>NC_090283.1:79469517-80078962 GCF_037392515.1 Haliotis asinina | reverse complement strand
CACTGGTGAATCTGCCAGATTTGTCAGAGGGTCACACACTATTCGTGAACACTGCCAATTTGTTCCCATATTTTTGTAACAGTCTGACAAAGTCACTGAGTTTCTGTAACCAACTTTCTTCCTCAGGGACCACCACCGAAAATGAACCTGTACCGAGTTTACCTGAATTCCCAATCTGAGTGCGAGTCCCCAGTAACTGCAGCGTCGTCTGTCGGCTACAGCACTGACGATGATGTGTTTGACTCTGGGCACACCCCAATGAGTGTTGGAGCCAGCAGACCCAGTAGTTCTATCAGCTCTCTCACCTACAAGATAGACAGTATGACAGTTAGTGAGGAACATCCACATGGTCAGCCCCCAGTCCACCATTTGCTGTGTTATTAGACCACAAACATGCTGGTTTTAGTTAATTTTGAATTCTGTAGGATGGGGGATTTTTTGTTGTTCTTTATTATCCCCCTTGGCATGTAATGCGGGGGGATATAGTTGACGCTTCGTCTGTCCATCCGTCCATAATCATTTTGTTTCCAGAGCATAACTCAGAAACCGTTCAATATTTTTATACCAAAGTTGATAGATATAATGATCTCAACCGATAGTTGTGCCTGTTGCTATTTACAGAGTTTTGGCATTATTATTTTTTTTCGTTTTTCCATGGAACATTTTGGTGTTAGTCTAATGGAGGGGCGGGCTTCGTTTCCGGAGCAGAACTCGAAAACTGTTGACATGTGCCCTTGGTAGACATGTGTGGCAGACCCCAAAGTGGTGCCTTTTGGTATTTACAGGTTTTTGTGATGTATTATTTTCTCAGTTTCCATGGAAATGTTTCGGACTCAGTCTCAAAATGAAGGGATGTGCTTCGTTTCCAGAGCATAACTCAAAAAACCGTTCAATATTTTTGTGCAAAACTTGGTAGATATACCAATCAAAAGCTGCAATGGTGCCTTTTGCTACTTACAGGTTTCTGTGATTTCTTAGTTTCTTGGTTTCCATGGAAACGATTCAGGCTTTGTCTCAAAAGTGAGAGGTGTGTTTCGTTTCCGGAGCAGAACTCAAAAACTTCTTAATATCTGTCTGTGTAACTTGGTAGATATGTGTGGCAGACCCCAAAGTGGTACCTTTTGGTATTTACAAGTTTTTGTGATGTTCCCATGGAAATGGTTCGGACTTAGTCTCAAAATGGAGACTTTTCCGGAGAAGAACTTAGAAACCATCAATATTTTTGTGCAAAACTTGGTAGATATATCAATCGGAACCTAAAGTGTGCCTTTTGCTACTTACAGGTTTCTGTGATATATTATTTTATCAGTTTCCGTGGTTTTGACTTACTCTCAAAAGTGACCCGTGAAGGTTCCGGGGTAGAATAGGCCTTCAGCAACCCATGCTTGCCATAAAAGGCGACTCAGCTTGTCGTAAGAGGCGACTAACGGGATCAGGTGTTCAGGCTCGCTGACTTGGTTGAAGCGTGTCATCGGTTCCCAATTGCGCAGATCGATGCTCATGTTGTTGATCACTGGATTGTCTGGTCCAGACTCGATTATTTACAGACCGCCGCCATATAGCTGTAATATTGCTGAGTGCGGCATAAAACTAAACTCACTCACTCATTACTCTCAAAAGTGAGAGGTGTGTTCCGTTTCCAGAGCAGAACTCAAAAACTTCTTAACATCTGTCAGGAAAACTTGGTAGATATGTGTGACGGACCCCAAAGTGGTGCCTCTTGCTATTTACAGGTTTTTATGATGTAATTTTTTCTGGGTTCCATGAACACGTCGCTGACTTCGTTTCCGGAGCACAACTCGAAAACCATTTCATATCTTTCAAAAGATCTTGGCAGATATACGAGACAGATCTTGAAATGGTGACCTTTTCTGATTATAGATCTATGGCATTTATATTTTTCATGAATTCCATGCAAACAATTCAGACCTGGTCTAAAAACACAATAAGTAACTGTCAGATGATTTGTCCTTTCAAATATGTGGGGGCAGGGGGGGATATGTCATCTTCTGATGACTCTTGTTTTTCATTTTGGTTGGGGAAGATGGGTAGTCTAGTGGTTAAAGTGTCTGCTTGTCAGGCTAAAGACGTGTCAATTTTCTACATGGGCACAATGTATGAAACCCATTTCTGGTGTCCCCCCATCTTGATATTGTTGGAATATTGTTAAAAACGATGTAAAACTTTAACTCATTCATTGATTTTTGGGGTGATATAAAGAAATGTAATTTTTCATTTACTTTTAAACTCTGCATTAGGTGTAGTTCTGCAAATCTCGGCGATAGGCTGTGAAGAGTTGTTTCCAATGGGAATAACAGGAGTCTGTGGTTTGAAAATGTACATGTCTAGATTCCCATCACCTGTACCTGCAGCCATTAGTCTCAATTATTGTTTTAGATATCCAATATCCGTATCTTTTCAGGCTGTACTCCACTTCAGTCAAACAATCCGCATCACTCACTGACAACTTGTCTCAGACTTTACTCTGGCTCGTTTTTCAGACTCCCCAACATCAGCCATTTCCAACTCCTCCATGAAACAACTCCAAGTCCTGTACGAGTCTGTCATCGCCAACCATGGAAGTACACGCCAAGCTGTGGTGACCTTGACAGCGTACCTGCAGGAACAGTTGGGTGCCCAGTCATTCCAGCACTTGTACAGTCTTGTGTTGGACAGTGCCAAAGCGGCCACAGACTTCAAGATCTTGAGGGAGAAGGCCGGCCAGAAGATCGTGTACATGCCTGTAGTCATTCAGCTGCTGCAGCTGGAGAATGCTCTTGGATAGATGAGCAGTTCGCCACTGATGGATCTATTTTTGACTCTTTCATATTGCTTCTGGAATTGTTAATCTCAGCAGCTGTAGACTTGGTAGATATGTTTATGTCAACATTTGTGATTATTGAAAGTCGTTTCTGTGCTTGGTGTTATTGAAAGCCATTATGCAGTGTTTCGATGATGGGCAGTGGGGTAGACTCGTGGTTAAAAGCGTCCGCTCATCACGCCAAGGACCTGGGTTCAGTTCCCTATGTGGGCACAATGTGGGCACTTGCTCATCACACTGAAGACCGAAGTTCAATTCCCAGCAGGTGTAGAATTTGTAGACCCATTCTGCTGTTCCCTACTTTGATATTGTTGGAATATTGCTAAACATGGTGTAAAACAGTACTTTCTCATGTGGCCAGGGGTGAGTCGGTGAAACTCATTGATAGTCAAAAGTAGATATTATTTTGATGAGATTAAGTATTACTTTTAAGTCTGGATACATTCAGCTTTTGAGTGATTGTTGCCAGTAAGGACCTGTGATTGTGCTATTTTCCTATTTATATTTATCTTACAAGAGCATTACTATATTTATACTTATTTTTTCATATTATATGTATTTATTGAATGAGAAATATTACAAATCTGTGCTACAAGAAAAGTAATTATTCTCAAATGTTTTCTCTCTCAAATAAATTGTGCACCCAACTGTTTGTTTTCAGTTATTAAAAAACAAGGATCAGTCAAACAGCCCTTTGCGGGTGCCATGATCCATTATTAAAAATCATATATGAGACTATTGCAATCGGCATAGGAGAAATAATAGGACTATCAAAAGGGCACCTGACATATCACATAGTACCAGGGATAATCTACAACAGGGATAGGTCACTCGCTTTCTCTCTTTACCATTTGTACAAATGGACGTGTGCCTCGTCATGCTCCAACACACACTGACTTGGCTCATTCCCAGTGCAACTTCAGTGTTCAGCCAGTTTATTGTATCAGTCGGAATGAATGAATGAATGAATTATTGTATGAATTAAGAGCAAGAATTGTGAATGAAAGAAACAAGAAAGAAGTACATATGTGAATGAATGAAAGAATAAACAACGGCCATCCCTCCCAAAACGTGTTAAACAGTGCAAAAGTCTCGCGAGAATGTGTTAACAGTTGCAGTCCTTTTTTAAAAAAAATCCGAGACATTTTTGTTTACATTAATAATTATCATAATGCATGTAGGCAATTGAATGGACATTAATCAAACGTTAACCGACTCACACCCCTCAAAAACAGAAAGTTTAAAACTTCACAAAGCGTTGTGTACACCTTTCCAGTTTTGTCAAACAATAAGGTCATCAGGAAACAAAGATAGAAAAATAAAACTATAACCCTCAAGCATCACAAGCATCAATGGCGGATCAGATCAGATCGGGGCGATAGGTTATTTTTCACGCACATCACATACACCCTCACAATTTTTCTAAAATCATAAAACTATCGCTATATCTTGCAAACACCTTTCACCTGATGATATATTTCCCTCATAAAAATTGAAAGTGTATGTGAACGAAGTCTTAGAATAATAACTAGAAACACTCAAACAACGCTGTGTAGTATTTCAATGGGGGGTCAGATAAACGATGTCACATTTTTCACACACCACACTGCCTAGAGATTTTATTTTATTTTTTATATTTTATTTTTATTTTTTTAGTTTTTTTATTTATTTTTTTTTGTTGAGATTATGAAACTATGACTATTACTTGCAAACACATTCATCCGGTAGTATATTCCCCTCATAAGTGTATGTGTAGTATTTCAATGGCGGACCAGAACATATCAGCAATATGTCAGCATGGTGTACTGGACTGGACAACACTGAAAAAGTGCACACAAAGTTGGCTTCAAGGTTTTTTACACCCGGTCACAGGTAGGCTCGATCCCAGCACCACCATGCTTGCTGGATCACTTGCCAGATGCCTTAGACTGCTCACCCACCACGAAGTTATTTAATGTCGATGACAGACTTCTGTTTTAACTATGCTGTATAAACCTTTTAAACTGACCACGGTTGAATTCTGACACAGAAGCCGAGATCTTTTACACATTGAGTAGAAATTAGGTTAGATATATACTAATCAGCAATCAGAGTAGTCTTTTTCCGACGTCACAAAATGCACAAAACATGCCGTGACGTTAACTAAAATGTCGCATTATTTTCAGTTATTTCATTACATTTGAACATGTGGCTGTTAGTCCGTTAATAATGATGGAAAATTAATAAAAATACATATACACAAACAGGAGAATATGGGAATCTAAGAACTAAAATATGTATCGGATAGGGACATATCCAAATCGCTATTGCCTACTTTTTGATGTAGTACATTTCCATCTTTTCTTACAAAATGTGAAACTACTAAAAGGTATTCTGTCACATTGGGGAAATTTGTATTGGAATAGTTTGGTTCACTGTGAAAAAAACATCACGAAAATATACTGTCCATACCCACAGCAAATTCTCTTCATGTGATCGGAGTTACATTGACCTAATGTAAACCATAGCTGAGTTATGCCCCCTTACCTTTATACGTGCATGACCTCTCTATCGACGTTTGACGTCATAGTAGAAAATCGATTTTTGACATTTATTGCGGGTCATTTTTTATTTTGTGAGTATGACGTTATGCATTAGCACATACATCCATTTCATATACACTTATGTCGTTCAGATATCAAGCTGTATTTTCTTCGCTCACACTTTCCGTAAAGATGCAAAATTTAAAAAATCGTAGCAGAGTGCTTTTATTGGTGCACGATAAAAAACTGAGAAATTTACTGTTTTTGAACACACAAAAGTTTTGGACAACTTTTAGCAGTGTCTATTTCTCAAACCCCTGAGGTAGCCGCAATTTTATTTATACCAACGGATAGGAAATTAAATATTCTACATGTCTGTGCAATTTCATAGCCGTACGCAGATACAGGACCACGCGAGCGCAAATCTCGCACAACGTTCACTTTTCAAACCTTACGAAAATGTGCGCCTGAAAAAAAACGCGACATCCAGGGGGTTAAAAACATTCACACAGCATGGGGAACGTTATGACTGGTTCCAGCTGTGGTATAGATCCGCGTGTCAAGTGCCAGCTTCTTCTGCGAAGGTTTGTTCACAATGCGACTTAGATTTAGGGGTAATCGTACAGGCACATTGATAGGTCCGAAATTTAAAAAGTATATGTGCAAGAACCCCTGCCTCTTTCAGAGAACCTGTGCATGGTTTGTGTTGCCATGTTTAATCGGTTATCACCAAAAGCGAAAGTGGGTTGTGTTGGGTTCGCTCAACTTCCCGTCGTATACACCTGATTGGAAAATAGCCAGCCAAGAGAGGTCTATATTCAAACACATTTATTTTTCTTGTTTCTTGACGGGTTTTCTTTTCAAAGCTTGAAAATTCAAAAATCAAAAAGTAATGAGTAACAAATAAAAGGTTGAAGCATGAATAAATGAATTTAACCTTGTAATTTATACTGTAAAGCAAAAATCACTATGTTCAGTAATCTGATTGGTTGAAAAACATGATCAAATGGTATTAGATTCCCGGAAACTGCAAGACTATTCACTGCGTATTGACACGAAGAAACATCGCATACAGTTGTTCTGTTGTGTCATCATTCAAATGATATTGTGACGTAAAGTTAGGATGACGTCACAAATGAGCAACTCCAGATGCTACCATGGGAACCAGCTGAAACGGCCAGCTGATGACACTTCATTGCTGTGTCCGTATTCGATGTGAACGAGTACAGACACTAAAACCCCTTTGGTTTACTTTTGTGTTTACAATGTCGATAAACACCATGTGTTGGCCACATTCCGGGGGAACTTTCCGGAATATTTCATTTGAAACCTCCGGCTGCGGACGAGAAGATATTTAACCCGAACGTAAATCGTCATCAAACTGCTCAACATCTGTTTTGTCTGGTAACGTTCGTCCTAGGGTGGCAGACTCTTGACAGGAACAGTGCTTCAGAGAGCCCTGTGCGAGGATTCTTAATTTTGGTCACCCACACCGTCGTTTGTTTTCTGTCCTAGATTAATTGAAATTATCCTTAGAAAGTATGAACTTTGGCATCTTAGAAAAGATGTAAAGTATTTCGCTCTGCCCCAATATTTTGTAATAAAGTATAGTTTTGTCCTGAACTATTATAATTAAAGCACGATGGCGGAAGTAGAGCGAATCATATTTACTAAACAATATTTGTGTTTTACAAAACAAAAGGACTGATATACCAACTGTAATCGAGTACAATTTCCAGGAATCGAGAACTCGGGAAGGGAGAGAACTCTGTAACGTGGACACGTACGGCAGCTAATAACGTGTATTTTGCATAATTGACTTTTACATTTTCACATTGTTGCCATTGTCCGGTTACTATTGACCTTCTTTAATCGGCGCATGTCCAGTGAGTAAAGTTACAGTTACAACAGGAACGGAAGGTTTTCTGTTTAACATTTATACTGGCGTTTTCCTATTCTCGCGGTACTCACGGATTTCAGCTGAAAAATAATTCAAACAGTTCGTCGTATCGTATGAATGTTTGTTGTTTTTAAGTGAAGAGTTTCCCCCTTTAACATCTGCATGTATCAACTGATCCATCAGGTGTAGTGTCACTGTTGAGCTCGATAAAAATCAAGGTCGTCCGCACAGACTTATCGAGGCGATTCCCATTCTCGCCTCTTGCTATAGTTACCGGTCAATGATGTAACTGGCAACCGCTACGTATCGCAAGGGAGATCGCGCATAGGCGATGTCGACAGAAAACGTGTTTACCGCTAAAATAGGAGACGACTCTATTTTATTTTGGCGTATATTAAATAGCCTGAGATTTGTTTAAATGTCTTAATGGCATCCTTTCAAGTTTTCTGTGATAATTTTTGTCAACACGTGATTGAATAATTATTCAGACAGATGACAGAAGCGCTGTGTTCCTTAATTTCCGTGTACTCTATTCCTATTAAGGCAAGTACATGTACCGGTGTAAGTAAACTTAGTCTCAGTATTATTCGATAGACTCCTCTACACTGAACCGACTCAATGTAGGAGTCCAGCGAATAATACTGAGAGTAAGTTTACTTATAAACTGGTACATGCGAGTACACGATTCGATTTTCGTCTTACCCAACCCTGTCCTACTGTGAGTGGGGTGGCACTGAATCAGTGGACCTGCACTAAAAAGAACTGAAGTCTAAAGTGGTCGAAACAGACGCACCCACTCATGCACGTATTGTTTAGAAATGCGTTTTACTTAATCTCTTAAAAAGGTAAGTTATGAAACATTTTATCCCTTATTCCAGAGTCCATTTTAAAAAAATCTGCGCCTCGACTGCTTTACATGTTCACAAAATAACAACCTTGCACAGTTATAGTGTTCCAAATTTCATATCTCGCGTCTACGTACAAATAAATCTTAATATCTCCTCTTTACTAGTACTTCTGCATCACACAAAACATCTCCATATCAGTTAGGTGAGTTACATCGTTTAAAAAACATTTACCTCAAGTCTTACTTTTTAAATAATTTTGGATGGAAATCTGATAAATAATTTTGTGGTATTGCGTCAAATTTATGTGTTTTCTTTGTGTCCTGACAAGGGAGAACGAAGCGCATGTAAAATAACATTTAAATCCGACAGTTGTCTGGCCCTGAATGTAAGCTAACACAGCGAATCCTACTCTGAACTTATTTCAGCGCGTTCACACAACTATCTACTATCCCAGTATACGCTTAGGCAGCGAACGACATAGCAGCGAGTACAACAACTGAACCGTGCAGGGAGTACGTCCTCGCCCCGCCCATGTGCGATCGCCTGATCAGAAACACGACGAGAGTGACAACTTTAAGTTGCGGTGTCAACCCCACAGGTCAAAGATTTCTTGTCGATGCGGACAACAACAGATTCACATGCCGAAAAATATATTCGCTGTTTTATTGGACAGTTCCTCTGAAAGTAAGAAATACATTTCTGTTATTTTTCAACACAGTGAATGGATCATAGTGTTAGAAATATCTGTTGTTATGCTGTTTCCTTTCATTTTCTTAAATGTACCTTTTTGTATAAGTTTATGTTTTGCTGTTAATCTCAGTGAGAGGAAAGTAGTGTGTTATTTTGGAGAGCTTTATGTTAGTACAGAATGTTGTGTCACGCCTCAACGAAGTTCAAAAGATGACGGAGGTGAGGTTCACTGAACCACAACATGTTTCTAACTGACCCTGATTCGTCTATGTTGAATCAGTGAGCGGTATGTTTATTTGTATACAGTCGCGATTTCATGTGACTCAGCATAGACGTTTTGCTCCTCTCTAAATATGATGTTCGTGAGTGTCGGCGCGAATATATGTCTGCGGATGTATATTTGAGATTTTGCTTCTTCCAGACTGAAAAGATGTGATTGATGTTATCCCAAGAATCGGTTTTACGATTTTTGTCGGTGTTTTGTGTGAAGTCACGTTTGAGTATATGCTCCCCAAGTTTGGGCTCCCATGAATAGATCCAGTAGTTTGGGCTCCCATGAATAGATCCTGTACAGCCAACCAAGTAACCAGTCACTCCAAGACTATTATGATTTTGTTTGATGGGTTTATTTTTCTGTTTCATAGCATAGCTTCCAGCGTTTCCCATTGGGAAAATCTCAGTAGGCTAAAACTTGTTGGTGGGGGCATATTAATTCTGGCAGTTCTGACTGACTGTCTACACATATGCAGTTACACCTGCCACATTTATTTGTGAATGTATGTCAACCCCTTGTGTTAACATAATTTTTAAGGGCAATTAATGCATTTAATTATTATCAGTATTTGGTTAACGGTTCAATATATTTTACTGTAGTATCTTACTGTAGTATACATGTTCTGTTTATCCAGATATAATATTCACAAGCACCACAAGCAGAGTGAGTCAGTAAAATAATAATTCATCATTTCAACAACATTCATGTCACGTTTTACAGAGATACTAACTGAAGGCTAGAAAAGATATACCACAGTCACTCAAACAACCTGTGCACTTTGTATTATATACATGTATACATTTATGCAAACATTCCTTTAAAAAAATGAATAAGTGTATTTAACTTATGAAGCTTCTGAGAGAAATAAAGCAGGAAAGCTAATATTGGTAACATTACATCTGGTCTTGAACCTGTCCTTCATGGTGACTGAGGCCTGTTGTCTCAGACTCATTCTGACTACATTCCTTTGAAGTGTAATAATTTCTATATAACACAGACATTCACCTGTAACACACCTGTCCAACATAACATTTGACATAAAATGTAGAGTTTATTAGGTGAATGAAGGAGTAAGGTTATTCTCCAAATCATTGTGTTCCCCACAATAAACAAGCCGACAAAACTTTGTGAGAGAAACTCTCTTCCTTTAAGTGTATCACTTTCTAAATGTCATTCAAAGACTTATTACACCAGACACATGCAAACAAGAGACATTTATTTCACTGAGCTTGAGTTTATCATTTTACCGGTTTATCATTTTCAGTTACAGCAGAGTCTGTCATGGTTGTTATCTCGAATGTTCCTATATCTCACAGTTATGGCAGAGTCTGTCAAGGTTGTTATCTCGAATGTTCCTATATCTCACAGTTATGGCAGAGTCTGTCATGGTTGTTATCTCGAATGTTCCTATATCTCACAGTTATGGCAGAGTCTGTCAAGGTTGTAGACAACAACATATAGAGGATCAGTCTCATGCAATGCCTCCCATATGTAATCAAAGTGCTCATCTCTTAGTCACTTTTAAGGACTGCACCATAAGTGGTATAGAGCTGGATTATGTTCATTTCAGAGGAAGAGGGCACATTTAGGAGAAAGATTACTGGTTAACTGAACTACTCACCCATGCGTGTAGTAGATCTCTCTTGTCAGGTGTTTATTGTAGTAGATCTCTGTTATCAGGTGAAGGGTCACCCCAGATTGTGTGCATGTATTGAAGCATGAGGTGGCCATGTGATGACACAGTGGTAAGATATCATAATTTGTAGATGTATTGTTCTGAACACATACGGGAAGTACTGTTTGGTGAAACTAAATTGGACTTTAACTTCATAGTGCTTCAGTGTGTTTACTCTGGATTCTTATGTGTTAGGGCAAGTTAGCCTTCAAACTTCACGCTAGTCTGTTGGTCAGAGACTAGTATATTGTACTGCGGACAAGTTAATATTCACTGATGGCAGTCTTCTACAAAAACTGAGCCACAAGTTGAGGTTTACGTTCATACTCTTCATGATGAGAGAAATTTGTTAAGGCTGCAAGGTAGGACCAGTTTTCACAAATACAGTCTGACATGATTACACGATGCCATTTAGAAAGTGGTCAAATGCAACATATGTCACATTTGGGATTTCACTTTCTTAGTAAAGTACAAATTCTAGTACTCTTATGGGTCCTGTGAATTTTCAGTGTGTCAGACAGACACCCGAAACTTACAGGACCCAATGTCCTGTTACTTTGAAACACTGTTCATGAAGTCTATAAAACTCTCTACTCATGATAAAGTGTTTGGTTCCAAATTGCATTAGACACATCCACTGTACAGTGGGACTTATTTCAAAATGCAGCAGGTATATCTCCTGATTATACAATCCAGGGTGGCTCATAAAAAGGTTTCAGTTTCGAATGTTACCAAGCCCATGAAGATCTGAGATATAATTGATCTGCAGTATCTCATGCATGTCATAAGAGGCTGCTAACAGGGTCGGATGGATAGGCTCACGGACATGGATAACACATGTCATTGTATCCCATTTGTATAGATCGATGCTCATGCTGTTGATCACTTGATTGTCTGACCTAGATTTGATTATTTACAGACTGTCATCTTATGGGTGGAGTATAGCTGAGTGTGGTATAAAAGTAAACTCACTCATTCACTTACTCTAATTTTAAAAGTGGATATTATGTTCCTCGTTGTGAAGGAACTTCACCGTGTTTGTGGTTCAGTGGGAGCCATGAAGGTCAAGGTTCATAAGGTCTTAAGCAACCTATGTTTTCCACAAAAGGCGCCTATGTTTGTTATAAGAAGCGAATAAAGGGATCGGCTGGTCAGGTTGACTGACTTGGTTGAGACATGTCATAGGTTCCCATTTGCGCAGATCAATGCTCATTTTATTTATATTGATATAGTGCCAATATAAGGTGGCAAGTGGTCCTGTGCGTAGAGCTCGGGTCACCATCAGTTGAAGTTCATGCAGCGTTGAGATCAGACAGTCCTTGGATGGGTGACCGTGTTTGGCCGTTTGACTCCTGAGAGTTTCTAGGACTTCGGTCCTGCCCCACAATGAAGCACATGGGAAGCATGTGGTCTTACCTTAGGCAAGTGAGTTTGTTCAAATTTGTCGCTGTTCACCCAGCAGAAAATGGGTACCCAGTCCTGTGGCTATAACCTTCAAGTGCCTGGGTTATCCGGGGTAGTGATAATCAGATTCTGATTACAGCGTCCAGTGAGCAACTAGTCAGATGAATACTAGGCGCTATATAAGTGAATTATTATCATTATCCAGATTACCTGCTTAAAGGCACTTTGTTTTCCTGTCGTTCATTGGATGTCAGTCACAGACGGCAAAATTATCAATCTCAACTCCCAGGGGAGCATACAACTAAGGAGTGCTACGGGAGATTTACAGATCAGATACACATTTTCCTGTATTTGATGCCACGAAAGGCAACTAGAGTGCGGCGTAAAACTCAACTCACTCACTTAACGTGGATCAATAATCTTCCTGGAAGCAATGTTTTGTGGGTTGTCACTTAATTTACCAAATTATTGCATGCCATGGCAATTCCTCATGATATTGATATATAGACAAAAACATATATTTTCAACAATGAAATACATTTTCAGAGTTCACATACCTTCCATTCATCAAATTTAGTGACATATTTGAACTGGAATTAACAAACATAATTTTAGCGAAGCTGATTTAAATACCTTTGCGATTTGACACAAAATTTAACCACATGACTGTAATATCGTTCATTTTTTCTCGGAATCCATCATGATTTTGTTTATTTAGTTGACTACTAATTTCATGGTCAAACTATTAATTTGGAACGTTGAAACTACTACGTTGACAGATCCGTAAAACAGAAATAGCATTGGTCTGACCTAATAGTAATTAAACTTTGTCCCTCTTCTACAGCTACCCCGTGGGTATGAGTTTGAGTCCCAGTTTGCCATGTTGGTAGGTTTCTCAGCATTTGAACCTTGATCACGTGTGTTAGTGAAGAGGTAAAGCTTCTCCTCTTACACAGCTGGAAACAGTCAGCACCAGGGCAGCTGTTACCATACAAGTTAGTTTTATAGTGAACTCATTAAAAGACTTTCACCTACCCTCAGTGAAGTGCAGTTGTCTCCCCTTGATGTTGCAGGAACTGAGGTAGCATGCAAGAAGTACAACGACGATGATGGATGAGGACAATGCGACAGCCTCCTCTGCTCAGTACATTTTGGCGGTGGATGTTGGAACAAGCACACTACGTGGTCACATCTACGACAAGAATGGAGTTAACAGAGGAACAAGCAGCAAGAAGGTGACATATCACCTATATCACATATCTATCACATATCTATCACATATCTATCACATATCTATCACATATCCAGGTTATTATAATAGTACTTGCAGTAATTCATGCTGAAAGTGGCAATTTGTGTTGTTGGTATTTTTTGTGCCTGGCTGCAGTGCAGAGCAGGGGACTATGTATTCACGTACATACGTCCTGATTCTTATTAATCATGTTAATGCGATATCTCATGGACTATTGTACCCAGTATCTTAAAATTCAGTGTTAGCTTACGTTGGTGGATTATGCAGACACCAGTCAGTTTGGGTGACCTTGACCTTATTTTCAAGGTCAATGTTATAAAGATTTCATTGTTCTTTACCAACGAGGAACTCTGTCATATTAGTGTTTATGTATGGTTTGTTTATTTATAATGAGCTCCTTATACTGGTTCTGTCAAAATCTTGCTCACACATTATCATCGATCACAGTTTGATTGATGTATTTGCCATACATACCACAATGATTCATGGCTTCACATGGAAGCAGAATAACACAAAAAGAAATACTACCACGTGCCATCTTTGTATAAATGGTGTGCATTTCAAGACTGGTATTGCTTGCTAGATCGACATCCTGCACCCGAAGACAGGCTGGGCAGAAATGGACCCTGAAGTCCTCTTCCTTCAGGTCAAACAGGTCATGCAGGAGAGTATCAGAGGTGAGAAGAGGAACATACTGGTGTACATTCAGAATTAAATAAAATTTAATCAAATGGGTGGCCCAGAATTTTAAAATGTAAAATTGATATAATTTGTGATGCTGAAGTGCGCCCCCAAGTTTGAAGAAGAAAAATGAGAGAGAGAGAGGGGGGGGGGGAAGAGAGCGAGAGAAGGAACAAGAGAGAGAAAGAGTTAGAGATAGAGAAAGAGAGAGAGATACTATTATTCTGAGAAGTGATATTTATTTCTTAATATTTGTATGTACAGAGTTGCTGTTTCTATGTATATTACAGCTGCCAACATCACAGTACAGCAGGTTAAGTGTATGGGCCTAGCAACACAGAGGGCGACATTTATGACGTGGGACAGGTAAGAACATGATCATGAAACAATAATTCCACTCAATGAAAATATGATGAGAATATGTTGTGTTGATTTTAAAGCATAAGAACGCTCAATAAATATTTTCCTGTATCTTTTATATGTAGTCAGACTGTGTATATGGTAGCACTGATCAAAGGGACATAACTCTAACAGTTGGCTAACGATACATAACTCTAGGCTTAGAAAAGCTGCTCATCTGGGAAAATGTACTGAGAAAATTTCCAATTACGCATTGCGAAATAATTCCTGCGTACCAATTACACATTTAAAATGTCAGATATGCAAAAAGTTTAAAGCATATGTGTACAGAATTCATAACAATCGCTAAGACATCGATTGCTATCAAGTTGTACTGTTAGTTTAAGACTAGTGTCTTACTGGCAGTATATGATGAGTGGTTTTTAATGAATTCATTTCCTTTATATTTACATTAGTTTGATTAGGTACGACATAAGGAGGTACATACCGACATAGTTAACTTACTCAATGACATACACTTAGCTGAGAAACATGTCATGGATATACCCAAATATTTTAAAGTAGTGTGTAACAGAAAGTGAAATACCCACTCCACATTCATAATACCTACTCCAAATAAATACAGTGGGTACAGTGCCCACATTAGCTAAATCATGTCTAGAGCTGTGTCTAGGTATTCTGTTCAAGCAGCCATTTATCATTTTGGAAGCCAATCTAAGAAGTCAGGCATTTATCTTCCTCGCGCATTTGTTATGAATCTCGTAAGTGGTCTTCATCAATGTCCGCTTCTCATACACAGGTGAAGAGGGTCTAGTGATCCTGAAAGTTGACTTGTAGCAACTTGACACATTTGAATAAATCAATCCTGATGAATTTAGTGAATGTATTATGTTAATGGGATGACAAAAATAATCCAAACAAATGTGAAATAAAGCTGATACTGCAATAGTTTAACAGGTTTGATGATTTTCTGATGAGGAAAATGATAAATATATTAACTTCTTTAAAATCTCTGCCTGTGCTATGAGAACTTTCTATTTTTTTCCCCAGGGAGACAGGTCAACCTTTCCACAATCTGATCACATGGCAGGATCTTCGAGCATCTCATTACGTGAGAGAATGGAACAGGTCCTACACGCTCAAGGTACATCCACTCAGGGATACTCACGTCATTTGTTAGAGAGTGAAGTCATGTGGTGTCTCCAAGGACAATAAAGTTGTATCACATTGCTTTCGAACGGTTGTGACAGGATGACATCACAATGAAATGACATCACTAACTTCTCTGCCACTCTTGTTTGTCATGTGTACTTTTTACACACATGATGTCTGCCAATAAGGATACTATACTGGCTTTAGCATCATCCTTATTATATTTCTTCATTTGCTCATCCATAGAGTTTATCCGTACTAGGTGCCCAAGAGTCTAGGTTCCATTTAAAGAAAATGTTTACAGAATGATTATGAATTATAAATAAAACCATACATTTGTGTGTTTGGGTGAAATGCCTTTTGGGGTCAGTATAAACATCTGAGACTTGTTGTGTACAGCAAGAATTCTCCATTTTATACCTCACCTCAGTTGGTACATAAGAATTTGAAGAGGTTTCACTTCTAATGATTATCTGTAAAAACAAAACATTCTGTTTGAGATCAGTACATCCATGTGAATTTTGCAATGAAAGATGGCGTCGTGTGGTTATTTACACAATGCCATTTAGAAAGTTACTTAGTTTGAGTACTTTTTTGGTTGAATCCCATTGGAAGTCACGGTGGCTGAGCAGGCAAGGTGCCTGACTCTGAGGGTGCGGGTTTGAATCCCGGATGGGACTCGACCAAAAGGTACTAGAATTTGTATTTAACTAAGAAAGTGAAATCCCAAATATGACATATTGCGTTGTTATTTACAGATTTGAAGTATTTTCTGTAACATATGTTTTATACAGAGTGAAGTTGGAGACAGTCTGACAGACAACTGTTTGTTTTCCAGGCTCTCAATTCTGGATCTAAGTTTCTCCATGTCTTCACCAGGAAGAACAGGTTCTTAGCTGCCAGTGTCCTCAAGTTCATGTCCAAGCAGGTTATTCAGCTAGGATTCAATTCCCCGTGGTATTTCTCTCTCTCTCTCTTGCTCTCTCTCATTCTCTTTCTCTCCCTCTTTCTCCCTCTCCCTCTCTCTCTCTCACCCTCTCTCTCTCTCTCACTCTCCCTCCCTCTCTCTCTTTTAAAAAAAATCAGCAAGAAATATATAGTGGAAAAGTTATCAGGACAAGTGATTTTACATGTGCAACTGTACCAGAGTACTGAAGGAATTTTAATGTTATTTCCACCCCTGATGACACAAAAAAGCATGTTTCTAGAGGCTTGGTGATGCACGCTTCTCTCATTTCACGTGGTCACCGAGGGGCTGGGGGGATTTAACGACTTTTGTCCTCGATGCTCACGGATTGTGACAGGTGTACATTATATCACGTGAACCAATCAAAATTTAACCCCCCCAAAAAAATTAAAACGTTTTATCACCTTGGGTACATAAAGTTGATATCGGTGAGCACACGTGACTTCATCCCTCATTGTGTATTGGCTGCAGGTTACCATGAGGTTGCTATGGGCCCTGGACAATATTCCTGAGGTAAGGCGTCTTCAGCTTTCATATAACATCTTGATATCTGACTTAAAAAGGGTTTTGCACACTCATAAAGGTCTAAAGCAGTTAATTCTGTCTAAAATTAATGTGTATATTTTGATTTGTTTCTAATGACAGTTTTTTTTATAGATATGATCACTTTAGACAGTACATACTTGAAACAGTTGCGAAATTAAAGTCTTCTTTGACATCTAATGAATAGAAATGAAATTGAAGTGTTTTTCATCTTTTCTTTCATCCCTATCATTGATTGTTTTCTTTTATGCTTCTTTTTGGACTATTTCCATGTGCAGTTAAGAGTCTGTGTACATGTAGTGAAGAATGTAATCATATTACTGGTTTCAGTGTGTTGTTTTGCTATTCCCCAGCTGCGGAAGAGGGCCTTCGAAGATCAGGTGATGTTCGGGTGTATCGACACGTGGCTGTTGTATTGCCTCACGGGGAAGAAGGTACACGTCACAGATTACTCCAACGCCAGTTGTACAGGACTCTACGACCCTTTCCAGGTCAGTGATGTTGATGTGTGTAGCTGTAGTGCTGCAAAGGATGTCATGTTGTGACTCTTATTTGAACTCCTGCTTGTTCTTCATGTAGGTCGTCTCGCAGCTAGGGGCGTTTGGGGTAGCCCAGTGGTTAAAGCGTTCACTTGTCACGCAGATGACCTAGTTTTGATTCCCCACTTGGGTACGATGTGTGAAGCCCATTTCTTGTGTCCCCTGCTGTTATATTGGCAAAAAGCAGCGTAAAACTCTACTCAATGATGTAGCAGCTGATGACTTGCCTGTGAATTGTTGTCATTCTCAACTTGCTGTGACTTTGGCCTCACAGCTGCACACAGCAACGTTACATTGAATGCGTGAATGTTGGTTTCTCCAATATATCACTTTCATTGGGTCTTTTTGTGGTAAACTTAATATATACTTCAGCTAGTCCATGGATTTGTTTCATTTCAGGTTGAATGGAGTAAAATAGTCTGTAATATGGTCAACATTCCAATGTCAATTCTGCCTGAAGTGAAAGACACAAGGTGAGATCACATGTCAAATATTTCATGAAGTGTTTTTAAGTGTACTGTCTTTTTGAAGAGGTCAGTTAATATATCTGTTAGCCTAGGGACACTCTTGGAACATCATGTAGAAATCAGTACATACTGTTGAAGTTTGAAGTCCCACCTCTTCTTCACCTTCAGTGGTGTAGAGCCGTGAAGGTCTGGGGTAGAATAAGCCTTCAGCAACCAATGCTTGCCGTGAAAGGTGACTATGGTTGTCATGAGAGGCAACTAACGGGATCGGGTGACCAGGTTTCAATTAATTGGTTGACACGTCATCTGTTCCCAGTTGAGCAGATCAGTGCTCATGCTGTTGATCACTGGATTGTCTGGTCCAGGCTGGATTATTTACAGACCACCGCTATATAGCTGGAATATGGCCGAGTGCAGCGAAAAACTAAACTCACTCACTCACTCACTCACTCACTCATTCATTGGTGTGTGTGTGTATTGGTGGTTAAAGCAGCCGATTGTCAAATTATAGTGTTTGATTACCAGTAAGTGTACAATGCCTCAGCTCCTTTTCTGTTTATTGGTGTAATTTTGCTAACAGTGTCCCACAACTAAACTTTCTCACTCGCTGCCGTGAAACTTAATCACAGTGTACTCTAGCCAGTATTCTAAAGGTGTCTAATAGGGAGGGTGAAGTAACCGAGTGGTTAAAGCGTTCACTTATCCCGCAAGGAAGCTGGGTTTGATTCCCAATATGGGTACAATGGGTGAAGTCCATTTTGGTTATGTCCTCCTGTTTTATAGCTGTAAAACTCACTCACTCACTCACTCACTCACTCACTCACTCACTCACTGAAGAACAGTTGTGCTATGATGTGTGTCTTGCAAGTCTCCACTGATTTATCACCTATGTCCACACAAAACAATGACTGAGAACAATGATAACACACAAGCTGCAAGTCTAAAAGCAAGAGTATCAGACATGCAATCACTCAGCCAAAATTACAGTTTTGAGCTTAAAACTCTACTCGGCCCTAGTCCTCAAATTAGGCTGATTGTTTAAATGCTGTATATAAGTGCTGATGTTATAACTGAATCTGAACTCTTCTTTCAGTGGCCTGTTTGGGCAAGTCCATCCGGATATTCTTGGTCAGTCCATTCCAATAACTGCTTCAGTAAGTTGAAAATGTATTTGGGTGCTTTCAAATCAGATAATAATTTTCATTTTTACCCTATATTATAAATATATAGATATTTAAATAAACTCTATGATTTGTCATGTAAATATAAAACATGTAAAACATGTGCTGTATTCAACTCTGTGGAGTTAGTAGTGGGTGTGTCCATGTCCAACTGTTTAATCGTTACTCGAAATATCAATCACATGATTGTCTGGTCTGACTCAAATATTTACAGGCCACTTTCAAAAGCTGGAATATTTCTGAGTGTAGAATTTAGAAATCTAAAACCAAAGGATGAGTGAATTATTATGTGAACTTGCCAAAGTTATAGCTACTTCTAGAACTAAACGACCCATGAAGACTTAGGGTAGAAAAGGTCTTCAGCAACCATGGTTTGAATTAGTTCTTTGTTGCTTGCACCAATCCAACCCAATAGTGCTACCTATTTATAAGTCTAACTTGCACAAAGTGTAAGGCAGTTTTTATAGAAATGAATCAACAATAAATCTAACATTATGAGCATAAATGAATATGTCGGCTCATTTTTCATCTAAACTTGCATAGCTATGGCACTGAAATATTGTTATTCACCGACTCACAACTCACGCCTCAGCTATGACAGCTCTTTTAAGTAGCCAGATTAAAACCCTGAACTAGCTTCAAGTTATGACATCAATCAATGCAGTCTATGCTAGATGTTTGCTTGTACTCAGCACATGTTGGTAATATCAGCAGAGCAGACTAGCGAATGTAGACAAATGGTATGTTAATGTGGACTCATTGTGACGTACCAGGTTGCTGACCAGCAGGGCGCCATGTTCGGACAGTGCTGTTTCGAGGTTGGTGACATCAAATGCACCATGGGAACTGGCACATTCATCGACCTCAACACAGGGAACAAGCCACATGCATCTGTTGCAGGTTGGGGGTTGTTCTTACCCTCCTTGAGAATTGTCTTTGTTTAAAACATTCTGTTCAAGGCATGCTCCCTGTATAATTTCTGAAGAAATTCTGATAGCTTAATGTTTTTATATGATTGTGTTTTTATGTGATATTCTCATTTAACACTGTAACCACTAACTCACTCAATCGCTCAGTCGCTCACTCACTCAGTGTATATTTCAGGCCTGTACCCCATCATTGGGTGGAAGATCAAGGACGAGCTGACATATCTGGCAGAGGGCCTGGCTGCCGACACCGGGATCACACTGGATTGGGCCAAGTCTCTCGGTACACTGTGTTAGAATCAAAGCAACCTAGTTGTAACAGACTCAATGTAGTTTGTGTTTTGATGAATGATTTTGATGCCTAGTAAACTATATTCCTTCACAGGTGATAATGCAGCATGAAATAAGGTTTATAGATAATCTTGACTATCACAGGTAAAAGTACAAATATCCTGTAAATGTGAACTAACCATGTGTATTTATATTATGTGTTCATGTAATGTATGTGTTTTGGCATCAATACACTCAGCCATTACACTTGTTCCAGGCTTCTTTGATGATGTCACCGAGACAGCCAATATTGCCAACAGTGTGGAAGGTTAGTGGTCAATATCTAGGCTTTCTTCTGTAGATAGCATACAGTTTTGAAAGAGGAGCCATTCCTGCATTGATGCCTGTAAACAGAGAAGGAACATGTGCTGGTTGGTGGATAAACTATATCTTTCATCTGTTATTGTGCGCTTTTGATATATTAGGGTAGCTTTTGTTTTCAAATTGAATTATTTTGATATAAATGTGACATGCTGTACCACAAAATCTTTACCTTGTTATCAAATATTAAGTTGAATCAGTGTTCATGAAAATAACTTTGATTTGTTTATTTTCTCTGAAGTGTTATGAGTTCATTTTGTCATCATTATCATTATGTCATCATTATGTCATCATTATGAACATACACTGAACTGTCCACATGTTGTTTCACAGATTCTGCTGGTGTGTGCTTCGTCCCTGCATTTAGTGGACTTCAGGTACTGGTGCTGCTCTCGTCTTTATCTCTTAAGTCAAAATAATAGTGCTTGTTTTGGCATACAACCTGCGATACATTGCATCTCTATACTAAAGTCACGATATATTGCCAAGGGATTGTGCACTGAAGGGGCAACGCGATACGAAGCTCGATACAAGGGTAGTGATATGACACGTATCATGTACTAAAATCACCGACTGTGAAACACCATAAGATCAAAACAAAGTCAATTCAAAGGATTTCATCAAATTCTGCTAGCATTTTTCAATGTACAGAAATTCAGAAATCAGATAGTTAGATTTATACATTAACTCTTTATGTTGATAAAATGCAAGCACTATGTTTGACTCTGCTCCTGACGCAAGAATTTCCGAGAAAATTATGAAGGGGAAAATAGGTTTGCATATATTTTAGTCCTCAAACAAATTTAAGTCTTTCTTGACAGAAGTTGTGATTCGGCAGTATTCAGAGTAAAACATTGATGTATTGTGGCCAGTTCGAAATATTGTATGGGGATATATAACAGTGTGAAAGTTTGTCATGATTCACTGTATTGGTGACCAATCGGTGCACATCGATGAATCGTCACACCACTTCGAAATATACCCACTGAGTGTTGAAGCTGAGAGACAATATTTAGTACCTTTGTCACTAACTCCTAGAGTACCTCTCTACATACTGTTGAAAAGGGCAGTGTAACTATAGATATGTGAAAGAATTGCATATTCTTAAGCTCTTTTTGTTGCATATTGAGGACTTCTTTTGTAAATTTACTTGTGCATCAGTTAATACAGTGTACTGACCATGGGCACTGTTGACCTTTCAACTTGAATGGTGGGTCACCTAATGGTTAAAGCATCTGCTCATCCAACTAAAGACCTAGGTTTGATTCCTTGGGTACAAGGTGTTAAGCCCATATCTAGCATGATATTGCTGGAATATTGATAAGAGCAGCATTAAATCATACTGTCACTCACTTGAAAGACTTCGTAATCTGGATGTTGACAACAAAGACATTGCAACGATATATTCAACAAAATATATTTTGATCTTAACAGGCACCAATAAATGATGACCGTGCCGCTACCTCAATTATTGGACTGACGCCCAACGCAACGAAGGCCCACATCGTCCGAGCCATGCTGGAATCCCTGGCCTTCAGGTTTAAGGTCTTGTATGAAACGGTGCTAGTGGAGACCAAGATCCCTCTGTCGTACGTCAGGTCAGTAGAACATGTCACCCTGATACCCTGAACATGCCAATTCTTTGTATGCCAGCTTGAGATGAATTACATTTCGAAAGTATGTTTGAAACTAATTATTGATAAAAAGTTTTATCTTTGATTTGATATTATGAACTGATTATTGTTTTGTAAGTAATCCCTCTCAAATTTTGCTCTGCCTCAGATTTGCATTCTTGGTCCACAAGGCCAGTATTTATCTACGTGTGAATATCCAGGTTATAAATATTCTTTGGTCACCCATTTTGTGACTAACGGGATCTGTTGGTTGAGCTTGCAATCTTGATTGATACATGCCATTGTAACCTAATTGCCTAGATAAATGCTCATGCTGTTGATCACAAGATTGTCTGGTCCAATTGCACTTATTTACAGACTGCCGTCATATTGTTGAGTACACACACAAATATATACACATTTTTTATCCTTTATCCTTTATGTCCATTGAAAAATATATGACCTCTGAACTTTGACCTCGTACAGAGCTGATGGTGGTGTGTGCAGCAACGACTTCATTATGCAGCTCATGTCAAGCCTCGTCAACACCAGCATTGACCGTTCCAAGCAGCCAGACATGACGAGCCTTGGGGCAGCATTCCTGGCAGGACTTGCAGCAGGTGACCTTATACCTGCCGCACTCACTCACCCTCTCTCACTCACTGTCATTCCCTCTAACCTAAACTCACTCATTCACCATATAAATAATTCTCTTCCAACTGTCTCTAGTTCACTCGATGTCACTTCATCCTTCAGTCATTGACCTTGTACCTTCTTTTCTCTCTCTCCCCCCTCTCTCTCCCTCTCCCTCTCTCTCTCTCTCCCTTTAGGGCAGTGGGGTGGTCAGGTGGGTAAAGACCTCACTCATGACGACACTGTTCTATTACCCACATGTATACAATGTGTAAAGCCCATTTCTGGTGTCTCCCGCCGTGATATTGTTGGAATATTGCTGGAAGCAGTATAAACTCATTCACTCATCATCATTGTTTATTATGATCGTAGGCGTGTGGGAAAACAAGGAGCAGCTCCTTCATCTCCGAAAGTCCAGCCGAGTGTTTGAACCCCAGTCAGTTTGGTCTCAGTACAAAGACATTTATCGTCAGTGGGAGCGTGCAGTGACAAGGTCCCTGCAGTGGTACCGTGAAGCTGATAGCTGACAGAAACTGTGTCGCCAGGAACAACGGCGACCGTTAAGAGAAATGTCAGCCTTATATAGCAGGCATCAGTCCAGTATGTTTTCAACAGTGGTTGTTATGGGAATGGTATGCTGTTTGATATTGGCGCTTGTGTGGAGAATAACGGATTTTAGAATCTAGAATGAAATGGTTATTGCATACAATTGCATGCAAGCATCATCATGACAGATGAACCTTAGCTGTTGTTGAGCAGTATGCTTGTTAACTGTCCATGACCTCTTCATTGCAATTTTAGAGGTATTGAGCTAGTTTGTTATCTTCATGACTGCATGTGTACACTCCAGATGCAAACTTGTGATTTTGTGTGAATCTTTCAACTGAACAGATGTGAGTGAGTGGGTGAATGTTAATTTGTTGTGCATTTGTGCCTGTACCAAGAGTGCCTTCCAGAGAAGTCCACTCTATAATTTAAGGTATTCTGTGTTTATTGATGCATGGACGGGACATGTTTATGAACAGATATTCTATCAAATCACTCTGCACTTGTGTCCTACTGGGTACCCATATACTGCAGACTAAACATTGTGGTAGGTTTGTATGTACAGTTTTCATTTGCTTGCAGTGAAACAAGCAATATAAGTATAGCACGTCTCTGAAGTTACATCCTACCATGTACCCATATACTGCTGAGTAAACATTATGGGAGTTTTGTATCTGCTTTTCTTGCAGTGTCACATCAAGCAATATTATAAGAAGGGCATTTATAATGTGCTGAATTTCACGTCACGGAGGATCGTTTTCAAGCTGTACAATCTATTATTACTCTGCATAACACCAGCTGCTTGTGAGGCACTAGAAGGTTAATAGTCACTTGACTTATCTGACCCCATTTTCTGCTGGGTGATCAGAGGCAATTTTGAACAAGCTCACATGCCTTAGGCAAGACCACATGTCATGCTTCATTGTGGGGCAGGGGTGATGTCCTAGACGCTCACAGGAGTTAGGCTGCTAGCCACCCATTCGAGCACTGTCTGCACCCATTGTTGCTTAACTCCACCTTATTGTGACTTGAGTTGTATGCACAGGACCATGTGTCACTAATATTAGTTTATAACTTGTGTTCTATATGGAATCTGACGTGACAAACACATCTGATTGGCAGCAGTTAACTTGGTATGTTAAAGGTCACATGCAACCAAAAAATCAAACATAATTAAAACACATTTATCACTTATTCATGACATATAATATACATTGCTGCTTTTAAAAAAACAAATAAACACAATTATAACCGTACAATCGCGATTCAAAAGTGCAGTATTTTGTACTTGGGCTTACTTCCCCCGAAACGAAGCCCTCGGGAGACCGAACCCGGTCATAGCGGGTGGATATGCTCTCAAGTGTAACGACGGCTTCCGATTGGCTGTTTCATTTGCTGATGTGCTGAGGGTTCATTGTGTGTACAGAAAGATTATCTGTTTGATGGGCATTTTAGAAGTATAGCCAGTCACAAGAAAGTAAGAATCTTTGTGGATAACAACTTCTTTTTGTGTACTTGATGCGTCGTTTCAGTATGGATTCATATACTGTTGTCAAACAAAATCATATACACGAAAAGAAGTCGTTATCCATGAAGAATGTATATAGAGATGTTGGGTTTAGAAAATACATGTTCTCTGAATTTGCGCTCGATCCAATAAAAATGTCAGTAGAGATGGTAAACTACTGGGTGGCTGGAATCTCGTCCAAGTACAAAGCAGGACTTGAAACTGACAAGAGTTTGCACAAGTTTCCGTCAGATCCAGTCATCCGAAAAAAAATGGATGCAGTTTGTTTGCAACCCACAGACATAAAAACATGTTGTGTGTATCACACGTGCCTAATTACATGATGTGGCAGACACGGGACTTGGTTGCACGTGTCATGAATCAACTTATTTTCTTTATGTCGTATAGCCTGATAGGTGTTAAGTTCAAATTGCACGTGGTCAATGATTGAAGCTGTGTATTGCATGTTGTCTTTAGCAGACAGGCAGACAGACATATAGGTGTGAATAAACCAGACACTGAGCTTTCTCTGTGACAGAGACTGCTTACCACAATCAACAAGTTGTTTTACGTAACGAGTAGATTATTTACTTGTTTGTGTACACAACCAAGATTAGACTACTGCTCACGACCTCAGACGCTGGGCATGCATACTGTGTCATGCTCCGCGAACCTAGTCACTGCGCATGCGTTATGGGCACAGCGCAGCACAGCTGTTGAAACCAGTTTTCCCCCCAGCGCTGGGGGGAATTTAGAGAAACGTTTGAACTCCGATTTCGCGGGCTTTTTTTTCATCGCGTTTTTTTTCAACTTTATAGGTTGAATTGGCATTTTTTATGATTTGTTCCGGTAAGTGCACACCGAAAGGTACCAGAATCTGCAAAGTTGTGTTTTACGTTGCATGTGACCTTTAAGTTAGATCATGTAATGCACTTAACAAACATACCATATTTTACAACAGTCACAAGTTACTTGAAGGAACCTTAGGCTATGTTCTTGCTTCAATATTTGTTTATGTTGTATGTACCTGTATTATTGTCCAAGTTTGTTAAACAATTACACTTATCTTCCTGACATGTTTTGTATTGTGTGTGGATCAAGAGTAGAGGTGGTCACCAGAACTCTTTAGCTGGTGAAAAAACTGGCTGTGTGTCATCGTATCCTGATCACGTGGGTCGTCGCTTGTTATGCCAGTCAGTGGTTGGTGTAGTCCTAAGTTGATTATGCCAGGCATTATCATGTAGCTTGAACTTTGCAGCAGAAGTAAACATGTATTAATATGTCCATGTTATATACACGTGTCATGCAATACAAACAAATAAACATGTGACCCAGCAAGGAGCCAGCAAGGAGCTTGGCACCAAAGAACTCTTCAGATGTTGGAAGAAAATTGATATTATGTTATTGTTTGAATGTTTTCTCATTTCAGGCTATGAATTGAGCGTAATGTTAAGCTTGAAGTGTGTGAATCATTAAAGTTAACTGCTTTTCTTTTTGTTATGATAAAAGTGAACATTTTAGAGGAGTCAGTAATTTGATATTTAGTTGATATATGGAGATAGTCTTGTTGTGATGTTGCGATACATGGGCTTTTGTGAAGTTCCAATGAAGTGAATATTCCACAATCAGTACACTGCCATCAAATTGTTCAGGGGACTGAAGTTCAGGGTTTTTTTATAGAGCATTTTGCAGAAACTTTCCAAGCAACATGTGCATGTTTTTTAACAGCTCAGGTATCTACTCTTTCAGGAGACTGTAGAAATTTGTCAAAACATTCTGAGAACAATCATTTAGATTATTTTGGTACTGAAAAATATGTACCTGTCAAATGAGGATATATAATTTATTTGTTGCAGTACTGTCATACTTTAGACATGATATAGCTTCATAACGTCTTGGTCACCGATGTATAGTATTGCCTATATTCATAATAATTAGTATGCCTTTTCTTGTCAGTTGGTAATAATGCATTAGAAGTGTTACATGAAAATGTTACGATTAAAATAACAAAGATGATATCCAAAGATAATGTTCTAGAATAAGCAACAGTATATATTATTAAATAGGTGTCACTTGTGTTTGTAAATGTGCAGCAGGAGGTAGTACATTTGTTATGCATCATATATTTAATCAAACTGTTCATGGCAGCTGTCAGCAGGTGTGAATGACTTGAGTCAGTGAGTATGGTTTACGCTGCTACTGGCAATATTGCAGGATATCAAGGTGGGACCTCCAGAAATGGCCTTCACGCATTGCACCCTTGTGGGGAATCAAACCCAGGTCTTCAGCATGAGTAGCAAATGATTAACAGCTAGGCCACACCCAGTTCCTCATGTGAATGACGTGAGTGAGTGATCTCTCATGCTGAATATGCAATATTTAAACAATACAGTGGCAAGGGACACCAGATATGGGATTCACACCCTGTGTTTAAGTGGACCGAATGACCATAAGCTTGATGACTGTTGACTTCTCTAAAGAGGTTAAACATGACCTAGCTTCTGATGTTTAACCATGGTATTGTGAATAGATTGGGTATTCCTTAACTTCTTTTGAGTAGTATGTATGTATATATCCTCACAGAAAGGACCCGTGAAGGTCCCGGGGTAGAATAGGCCTTGAGCAACCCATGCTTACCGTAAACTGTGACTATGCTTGTCGGAAGAGGCGACTAACGAGATAAGATGGTCAGGCTTGCTGACTTTTCTAACACAAGTCATCGGTTTCCAGTTGCGCAGATCGATGCTCCCATTGTTGATCACTGGATGGTCTGGTCCAGACTTGATTATTTACAGACTGCCGCCATATAGCTGGGATATTGCTGAGTGTGGCGTAAAACTAAACTCATTTACTCACCTCGCAGAAAGAAACAAGGTTAATGTAGTGTGTGGTATGGATCAGGATACGGGCTGATTGACGTAATCCCTTGTCATGCTGGTCAACTGATGTGATGCCCCGCATGAGCAGCATGTAGGCCATTTCTGTTGTCCCCTGCCATGTTATTTTGTAATTAGTGAATACTTTACAATAAGTAGACAATATTACCTTAGACATATAACGACTAGCAGTGCATACACACTTGATGTAGTGAGCTTTATGACTGATTTTGTATGTTGAATTATGACACATGTCCTTCCATCCAGATTGATGAGCACTGAATCATGTTTTCTTACACTTTTGTAAAATTGAATGAATAAAAACGCCCCTGACTAATTCTGCTTGTTTGGAGTTGTACAGATCACTCACTGGTTCTGATGAGAGAGGATATATTCCTCGAGTGATCCAAGGTGGAACCTATCTTCTTCACATGACTATGAGTTACATCCTGTAGTGGAAACAGTATATGCAGAATGTTGGTTTGATCCTGTATTTCCACTTGTGATCATCAATGCATGTAAAAACAAACAAATTGTGTACTTCTTTCATTTTATTGTTTCGCGGCTACACACCAGCTTAAGTGGCAGATCAGCATTGCCTACACAAAGGGCTCTGAATACAAGGTAGACAAGGCAATTCACAGTGTACTGTCACCTACACGAGGATACTAGCTTATTGCGTCTATACAAGTATCACATTCACCATCACAGCTCCTAACACATCTGGAATGTTCAATACAAGGTAGATATGGTTCAAAGGACATCAATATTAATATTTTCTGTAACACCTATGATGCATATTTATCTGGATTTCACACCAAAACAAAGTTATTGTGTATTTTTTAAAATTATTTGACATACTGGAGTGAGTTAAGTTTTATGCCGCATTCAGCATTATTCCGGCTACATAGCAGCAGTCTATAAACAATTGAGTCTGGACCAGGCAGTCTACTGATCAAAGCATGAACATCAATGGGAACCGATGACGTGTCAACCAAGTCAGCGAGCCTGACTACCCGATCCTGTTATTGTGGTTTATTGCCTCAGATGAAAATGTGTATGTGATATATAACGCATGCCACTCCTAAAACTGCTGAAAGGGAGGGACTAAGTTGTTGTGCCAGCCACCATTTCTCTTGGAAGCTATTTACACTGATCATGGTCCTGGTAGTGAGTGCGAGGGTAATATGGTGTGTCTTTTATATACTGTCACAATCTTTCCTTTCAAAATGAGCAAGCAGGGTTTATCACCTCTTTTTGGTTGCAAAGTTCCAGCCATACCACACAGATGGGAGCTTCATACACTACTCGTGTGGCAATCAAACCCAGGATGTCAGTGTGGCAAGCCAACACTTTAACCACCAAGTCACACAAATGGGAGCTTCATACACTGTACTCATGTGGGAATAAAACCCAGGATGTCAGTGTGGCAAGCCAACACTTTAACCACCAAGTCACACAAATGGGAGCTTCATACACTGTACTCGTGTGGGAATAAAACCCAGGATGTCAGTGTGGCAAGCCAACACTTTCACCACTAAGTCACACAAATGGGAGCTTCATACACTGTACTCGTGTGGGAATAAAACCCAGGATGTCAGTGTGGCAAGCCAACACTTTCACCACTAAGTCACACAAATGGGAGCTTCATACACTGTACTCGTGTGGGAATAAAACCCAGGATGTCAGTGTGGCAAGCCAACACTTTAACCACCAAGTCACACAAATGGGAGCTTCATACACTGTACTCGTGTGGGAATAAAACCCAGGATGTCAGTGTGGCAAGCCAACACTTTAACCACCAAGTCACACAAATGGGAGCTTCATACACTGTACTCGTGTGGGAATAAAACCCAGGATGTCAGTGTGGCAAGCCAACACTTTCACCACTAAGCAACACATCCAACTTTGGGACAAATGTCCACAAGTTGGACAAGTCCTTGTTAACCCATTACTATGGCCATTCACCTCGGTAAATTTCCCATAACTAGCTAACAATTTCCGCTCTTAACCACAAATACATTCCTAAACAATTACAGTACAAAATGATGGACCCTCATGTAAGCAAAATCTGGCTAAGTGCAATGGGTGGATTATAACACTATATTCCTCTGTGCAAACAATAACTATATATTGTCTCTCACTGAAGGAGGTTTGACATGCTTTGTATTTCTGAAATCAGAGACAAAGGACCCTGATTCTAAGTTACAAACTGTTATGAAATGACAAGAGGTCATTAGAGGTGAACATGGTTTGGAATTCATCTGATGTATACTTCGTCAAGGGTTGATACATCAACCAACATGATAAATACAAACCTGTAATACTTGCATTGCCATTAAATACAACGTAGATGTTGCAGTGATGAGACATATCGGGAAATTCACAACATGGACTGCTACAGTCAGCAGATCCTGCTCCACCATCAGCATCATGGCCAAGGTCACCAGCCAAGGTCACCAGCCATGACCTTAGTGCTATGACTGTCGTAAGTCTTCACTTAACTGGGAGTAAAAATGTAGTCACAAGTCTAGGGAAGATAACTCTTGTTTGCTTTCATTCTTGCTAGGTGGGCTGTTTTTTTCTAAATGAGATATAAAATTAGTTACAATGCTAACTGATTAGAAGCTCAATACCAATAATATGTTGTGCTGCTGAGTTGAGGGCCCCTTTGACAAAAAGTTCATTTATGTTAAAGTTATCACAATTTCATCTTCTTTTATATAAAGAATATAACAGACATGTCAATATTCTGCAAATCCACGTATATCCACGGATTTAAATGCAAATGAATGGATGATGGACCCTGTTGTGGCCCTACGAACCCAAGACCCACCAGCTGATTTCAGCTGAAATCACTTTCACCTGCTGCTGTCAGAAGAAATCCAGAAAATTCTTTATATTTATATATGACAGCTTTCTGTAAATAATTATGTCTGAAGAGGATATTATGTAACTTCCATGGTCATGAGTAGTAGGGAGTACAGCAAAGTATAACTTAAAGGCTATTCACAAACACAACATTTTGCTTCCTTATCAACAATGGCAGCTAACATCCAAGGTTGGCTAAATAATATCTGAAACATACATTTCTCAAAATAAACACATGTCAGCTTCACCCCATGAACAGCTGCAACTCTCAGCTGAACTTGAAACAACTTGGTTAAAGATAGTCAAGAAATGAAATTTACAACTGAACATATATACATGCATTGTATTTACATACACACACAAGAAAAAAATTAAAATAATAAAAAAAAAAAAAACAGACAAAAAAATCAAAATCAATTAAGGTGACTCAAGAATGGCATATGATGATACAGATGGATGATGTACAATGGGTTATATATGTTGCATTCAAATAAGGAAATCAGTCATTTCATGAAATGACTAAAAATTTCAGTCATTTCATGAAATGGCTATGAGGGTCAGCCATTTCCCGCCAGTTTGTGTAACAAAAATCAAAATACTTCAGTCATTTCTCAAAGCAAAGCTGAAGTTTCACGTCTGTGCCACTGCTACGTTAATACATAATGACTTTATGTACACATCAATCCGTAACATCTCATATATTGTTTAGGGCAATAAAGGAGTCCTCCCTTGACTCACAATGTGAGTTGGTCATTTTTGTTGGGTCTCTACCTAAAGTGCTTGATTAACACGCAACATGGTGGCAGTGAAGAGGATTTTCATCCAAAAATTATCTCAAGTTGAGTTGAAAGTGACACTGTAGTGACTATATCTTCCCTAAGAAAGAGGAAAATATATCACAATATTGCAATTCTGCCGATTCCTTACAAATGGGGGAACCTGGTCACGAAGAGCCAGTCCTAGTCCTTAGACTCAAACCATAACCAGGCGTAAAAACCCACGACAACTAATTCTAGGAGAGACTAAAGTGGAATAATTATGAAATTCTCATGACACTTGATACTTATCCACACAAGTATCATGCCTCCTAAACGAACATGGTGACTAGGCGCTGAAAGTTTCCAACTTTTGTGTAATGAAGACAACTGTAAAGCAGCTGGAAATGCAAAAGAGCAGTTTAACACCAACAAAACAGTGTCCGAGTGGGTGAGTGGAGTTGCCTCTTGTCGCAAAACAACGACTAGAGCAAACAGCAGACCCAAGACAACGTCTGATAAAGAGAAAGCAATCTCATGATCCTGTGGCAAAGCAATGGAATGCTAGTTCTGCGGAAGAACTCACACTATGAAGAAAAAGTCACGTCCTGCATGGGGAGCTAGCCAACTGCAGTAAATGGGAGGAAAAGTACTTTGCTGTAAAATACAGGAGCGACTCTGTAACATCTGTAGATGATCAGTCCGACTCTCAATTGGATGGTGAAGACTCGATATGCTCCGCTAAAAGGCCAAAGATGATTCGTCTTAAACATTAAACAAAACCAGAATGCAGAATGATCATCGACAACTAAACAGTGGTATTTCTTGTTGACTTTGGTGCTTTGGTGTCCCAAAGAAGGATGTCATTGACCAGTCCAGAACATCCCCAAGTGAAAAACAGCTGCATGACATGGAATAAAAAGCACCACTAAGTCTGGTGGAATTGACAACAATGCTCTGTCAATTTCACTGTTGCTCAGGAGGCGCTCACACTGCTCTAGGCATTGAAACTGCCATGAAAACGGAGTTAATTGACATTAACAAAGAAAATATGAAAGTGTTAAATGCTGTATCACACCTAAGCAAACAAGAAATCTAAGAGTATTTGTTGCTTTTTGACAAGATTGGTATTTTTAAAGGGGAAATACACTTAAAAACTGCCCCAGATGTCAAGCCAGTCACCATGCCAACAACATGTATAACTATCAGTCTGTAGACGAAGTTGTCGCAGAAACTACAAGAACATGGTAGTAATCAAACCAGGTGACATTTGCATTTGCCTAGATCCTCAACAGTTCAACCAAGCACTTCAACGTGAACACTTTCCATTGCCGGTGCTAGAAGACAACCTGCACGAGCTCAGTCAAGTGTGTTCTCAAAGATTGATCTTGCTTCTGGATACTGGCATGTAAAGTTTTATCATGTGTCTAGCTTGCTGACAACATTTCAAACATGTTTCGGAAGATTCCGATGGCTGAGACTACCATAGATAATAGTTTTAACTGTTGGTGACAATGAGTGATACTGTAATTGTTATCTGCTTTTGTAGATTAGGGTATTAAGTGAAATTTCATGAAATGACTGAAGTATATCGATTGTTGTCACACAAAATGACACGAAATGGTTGACCTTCTTAGTCATTTCATGAGATAACTGAATTTTTTAGTCATGTCATGAAATGACTGATTTCAGTATCTGACTGTAACATATATACGACCTATGAGGGCACTCTTCGTACTAGGGCCATGTATATAAGAGGTTGAGATTTCTTGTTACCATGATGATGCAAATAAATATATGATACTAATATATTACTGCTTCATTTTACAATGCTTATATTTCTACATCTCTATCAGCTCCTTAATATAAGGATAACATTGACCAGCGTCACAGAGACACAATAGTTGCACAATATCACGGTGTAGATTACAGAGATTGGAACATTCAAATTAATACACCATCATTTGTTATCATCAAATTCATATCCAACCCGACGAAATCATTTGATGATTTTTCTCAGCTCGTTATGAGTGAGTGAGTTTTACATTGTAAGTAAGTGAGGCTATAGCCACTTCCTGTCTTCCAGTACAGTGTTATACTTATACAACTATTTTCAGACAACTAATTACATACTTTTATACTACTAGCACTACTTCCTGGAGACTGGGACAAGAGACCCAATATCTGGTCTGGGAAACAAATGAGCAACAATATCTCAACAAGGATGTATTTGTCATCAAAACCCATAGCATATTACCGCTAGATGTGTGTTTTGATTGTCGTTTCTATATTGTATCAATGTGCCATGAAACCTCTTATGAGCACAGCCTGACACTCTGCTAAAAGTGGCATCCTGTAATACGATGGGTAAATAATAGGTGGGGTATTGCTAAGTTTGTTAAAGTAATCAAAACTTAATCAAAAGCAATATAAACTGACACATCATGGTCCTACTTGAAGATCTATATTTGCAGTTTCCATGGTAACACATAATCCAGTGCGTCTTCACACAGACCCTCCATTCAATCATGGTTACAAGTCAGATCTCAGGTTATTGACAAACATTCACGAACATTTTTTAACGTAACATAAGCCAGTTGTGTTAGACACAAAATATCTTCTACAAAGTAGGGTAAATTCAAGCATATTGTTTTATATTTTCTCAATATCCTCTCATTTCTGAGAACAATACATAACATTATGTCACTAGATTCTGGTTTTGAAACTTTTGCAATCATGCAATTTGTATCAACAAAACCTTCTTACACATTTTAGGAATATAACAATGGTACCATATAATGTACACAAATTGTTTAACATAAAACAATAACATATTGCACATAAAAAACACACAGACACTCCAGGAGCTTTGACACAAGCACCACAATTTTTCTGTTCGATACACTTCTCATCAAACTGAACATAACTCTTTCACTACTTAATAATACCTTGTAAGTTACTGAAAACAAAAAATTGAACATCATTTATACATGTATACTGTCCATTTACATCGAAAACAAAATAAACGTGCTGATGAAACCCAAAATGTATTGAAACTATACTTAAAACAAGTTTCAAAACTCTTTGGACGATCTGTCTCATGTTATTGTCACTGCTATTTGCTCCTTGGTTTGGCTATACTCTAATATTTGCATGTGATTTCCAACAGAGTAATTACCAGTGAAGCTGTCCTGTTACACTTTGTTGAGCCTTAAATAATCACCTCATGGTTAGAGATCTCTCTTGGTTGGTTTAGTTCTTACGTGAGTAGTGTGAAAAAATTATAGATGAGAAATATACCAAATTACCATAAATGGTGAAAAACAGAACAGCTGATATGTTACCCTACGTTCTAGACCTATAGGACAAAAAACACAAAACTACTTAACCTATAGTACCTTCAATACGGGTAGATTTTGACTGCAAGTCTCAAACTAGTCTCAATAATAACATGCAGCACACAAGAACTTTACATAAGTAAAGTTCAAATGAAAAAAAAGGTTTTACAGAAAAATATCAAAAGATTACTGCAGGAGTATTCTTCATTGTACACTTGAACCCTGTTCTCCAAAGTAAAAACAGACATATACCGGTATATCAAATAATCTTGCTCAACTGTGATGGTTTTGACATGTCTTACTGTCAGAAACATACACAATAATAACTAAATCACCGATTTTATGTTTCCACCAAAATTTCTGATTATAAAATTGGTAAGTCTGTAAGCCAGCTAATACCAAACACCAGGACAAACCAGTGATATTGTCTTGCATTAATGACTCACAGTTAGTGAGCAGACTAAGTAAACTTAGTATCAGTACTTTTCGTTACACTCCACCACTGAGTCTAACAAAACCTTATGGGAGGTCGCGTCAGGTAACCTTTGAGATTGACCAATCAGAACACAGTTTACCAAATCACGAAAGTGGACATTCGCACATACCTTCTGAACTTTTTATCTTGAAAAGGTTCATACCCGAATGATTCAGAATGCTATTTAGCTTACGCTCGCTTCCAGGTGATGCACACGGCGTGCATACAACCATGACAACGGCGAGTAAACAAACGCTGAAAATGGTGTTTTTGGCAATATTCAAGGATGTCATCTTGCGGAAATATTAGCTAATGGTAACCATGTCAACAGAAACCCAAAAGCGTATATACTACAGGTAAAATAACGGTGGTATATGCAGATTTTTGTTTGTGGGGAGATCTGTGCCAGTGACTTGAATATTTTAAAAGTACCTCCGATCCCCAAATAGTAGCCGTTGTCTGATTGGTTAAATCTATTTAACCATCTCCCGTTTGATTGGACAGTCATTGGTTGCTCAAAGGTTACCTGACGCGACCTCCTACTTGGTTTTGTTAGACTCAGTGGTGGAGTGTAACAAAATACACTGAGACTAAGTTTACTTAAACTGAGTTAGTGAGTACCATGCTTATCACTACTGGCACTGTCTGCAATCTATGTATGCTACACACCCATAAGCTTGCACCATGTAAGAACAGTCTATATACACCACCAGCTACAGGGTTATTAAACAATACACACTGGCAGATCAGGAAGGCAGGGAGCGAGCATCAACTTTCGACAGACACCAAACAACTGGTGTTGTTTACGCAGGGAGTGGGCACCTACCCTTTCTACAGCTGCTACAAACATGAGTATATAATTGTCACAGCCATATTTGACTCCACTCTGATAGGTGAAAGGTCACTCTACCCTTTGTTTACATACCTAGAACAGTGAGGGAGGACGCCCTAACGACATGCAGGCTGAAGATGTCAGTCGCCACTTTGATAAAACCCACAACAGTCACAATAGGTAAGATTGGGGTATTGTACGAGCAGACCAGTAACAAGCAGATCCTGGTATGGAAAAGGGACACAACCCTGCTTGGAGATTCACAGCTTAATGATCAACAGGACTCCACATGCTTTGCATAAATAACCATTTACACAGAATCACAATCTGTACTGCATCACTAGTTTTGTATCACATATATCATAGTAGACCATATCTGTATATAATACCTGTCTGGCAATACATCAACATGTGAGAAGTTTGTAGAAAATTAATCCATTCCCTTAAGTTTAAAACAAATTCATTCTAGTTTTGGTGCATTCTGAAGTGACAAGGCAAGATTTACCCGCCAATACACCTTTAGAACAAAGGTTAGAACAAAAGAAATCCTGACAATATGATCTGGCATGGGATATAATCTATATATATAACTCTCAGAAGTTTAATGTAGCCTGTCACTCCCCTTGTATAGTACTATTTCCTCTATAACTCCACTTCCCATCTCTCTCTGCATCTATGTATCTATCACATACAGCTACTTTCTGTCATCACATGACTAGGTCACAACATCCACAATATGTACCAACTGACTGCATCCTCACACAACAAATGACATCGTCTACTGCAATCAGAGACAAGCCTACATCAAAGATCAACCAGTTTCTTCTCTTTTCATAAATATCCAACATTTCTGTTATGCCCTGGCTTTGTAAGCTTGAAGACAACATTTGACAACTTTAAATTGACATTTTACTCCTATTAACAGGAATAGATTTAGTGGTAACGAAACTTATTTAGGCACTAATTTGCCAATAATTATGGCCAAAATAGCGATTATTAACTGTGGCCAAAAGGATTGATTCTGAGGTTTCCAGCTTCTAAACAATTCATGCTACAGAGCTGCTCTCAGTTTGTGCTACCAAGAAACAACTAAATCGTGCTACATTCACACTATTTGCACTACTGAGATATAAACTATTCACACTACCGAGATACACACTATCTGCACTACCAAGATACATACTATTCGCACTACATTCGAGATACATCCTGGCACTCTTTGCCTGAGAACAACTGCTAAATCTACATATTTTATTGTCTACAAAAGACCACATTGCTGACTACACGATCTTGTCAAGACTGATTGCCCTCTGATTGTCACGTGATTCCTCTCTATCACGTGACAGCTGGCTTCTGACTCCCAGGAACATCATCTCTCTCACTGGATGTTCCCAGATGTTTGAGACACATGGTCACTTCTTCAGGCAATATGTCCAATTTATCATGTCCAGTGGCTGTCGGCTGTAACTGATACCACCTCAAACAGTCCCTTGGTAAGACTTGCCGATTTTAAGTGTAATACACACAATGTCACTGGCCACTGGAGAAGTCTAAGTCTAAGATGCATTTCACTCATTGGTTATCTCCACCCACATGAGACAATGATTCCATTGGTGGTGAGATCATAACCGTGGTAACGTCTAAAGAAATCTCTGTATGACATTACTACAGTTCTGTTTATGAACCAGATTATCGGAGCAGATCTGTTCTTCTATTAGCGTTATATTCAGTGACAGGTCTGTACTTCTATCAATATCAGGCCCGTAAATTCAATATTCAGTTCTGTACTTTCACTGACAGTCATACTTATAACACAGATCCTCCAGACCATGTTCCTAAAGACACAGACTCCATAAGGCAGACCACAACAATGTTCACTTGAAGCCATACACCTCCACAACCTTACAGGTGAAGTCCTGTTTTTCGCACAGTGGGTCGTTGTCAAAGGTGTCGCATTTTTCTGTACGACAATGAACCAAATTTTCATCAAGCTGGATAGCTTCACCTCGGCTGAAAAATAAAGGATTAAGGATGTTAACAAGTTGTACCTTAGTGTTGTGACACCATACATTGAGAATATATGATTATGAACATGTAAATTACTGAGAAAGTGTAATCCCAAATATAACACAACACATGTAGATTCATTTAGTCATTTCAAATGAATTAATGAATCAATGAATACAGCAGCTTTGTCTATAAACACATACTGTGGGTTTTAGTGTTTACATAGACATGCTGTCAACATTTTTTCAGCTAAGTACAGCAGTCACTAAGATCTCAAACCTTGACCAAACAATCCAGTGATTGATACTGTCATCAGTGACGACAATCATGCTCTTGCATGTGTAATCTCACAGCTTCAAATAAGACATGCACTGAAAACCATTTATTGAGTGATCAAGTAAGTGTCTGTCCCTTATCAAGAAACAACCTGATCCACTTGGTCCCCTCTTACAACCAATACAAGATACTGGGCCCCTGCTCTTAACCCAGGATCACCACAGGGTCGCCTCTTACAACCAGTACAGGTGGCTGGGCCCCTACTCTTAACCCAGGATCACCACAGGGTCCCCTCTTACAACCAGTACAGGTGGCTGGGCCCCTATTCTAACCATGACCAACAGGGTCACCTCTTACGTGCAGTACAAGATGCTGGGTGCCTATTCCAACCCGGATTCCTTACAGGGTCACCTCTTACAACCAGTGCAACTTGCTTGGCCCATACTCTAACCAACACTCTTGACAGGGTCACCCCTCAAAACCATTACAGGTGTCTAGACATGTATTCTAACCAAGACTCCCAACAGGGTCACACAGTGATCAACACTTACCCGCCACCAATTGTGAGTATGGAGGTGTCTCCGGCCAGGAACATGTTTGCTGTGTTGGGGATATCTTCATACAGGAGTCCCACCCAATCATACTTAAACTTGACGGGGTACAGCGTGAAGATGAAAGTCTCACCAGTGCCGAAGTATGAGAGATTCTTCTCCTTTGACTTCCTCTGCTGCCAGGAAGCTGAACAGAAGGCGCCAAACACCTGTAAAACAGAGATGACGAGCTGAACAGAAGGTGCCAAACACCTGTAAAACAGAGATAACGAGCTGAACAGAAGGTGCCAAACACCTGTAAAACAGAGACAAGCTGAGCAGAAGGTGCCAAACACCTGTAAAACAGAGATAACGAGCTGAACAGAAGGCACTGATCCTCTGTACAAAAGAGATAACGAGCTGAACAGATGGTGCCAAACACCTGTAAAACAGAGATAACGAGCTGAACAGAATGTGCCAAACACCTGTAAAACAGAGACAAGCTGAGCAGAAGGTGCCAAACACCTGTAAAACAGAGATAACGAGCTGAACAGAAGGCACTGATCCTCTGTACAAAAGAGATAACGAGCTGAACAGATGCTGCCAAACACCTTCAAAACAGAGATAACGAGCTGAACAGAAGGCACCAAACACCTGTAAAATAGACAAAACGAGCTGAATAGAAGGTGCCAAACACCTGTAAAACAGAGATAACGAGCTCAACAGAAGGCGCCAAAGACCTGTAAAACAGAGACAAGCTGAACAGAAGGCACCAAACACCTGTAAGACAGAGACAAGCTGAACAGAAGGCGCCAAACACCTGTAAAACAGAGACAAGCTGAACAGAAGGCACTGATCCTCTGTACAAAAGAGATAACGAGCTGAACAGATGGTGCCAAACATCTTCAAAACAGAGATAACGAGCTGAACAGAAGGTGCCTAACACCTGGATTACTGAGATAACGAGCTGAACAGAGGGTGCCAAACACCTGTAAAACAAAGATGACGAGCTGAACAGAAGGCACTGATCACCTGTAAAACACAGATAATGAGCTGAACAGATAGTGCCAAACACCTTAAAAACAGAGATAACGAGCTGAAGGCACTGATCACCTGTAATACTGAGATAACGAGCTGAAAGGAAGGTGCCAAACACCTGTAAAACAGAAATAATGAGCTTAACAGAAGGCACTGAACTCTTGTAAAACAGAGAAAATGACCTGAACAGAATGTGCCAAACACCTGTAAAACAGAAATGAGCTGAACAGAAGGCACTGAAAACCTGTAAAACAGAGAAAACAAGCTGAACAGAAGGTGACAAACACCTGTAAATCTTAACAAAGGAGCTGAACTGAAGGTGGTAAACACCTGTAAAACAGAGATAACGAGCTGAACAGAAAGTGCCCAATGCCTGAAAAAACAGAAATGATGAGCTGAAGAGAAGGTGACAAACACCTGTAAAGCACCTTTAACTGCTCCTTACAGGCCTGTCAACAATGAAACATATACTACCCATCAAATGTTTAGACAAAATTAAAACCCAAACTGTGTGTTATGTTTACATATATGGTTACACTGAAGATGAATTTCTCCATTAACTTGGGGGAAACCTTACGCAGATAAAATGCACAAGAACCATGAACCAAACTGCTGTTATCACCATGGCTGTAAACAACTGCTATATGGTGTAAAGACTTGTTAAGAATTTGCCAATTTTCACTGAGTTTCATCATTTATTGAACTCACAACAATTCAATTTTCAACATTACGAATTTCTTTTATAATACATCACTTTATGTGCACCTTTAAACATTATGAAATATTTTGCAAAATCTAGTTACAGAACAGTTCATTGATGTATGTGGGTACATTTACACTAGAGAGTCTAAACTTTTGATGGGTAGTATATTTTAGGCATTCTGTGAATATTTGAGCTGCACTTACAAGAGATAACCAAATGTGCTTTCCAGATGTTATATTTCTTATCATTTTTTAGATTCAGTATTCTAATATTACACTTATGAAGGGTATGATCTAAATTAAAAACCTACAGCACTGACATACCTTCACAAGATTTGTATCAAACAGCTGATAATAGCAGGCCTAACTACTGACAACAATTCTGCTCTGGTCCCCAGGGTTTGTATACAGAAAATCAATAACCCTAGCCCCCAGCTGTTGCAAGTACTGGTGAAGGCTCAAGAGAAACGTTTTTTTGCTGAGCCACCACAAAACGTTCATTTAGCAGCATATGTGTGGAATTGATTGTTTTGGTGGTAGGAATAAATTACCTTGTAAAGTTAGGCTATTTTTACATTTCTAGTTGGCAAAACAGAAAACTGTTCATCATTCTTACTGCTTGTCATGTTTACATCTTGGGTTAGTTAGCAGATTCATAAAATTTCAAACAATTCTTTCCTTTTCGCACGTAAATCTCACCTCATTCTCTGTATTGCGTATAAAAAATAGTGTCTGCTGCCTGGATTCAATCTTGCTGTAGACAGTTCTCAGACTGGTGCCGTGTTCTTCGGACGTGAACAAGAGTTCCGGGACACATACCGCCAGCCGTGCCGGCAACCAGCTCCACACCGTGTGCAACTACAACAAAATAGTCTCTGTTGAATATAAACACACCTACAGTGAACACCTAGACAGAAACTAACCTGAAAAATGGTGTGGACTAACAATTTTTCTCACTAACAATTTTCAGCATTAACAGAGATGCCAACACTAATTTAGCCCAATTAGTATTTAGGCAAAAATTTGTACTTTCTGGCGAATTAAATTTTCCCAAGAATATTCATGTTTAATAGAAACTTAATAGACATTCTAACAACTTGTTGTCAACATCGTACTCTTCTAAATCAGTAGTAAACATCCACATATAGCATGATATTTAATTACATGTGTCTAACATTTATCGTGTATGGTACGAATGCTATGTAATAGTCTAATGCAATGTATTTGTTTAAATTCATACTATATACTGATAGCATAGTCTTGTATTTCATGTTGCTTTTTCGCAACAAATGTGATAAAATTGGATGTGTTGGCATCTCTGGATTAATGTGTTCCCCCGATAAAGAAATCATGAGCAAATAGTATCATTCCTTTAACCATATTTGGGGTTTGTTAACAGACTGTGTGATAGGCGTATGTGGTTTTAACAGAGTAACTGATAAGAGATTACTGTAGTTGGTTTTGGTTTGTGTTTTCTTGAATGCCACCCTTGCCTGTGTCAGGATTCAAACCTGGATCGTCTGCATGATGAATAAATGCATTAAACCCTAGGCTTTCTTATGGCAGAATACATAATGACCACGGAAAAAGTCCCAAGACAACAGGCTTTGTTTGGAGATGTTGTTAGGCAGCTACACACACAGTGCATGTCACTGGCTAAGATCCATGATGCACCAGAAGGGGAGCAGTCAGTATCATGTGCATAGGGAGCATTCATTATTCATACATTGGTATTCCTTGCACATCAGATGAGATGGATATCACACAAGATGGTGGACAAATCACAGCGACATTTAATGTTCAAGATGTAGAACAGGAAGACGATATATTCAAAATGAGTACCATGAAAAAATAGACAAGAACAAAAAGCCAGATTGTCATGCATTCTCGTATACTCCGAAAGAAATGTACATACAGACTGACACACGAGTGTGCATTCTATCTACAAAAACAATGAAACTACTACTGAATTACAGAACCGGTCAGTGTGTATCTGTTTTGCAAATTTATACACAGAAACTATGCTTTAAGTGAGTGTGTGGGTGGGGGGGATGTGGGTGGGTGCACATGCACACACTACCTGCTTGTAGCCATTTAAGCACACAGAATATAGATTTATTGATTGCTTGACTGATCGCATCATCAATTAATTTAACAAAGATTCTGTTTCCTGAGTTATGATAGGTGGAGTTCAGATTAAGTGAAAAACAAAAACAAGAAAGTCTGGTCACTATGACCAAAGGACCAAGCAATCAATCACATTTCTCGTAATTAAACACAAACTACTGTTTAAGTGTTTGAAGCATTTGACAATGGAATGTATCTGGGAAGTTGTCAGGGCCTGAAAATGTTCTCATTTCTTAGAAACTCACTTTGCTAACTGAAAAGTCATGTCTGAAAATTTCTTGAAGACTCCAGGAAGTTTATGTTCCTGATACATTACAGTTCATTTGAGTCTAAATGTCCCTAACTCAAAAACAAATAATCATACATGACTCAAACTAACACCAAAGTAAATAGGAAAAACACATCAACTCTGCCAAATTTTGCTACCATTTTTGTCAACAAAACATGAAAGTTGTTTAACAAACCATCATTATTTTCATTTGATAAGGCAAGATTTGTGACTGCAGTCATCACTTTGAAATATCAAGGTGCACCATGTTATGCTTAACAGCATGGAGGAGTGTTGATTCTAGCCATGTCAGACACCAGGTCATACACTTTATGAGGATTCTGAGACAACCAGATCTTATTTTCAGAAGCTGAATCTGTTTTTGAAAGCTGAAAGGTGACTGGCTTAAAGTCCATGCATTCTTCATGTAGACTTGACACTTAAACTTTAAAACAGGATCACCTTATGCAACATTCTATGCAACAAGTACATATCACATCAGAAGATAAGAACTGATTTTCATTTGATTTCTTCAGGACTAACAAAGCACCAGAAATAGTGAAAGAGTGTTTAAGCATGCATTTCCACCGATTTTAACAACATTTCAGGACCACCAGATATAGGATTCAAACATGGTACCCATGTAGGGAATCAAACCCAGGCCTTTGTTGTGCTGAACAAACACTTTAAACACTAGGCTACCCAAATATTCATTATCTGGACACATAAGCAACAGTGAGTGAGTGAGTTTAGTTTTATGCCACATTTAGCAATATTCTAGCAATATGGCAGCAGTCTGTAAATAATCGAGTCTGGACCAGACGATCAAGTGACCAACAACATGAGCATCGACCTGTGCAATTGGGAACCGATGTCAACCAAGTCAGCGAGCCTGACCACCCGATCCCACAAGTCGCCTCTTACAGCAAGCATGGACTGCTGAAGGTCTATTCTAACCAGGGACCTTCACGGGTCCCGGCATATGCAGCAAGAAGAACTACTACATGTGTACATCATTATTCAGAGTGAACTCATTCCTCTGACATCATATTCTCTAATAAGAACTTCTTTAACAGTCAGTCTCTCAATCACAAAGTGACTGTATATTGAACCACATCCTAATATCTTCATCAGCACTAGTTCGGTCAAGTTGTAAACAGACATTGCCTTTTGATGGAAAAATGACAAAATGGCTAAAATTGTTCACATCATTCACAGAACATTGTTGTGCATACAGAAAACAAACTGAAAAGAGAACAAAAGCAAGATGGCCGCCAACGACGTGCCCATGCTACACAATAGAGTTGTCTCCCCATATACTCACATCATCCTGAGTGATAATGCTACTTTTGAAATTTGGGAAAACGAGTATCCCGAGAGATCTGGACCTCCCCCGAGATGTGGAGGGCTGCTTGTAACAAAAGTGAGTGAGTCAGTGAGTTAAGTTTATGTCTGCTTAGAACAGTTTTCAGTTGTGACACAGCAAGTCTGGTTTGTGTGTCTGGAAGCCCCAAATCAGACAAGGTGTAGTAGCAGATCAGTCTACTAACATTAATAAAAGTACTGGTTGTCTCACGTAGTTCTGTCAGGATCTGCTCACCATAGGTTAGAATGGTAAGTTAATCCTCCATGAGATTTTAAAATTTTCAGATTTGTATCCCCTGTATGTGAGTGATTTTGAAGTCACATCAGAGCAGCATCACATTTAACAATATCTAAGCAATGCTTCGACAACATGTCAGAACTTGAACTTGTCCATTCTGGACCATAACTTACATTATTGAAACCTATCCAAACAGAGACTTAAAACAGTCATGTCTGATAAGGTATTGGAGTACTTAATATCAGGCTTACATGCCTAAAGGGGACACATTGAGACAGAGATTTATAGCTTTTAGAAAAAAACCATAACACAAGCAGACAAATGCAAAGGAACTTGCTCTTTTGTAACAAAGTTAAAGCCATTTGTCTCACTTTGGTCAGTTTCCTTAAACTACACACTTCCAGATAGCTATACAATACAATCTATACAATGTTCATTTGTTGTCATATTTATTACAACATTTCAATCCAATATGGTAAAGAGTGTTGAAACTGTTTTCAAATTTTCAATACACTCACCATGTCAGGTGTGAGAACACTTGACCCTTTCATATGCTGCATGACGATTGGTCCACTAAATGACCTTGACATTGGTACTCCAATGGAGTGTGTGGACGCACGTCTCATCATGAGGTCATTCTTGGTGGACTGGACCAGATTTCGGCTGTTGATGTACATCTCATGTTTTAATTCCAGACGATTGATTTCCTTACGGGACAAACCACGGATACCAAAGGCAATCTGTATCATGAACATTATAAAATTTGTTAAGCATTAAATGTCATTTTGCACTTCCAAATTCCTTTTGTTTGTTAAACAGTGCATCTTATCATACAATAACAATATTTATGTTTGACTGTATATTCAGATCACCTCCACACACAAGGTGTATGCTCAAAGTGTGAACATTATTACCCTAGTGAGACAGACGATCAGCGTGCACAAAAACTCAAGCTGTTCTCCTGGGTGAACAGTGACATATTAGGAACAAAGTCACTCATCGGTGGTAAAACCACCTGTTATATGTGCATTGTAGTGGGGCAGGGCTGAAGTGAGAAACTCTCAACAATCTAGCTGCCTAATATGGTCACCCACCTAAGCACTCTCCGCAACCAATGTTGCTTGACTTCCAACTGACTTACAACATGTGCTCTTTGAAACAGGAAACACCAATCCCCTACCTCCCCAAGAAACACCCCTCCCCACCTCCCCAAGAACACCCATGTTATCCAATACTTTGTGCAAATAATGTTATCTACACTTGACATATATACTATATGCCATCTACTTCTCAGTGTCCATCTCACCTTCAAAAATTTGGTGACATCCACCGGCATCTTTTCACAGAATCGGCTGATGTTGTTTGAGATGTTGACACTGACAGGCTCTCCGTTTGAGGCAGTTCGCTTACCTGCGACATTGCAATCATATCATAACCCATTTTACTACATCTACCACTTAAGTGTGTATATCTATATTATCACATTATCTAATATAGTGTATATGATGTACCCCACAGTGAATATTTTTATATTAACACATTATTTATCATTGTATGTCATTATATTATCAACCACTGAGTGAATATCTCTATATTATCACATTATCTCCTACAGTGTATATCATCATAATATCTACCAGCCATTTACATTATCACATGATCTACTACAGGTGTGAGGGGTTTTTGACGAGGTAAGGCAAAGATGTCATTTTTAACTTTAATACCATTTATATTTTTTAATTTGTTTACCTTGAGTGATAAAGGATATATTCATCTATTTCACACAAAAATATCAAGTACTAGTATTTCCTACAAAAGCAGTGCTGATGACATTATATCAGCGAATTGTGGCCACTAGCCACTTCCAGGTATTTTATATGAGTTTTCAACGATGAGCCATACTTTACCCTCCACGCTGTGAGAGAGAGTTTTGATCATGGGGCTCCATTTACAGTTTTTTACATATTGCCTGTCACTACCAGACAACTGATCCTGCTCAATTTCACTCACTATTCTTTCTTGTACAAGCATCTGATTTTGCATCTGAAGTGGTATTAACTATCTCTGGCTACCAATATTGATGTTAATTTGTTTTTTATATAATTAAACTTCTGGTTTCAATTCTCAACAAAACTAACAACATCGGTGCATCCACCCTACCAATGAAACTGTTTGTGCACTATGATTGCGCACATACTTCCCCGATACAGACTTAGCAAAGCACCTAATTTTAAATTTCAGCTCGCTTCGGGATATTTACTACAGTGTAAATCATCGTGTTATCTACCATTCAGTAAATATCACATTATTTACCATTCATTGAATGTCACATTATCTACCAGTCAGTGTATATCTTTTCAACAATACATTATCTACTAAAGTGTATATCATGATGCTATCCACCAGTCAGTGTATATCTTTTCAACATTACATTATCTACTAAAGTGTGTATCATCAAGCTATCCACCAGTCAGTGTATATCTTTACAACATCACATTATCTACTAAAGGATGTATCATCATGCTATCTACCAGTCAGTGTATATCTTTACAACATCACATTATCTACTAAAGTGTGTATCATCAAGCTATCTACCAGTCAGTGTATACCTTTACAACATCACATTATCTACTAAAGTGTATATCTCCAGTCAGTGTATATCTTTACATCACATTATCTACTAAAGTGTATATCATGATGCTATCTACCAGTCAGTGTATATCTTTTCAACATTACATTATCTACTAAAGTGTGTATCATCATGCTATCCACCAGTCAGTGTATATCTTTACAACATCACATTATCTACTAAAGTGTATATCATCATGCTATCTACCAGTCAGTGTATATCTTTACAACATCACATTATCTACTAAAGTGTATATCATCATGCTATCTACCAGTCAGTGTATATCTTTACAACATCACATTATCTACTAAAGTGTGTATCATCATGCTATCCACCAGTCAGTGTATATCTTTACAACATCACATTATCTACTAAAGTGTCTATCATCATGCTATCTACCAGTCAGTGTATACCTTTACAACATCACATTATCTACTAAAGTGTATATCTCCAGTCAGTGTATATCTTTACAACATCACATTATCTACTAAAGTGTGTATCATCATGCTATCTACCAGTCAGTGTATATCTTTACATCACATTATCTACTAAAGTGTCTATCATCATGCTATCTACCAGTCAGTGTATATCTTTACAACATCACATTATCTACTAAAGTGTGTATCATCATGCTATCTACCAGTCAGTGTATATCTTTACAACATCACATTATCTACTAAAGTGTGTATCACCATGCTATCTACCAGTCAGTGTATACCTTTACAACATCACATTATCTACTAAAGTGTATATCATGATGCTATCTACCAGTCAGTGTATATCTTTACAACATCACATTATCTACTAAAGTGTGTATCTCCAGTCAGTGTATATGACCTAAGTTACTTAATGTTAACTGTCTACTATCCAGAGTGAATCATCACATTTTCTACCACTAAGCATATCATCTCATATGACCTACCACTCCATAATATCCTTTCTGGCATACGTACAGTATGCTGCTCTTCTGAGTATTTAGCATACAGTATGCTGCTCTTCTGAGTATTTAGCATACAGTATGCTGCTCTTCTGAGTATTTAGCATACAGTATGCTGCTCACCTGAGTATTTAGTGTGGAGTGTTCTGCTCACCTGAGTATTTAGCATACATTGTTCCGCTCACCTGAGTATTTAGCGTACAGTATGAGAATGGCTAGTACAGCTCGGTAGTGGACCTTTACACCCTCCACCAGGAAGCAGTCAGTGATCTTCACCTGAAACACACGCAATGCTCTACTGTTGACATATTAATATAACCCACAACACTAGGAAGGCCAAGTGACAGACTTTCTGATATACTGTTCTCATCTTTCTGAAAGCTTCTGGATGACTTTATAGTGAAGCAGGTTTAGCACCACTTCAAACAGTGTTGCATTTGGGGTGTATGAGCATCATGTGAGAGATCTCAGACAGTTACTAGGGCTGCAATGATTCACCCACACCTACATTCAATTTTTGATACAGTTCTATTGATTTTATCATTTCCATTTGATTCTATAAACATCAGATTTCATGAAATCCGTCATAAACTCGGCGATGTCTACTAACAACTCTCATTAGCCTTAAAGTCAACCAATCACGTTTCACCTTATATCACAGCTCAAGTTTGAGACAAAATTATCTTTTGGCTGAGTAGAAATAAATGAAATAGGCATTCCCATATTAAATCAAAAAAGGGATAATAGTTATCAAAAATAAAAACTGAGAGGTCAGATTTGATTTTCAATGAATTGAAATGAATCGTTGCAGCCATAATAGCTACCCTTTCAGTAAAAGCAAACAAAGACATAACAAGCAATATCAGAACTAGGTAGGATTAGAACCAACAATCTGCCGTGGGTTGTCATTAAATGAGTACTGAATACTTTTGCAATATACTGACACACAAAAAAGTAAAAAAAAAACATATCTACCAATTACTAAAGAATACAACAAAGTAGGGAAAAACTTCTTCTCACCTGTTCTCTGAGAGGAACACAGTAAGTATTGCCCAAATATGGTAATAATCATCAACAATTATCCAGAAAATTACACTTGATCAGTTCAGATTATTCCACCATGCACATCCATCAGTCTCAATAACCCAGATAACTTGACACAATTCACAAAAAAATTATTAATTCATCACTCCAAATTATACATATCAATTTTCCACATGATGCCATACTAATTAACCTGTTCCCTATGATGAACCCATCAATCTAAACAAGACAGTGATTGTATTGCTATTTATATCCTGCAGATCTGTGGAATGAAGTACAAGGCTATTAAGTCCTTTAATCTCAGACAAATATTCGTCTCATAGGAGAAAGGTCCTGCCTCCTTGATCACAGCGCTGACTGACACAGCGTGGTAACAGCGTCTCGACGTGTTGTGGTCAGATAGACATGCCTAAACAAACACCTCTCTACAGGAAGCTTCACTGCAAGCTATCTCAACACTTGCTCGACATCCTTGCACAAAAGGACTCACGTTTTTATGCTTAAAAAGTCTTTAATCTTATGCTTCTTTTGGCATCAAAAGATTTATTTTTGTTACTTTAATAAAATTATGTTGAAATCTTGAGTATCTATCTTTGGCAACAGTTTCTTTGGTTTCTATAAAATTTACACATTAGCAATAAGAACTAACATTAGCTGAACAACTAAAACTAATGATGTGCTCATCCCATAGATAACCAGCAATTCCTTGCAGTCTATTCTCTACGTCTTGATGAAATATCTCACAGAAATAGCCCTTGCAGACATTCAACATGATCACTTCAAACATTCCATTTTTGAGAATGTGAAAATCTATTTTAATACAGTAAAAATCTATTTGAATATATTGTGTAATGTAACCTTTTGGACTGATACTTGACCTCGCTTCAATAATAACAGCCCAAAAGGCATTGAGAATCTTACCCTCATCATGAGTGAGCGAGCGAGTGAGTCAAGTTTTACGCCACTTTTAGCAATATTCCAGCAATATCACGGCAGGGGACACCAGAAAATGGGCTTCACACATTGTACCCATGTGGGGAATCGAACCCGGGTCTTCGGCGTGACGAGCGAACACCTTAACCACCACACTACCCCACCGGCCCCCCTCATCATGAGATCAAACATATACAATACACTTAAATCAGCTGAGTAAAGGTTTTCTGAACACAAGCTGATCTGTTTGCTATAAAAACAGGTAAAGTCTTCCTGTATCATGAAGATCAATGATGTCATTTTCTTGGATATATCACTTGATAATTAATAACAGATCACCTCGGGAAGCGAGTTTGGGTTGACAATTATAGACATTATCACACAACACAGTCTGTTAACCAACAGCGGTAATTTTAAAATTATTTTTTGCAACAAATGTCTATGTGCCACCATGAGCGAGTGAGTGTGAGGTACGTACCAGGTACGAGAAGGGCAAATCCCTGTATATCCACCACAACCAGTTCTCGAACACTGCCTCGGTGTTGCTGCTTTGTCGGACAATGTGAACATAGGCCGACTTCTGAATTGAACAAAAACATGATCTCCTCTACATTCAAATAAATCAGGTGAAAAGTGATTAAATCAATTTGGGTGAATACCGGGTTTAACACTGGTTTGAGTAGTATTGATCCCGAGAGTCTTATATGATATATAAATCAGTATGCAAAAGAAATTTCAACTTCTCTCAAGGTGAAATTCTATCTGTTGTCCAGTTTGTAAACAGTCTTAACCAGTGTACAGTTACCCAGTTTCTGCAGCAGTGTGATTAGGGATGTCACTTGCATTTCATGTCAAAGTAACTAATGGGATATCTTCTATAAACTTGATGAAAACCAATTATTCATGGCACAAATCATTTACTCTAGCAGGACATGATTACCAAGCAAAGAATGACACAGCATTGAGATGATTTACATTTATACAGATTTATCTAGCATCCTAAACTGAATGCCCTTGGCTGGCAAACTGGAAAGAAATCATCATCTTGTGCAAAACCGTCATTTTTCAGATTCAGGAGTACGAGTTTGAAACAGCATTCAGCATGTTATCTGCGAACTACAAGCACCTCTACAAAATAATCATGAGATGACAACGAAATATCAGTAACTATTGAAAGAATATCGGCCTTTCAGCATGTGTGGCTTGAATATCGACCCTTCAACAAGTACAGCCCAGGTATTGGCCACTCAGCAAGTATGATCTAAACACTGGCCCTTTAGCAAGTGTGGTCAAAATATCGGCCCTTCAGCAGGTGTGGCCTGACTATCACCTCGTAGCCAGTGTTGAAGAATAGATTGTTTGCTGGTTATGGCAAATGCAAATGTAAAATCATGCTCCACTGAAGCACAACAGGATAAACCCAGAGGCTTGTAACAGGTGCCCCATACTACTGGATCTAGCATCACCATGAAGCATGACACTGGTGGGAATTATGACTTCCAGATTCACTGTCATTAAAGGCAAATGTATTTAAGTTTGATTTACCCTCTTATCTTGAACTAGACAGAAAACAAAGGGATATCACATATGATCCCTCAGAAAAAGGGATTTATCAAGTTGAATGCGAAACATTTATTACACTGTTGGTCTGAGCATTTGATACCATGACAATTTGCAACTTTCATAACTTGTAAATAAATATGCAGAATCATTGCAGATCTGACTGAACAAGTACATCAAATAATGAAGTCACACTTAAAATATTAAAAACACATGACAGAAGGACATGATGAATACTTACTGCATACTTCTTGGTCAAATCCCTCAGTACAAGTTTGGATGCCTCTAAAGAGATGCTTGTCTGAGTGAGATAGCGAGTGTCTTTGCTTGTAAGTAGAGCATAGAGGCAGTTGTAGACATCGGAGGGGCCCATGTAGTGGAGAAAGAGGCTGGCCACAGAGAAGGCAGCGGGGCTGTAGCTGACATCGGGGTTGGTATGGTTGATGATGGCAATGATCTTGGTGATGAGGTGCAACCCCTCATGGGACAGGTGATACGAGGTCAGGTTGACCTGGTCCACAAACCCTGGCAGGGGGATGTCTTCCATCATTACTGCGGAAAGTAGAGTAGAGTGAGTGAGTGAGTGAGTGAGAGTGTGAGTGAGAGTGTGAGTGAGTGAGAGTGTGAGTGAGTGAGAGTGTGAGTGAGTGTGAGTGAGAGTGTGAGTGTGTGAGTGAGTGAGAGTGTGAGTGAGTGAGTGAGTGTGAGTGTGAGTGAGAGTGAGTGAATGAGTGAGTGTGTGAGTGAGAGTGTGAGTGAGTGAGAGTGAGCAAGTGAGTGAGTGTGAGTGAGTGAGAGTGTGAGTGAGTGAGTGAGTGAGTGTGAGTGAGTAAGTGTGAGAGTGTGAGTGTGAGTGAGTGAGTGAGAGTGTGAGTGAGTGAGTGAGTGAGTGAGTCCACATTTCCATCACTAAGGCAATATTCCAGGTAAAGACACCGTATCTACTGAGTTTATGAGGTATAAACAGTATTACAGTACTGCAGATACAAGACACTAACACCCATTCCTCCATGACAATGGGTGTGACAGACCAGTGATCATTTGGCCTCACTCACTCACTCTCTCACTCACTCACTAACTCACTCACTCTGTACATGAAGAGTCTTTCTGCATAATAAATAGTATGGATATGTTAAAACAAATTGCATTATGCATGTCTCTTTCAAAGAATGTTTTTCTATCAACTTTTGTAATTTGTTAACAGTAACAGCAAGTGTCCAAGAATGTAGCTAAATGGCATAAATGTCAGAGGGATCAGCGATGTCATTTGACTGTGATGCTGCAGAAAAGAATGATGTCACAGTGCTCTACAATTTTTGGGAGGCATTCCATCCTTTGATGAGAATAAGTGGTACATGTATAATCTTTCATCAGGGGTCTGCAAAAGCAACATGGGAGCTTGACGACCACTTGTCAAGGTCCTCTGAATATAGGACATAATAGATGTACCACAAGCTGATGAATATATGATTAGCTGATCCAGTCAGGAATGTTTCTATTGTTGACCTCAAATTTCTGTCAGTGGAGTTTTTTGTTTCAGACCAAAAGCAACTACAGTCACTAACAGGCTCCACTGGAAAGAGCTGAAATATTTTACCCAGTTGTAAGGCATGTTCAAGCAAGCATTAGACTTCAAAGCAGTGCACAAGGCTGCAATGATACATTTACACTATGCTTTCTCTCACAAGAAGAGGCCAGTTTGGGATAATGATGGCTACCATGCCTACATATTTGAGCCTAATTACACTTTTTGTCATTAACAGATTTACCTTTACTCCACAACAATCTAAGAAATGTATATAAACCCAATAATTCTTATGTCATCCTTTCACGAACACACCACTAGAAATGTTTAACAACAGTAATTAACATGATCCCCTGTGGACTGTGATTCACACAACTCAATAGCCATCACAGGTAGTTAGTCAGGAATATCTCGTAATATCCTCAACGACAGTGTCTCACATTGTCAGAGTTTCAACAGTGAATCATGTTCCAGATTCAAGCTCCAGCATCACCACCAACACATGGGGCTGGTCCAGACTAACGTAGATTCACAGCTGAAGCTCTGAATATAAATTGATAGAACAAATAATTCACTTAGGGCTTCAGTTAGCATGAGACAGACAAGGTGTTGGTTCAGTTAGCATGAGACAGACAAGGTGTTGGTTCAGTTAGCGTGAGACAGACAAGGTGTTGGTTCAGTTAGCATGAGACAGACAAGGTGTTGGTTCAGTTAGCATGAGACGGACAAGGTGTTGGTTCAGTTAGCGTGAGACAGACAAGGTGTTGGTTCAGTTAGCGTGAGACAGACAAGGTGTTGGTTCAGTTAGCGTGAGACAGACAAGATGTTGGTTCAGTTAGCGTGAGACAGACAAGGTGTTGGTTCAGTTAGCGTAAGACAGACTAGGTGTTGGTTCAGTTAGCATGAGACAGACAAGGTGTTGGTTCAGTTAGCGTGAGACAGACAAGGTGTTGGTTCAGTTAGCGTGAGACAGACAAGGTGTTGGTTCAGTTAGCATAAGACAGACAAGGTGTTGGTTCAGTTAGCATGAGACGGACAAGGTGTTGGTTCAGTTAGCGTGAGACAGACAAGGTGTTGGTTCAGTTAGTGTGAGACAGACAAGGTGTTGGTTCAGTTAGCATAAGACGGACAAGGTGTTGGTTCAGTTAGCGTGAGACGGACAAGGTGTTGGTTCAGTTAGCGTGAGACGGACAAGGTGTTGGTTCAGTTAGCGTGAGACAGACAAGGTGTTGGTTCAGTTAGCATTAGATAGACAAGGTGTTGGTTCAGTTAGCATGAGACAGACTCGGTGTTGGTTCAGTTAGCGTGAGACAGACTAGGTGTTGGTTCAGCTCCAGAGAAGCTTTCACTGTTGCTCTGAATTTGGGACATGAAGATGACTAGGGGATGGTACAACTCCCTACAGCCTTGGTTTGTTGATCTGAATTTGTGTCTTGGATTTTTGCTCTGTATCAGGGACTGTAAGATAAACTAAGGGGATGGTTCAACTCCACAGAGCCTTTGACTGTTGCTCCGAATCAGGGATAGGGATGGGGATGGTCCAACTCCTTAACGCCTTGGATCATTGCCTTGATTGGAGATGTTATTCAGCAGTTGAAGAAATTATATGAAATGTTTCCATGGTTTACAGACGTTTTCTAATAAGAATTACTGGTCTTCACCTCATATCAAACCAATGGTGTGACATTCTGTTCTTTATCCAGAATCAGAGTTCTAATGGTAGAAGTTCAAAAACCATGGTACCCAATTTCTTAAGGTAAAACTCTTAGACACCTAGATTCAGAGGCTGAAACTAGTGTTGTCATAATGACCGATGACATCACAATAGTCTACAAAGCATTGTGATGACATTTCATTGTAGCCATTATTTAATTTCACCCAATTGTTGATATACCTCTGTGTGTACAGTTTTCTGACACTGACACTGATAATATTCCAGCTATGTAACAAATGCATGGAAACAAATGAGTCTGGGGCAGAAAATGAGTGACTGATATTGTACTCCAAACAATAGAGCACTGACTGTCCACCCTTGCCTTTGTTGTTAGTATGACAGTGAGCCTCAAGCTGTGACTAGTGTCAGTCACTTCATTTCCATCTTATCCCTGCATGGCAGACAGCGAGAGGCTCCATGTTTGTGTGTCACACCCCCAGTAGTCCACCAGGGCAACCCTTGGCCAACATAACAGTCACAGTCAAGCTGACCACTGTGCCAGCCGGGGGAAACCCTTGGCCAACATAACAGTCACAGTCAAGCTGACCACTGTGCCAGCAGGGGGCAACCCTTGGCCAACATAACAGTCACAGTCAAGCTGACCACTGTGCCAGCAGGGGGCAACCCTTGGCCAACATAACAGTCACTGTCAAGCTGACCATGATGCCCCTGGTCACTACAAGGGACCATGTCATAAATAATGAATAAACTTATGTGTTCAATTACTTTAAAAGCTTGTTTTTAGTTGGGTTTTTTTAGATCAATTCATTAAATTTGGATCTAGTTTGTTTCCAAGTTCCCATGTCCATTCTTAAACCTGTGTGAACTATACCAAGTCAAATGGGTCCATTACACTCTAAGAGGAGCATGTTATCAAATTAAATTCCCACACTGAAAACACACAACAGAAGCAGGGTAAAACACACAATTGATATACAATTCTTGTAACCATGGTAACCAGTTTTCCATTATCATTTGGTAGGGGGATGTCTAAGCAAAACACATTCATGGAACCTGAGTCAAATAACAACAATGTCTTTATCCTGTGAAGAAATCATGTAAGTCTATCCTACTTCATGAATCCACAAATCCAGCTGGCTTCTCATAGTTTACAATGGTACAGCCACCTTAATTATATTTCCATATTCCACCTAATGACCTACAGTTATTATCTTTGTTGTTTATATTTTGTTCTGACTGACCAATGAAATTGTGGCTGAGATTCAAGAGCAGTGACAACAGCACATCCTCACATTAATTTAACAACTGAATTAAAGTGCCAAAGAAGTGCACACAAACAAGCACAAACAGAAACGTGTCAAGCCTGTTACTTATAATGTAAAACCAGCATACTGGACCTGCACAACCATCTCCTGTCTGCTTATAGCATAAATAACTGACCTCTTACCATGTTCACAGTCACATCCTCTTTCACATAGTTTAATTCAGATATGCACCTCTATGTCACCATAGTGAACTCGGGCTTCTGATGATTAACCCTGTCATCATAAGTCAAGCTGTTTATACGTACATGGCCCTTCATGGTGAACAATGTCAAGGTCAGTCCTAAAGGGTTAGAGTGTGATTCAGTAAAGTAGGGAGAAAGCAGGGGTAGCCTGGTGGTCATGCCGAAGACCCGGGTTTAATCGATACAATGTGTGAAGCCCATTTCCTGGTGTCCCCCAACATGATATTGGAATATTGGTAAACGCAGTGTAAAACTGAACTCACTCACTCACCCAAAATGTATGGAGGACTGGTGTGATTCAACACACTGTGTCAATCCCAACCGCAACACACAAATTCATGCACTTCAAATAAAATGTTTTGTGTAGTTTTGACACGGCCCCTGAGGTTCTTGGTTGGTGTGTTTACACCCAAGCAGTGGTCACAGTTGGGCTATGAGTGGTGGGTCTCCACACCTGCAGACTGGGTGTCATTCATTAACCTGGCCAGAAACGTCTACTGCATGCTGACCATGGCCAGAAGAATGTTTACTCCTGAGATTTGAGAAAGAAATCTGGGCGCCAGTATGTGTAACAAAGTAGTACACTAGACTAATGCTTTGTCTCTGAAAATATACAACTGTGATGGCAACAAAATAGCCTATTTAACTTGAAAAGGAGCCATAGGGAGAACAGAGATTCAGACTAGGAACATCTGCATTGGGGCAGTGCATGCTGGGGTCATTACCCAAGGAAATCTAGACTTGCTTCATTTGCGCAGCTTTAGCATTGCAGAGAGGGCTACATCGAGGGGCAAATAATGTGGTTCAGGGACTGCAAGACAGACTAGGTGTGTACTTGGTGCATTACGAAAAAAATGCACATTGAGAATGTCTAAACAATCCCTCAAATTCACACTCCAAAACAGAGAGCCAACTAAATAGTGCAGAGGACATGCAACAATCCAATGATGGCGAACTGAATGAAACTGACAAGTAAACATGGTACTGTCCAGAACAGAGCAACTACCAGCTTTGAGGACAAAAAAGGAAATAGCGTCTCCACTGAACAAACTCTATATGTTTAAAGAAAACAAATTCATTGAAATTGTTTCCTATACATCAATAAGATTTAATGGTGCTGTCAAAATCCTTTGAGAAGATGAGTTTATCAAACTATACATCAAAGAAGAAACAGACAGGTGCCCCATGAAGAGATTTAGGTAATAAATCAGAGCCAAATATAGGACATGTACACTGATACACAATTATACTTCTTCCACCCATTTCACATATCAGTCACTGTAAACGTACATCAAACATCATCCTCAGCATCCTAGAAACTGAAGCTGACCTCTGTCATGTGAATCTACATTGCTCCTTGATGACAGGCAATAAACATGCCAGTATGTTTACAACTGTATACTATCTCTATGTTATCCAATGTACACCAATTTCTCAATGTCTATGATCAGCATAAGTAGGTCATAAGCTGAACTGCAAGTACAATACAAGTATTTCTTCATGAATACCATAACAGACAAAACTTAGTAACCTCGTGACAAGATTTCAAGACATCTGTATGTATGAAAGCATTGCCAATACACAAATTACTACATGAAATAAAAAAATACTCTTACCATCATCTCCAAAAAGTTCCTTGTCCATTTCATTGTACAAATCTCCGTCCGCCTTCAGCAGGTGCCTGCAAAGTGATGTCCACAAGGAATGGCGAATCATATGATCAGCAGGCCACATTGTCTGTCGCAGTAACTGTTTAAGCTGTTTTTTCTGACCCAACTTGTACAAATTAAACAAAACTGACAGCTGATCCCCATTTTCCAAGTCATCTGATGTAAATGACGATGCTGACTGTCCGAGGTTGCGGCGTATTGCATCCATGTCCACAAACTCGGAAAAGATATGTGACGATCCGTCCGAGTAACTGTCAAGAGTAGCGTCTCTGAGCACAACACCTTTCTCAGCAAATGACCCCTGCACAGTGCCTGGGTCTTCTGTGTTGACATGCATAATGAATTGTCTGTCAGTCCCACGTGTGCTGGAGGGGGCGTGGCAGCTTACGTCATGGTCCCATTGTACAAGGAGCCAGTCTTCCCATCGCTTCGCTGTCAGACTTGGTCATGTGACCGAGGCAGTTATTCGGCACATGTCACACTCGCCAGTCTGAAAGATAAATAGGAGAAAGAGCTGTGTTAAGACAGTAGCACTTCCTTTCTTACTTAAACATGTCTTTCATCTGTCACTTTAGAACAATCACAAAAACACTAGTGTTTTTCCACAGCCTGACCTAAGCCTTCCGGCATTTTGCTAATAAAAGCATGTAGCTCATTGTCTTTAATACTATTCAAAAGAAGTATGAAGACATTAATGGATGCACATGTTAATGTCTCAAGGTGTAGAGGAGGCACAAACATAAATAGTGTGTTAATCTGGTGATCCGACATGCTCTCCCATACACACTGGGCTCAGGTATCAGGGAGAGATGGCACACACTCAACCTGCAACTAATGTATATACACCTAGATCTGCAATTTAGCAAATATAATTGTTTGACTGGTATTCTAAGAGTTGGCGAACACATGAAGAAATGTACATGAATGTATACACAAGATGTTATCCATAAAATTACAAAATTATCGGCAAAATGATAACATTGTTTATTCAAAACAAAAGCTGTTATCCATAATGATGCCAGTTTTATTTTTCAAACCAGACGTTTACTAACCATAAAGTTGCTAGTTTCACTGTTCAAATTAAAAAAGTTCTCATAAATAAACTTCTTGGTTTCTTATTCAAGCATATTATTTCAACAACTGTAATTTTACACAATATGCCCAAGTGAGATAAGAAAGGCATCTTTTCACCAAAATCTGGAGTTTAACAGAAGCATAATTATGTACACCTATGTTTAACAATCAATTAAGAATTTTTTTTTTATGTGATTGTTTTAATATACCTGGGGCAAGGAGTTTAATCATTCTATTTTATATTAATAATAAGTCATCCTCTACGGTGCACAGTTTGAAAAATTGGGCGCTTGTGGTGTTTATACACCAGAGTTTAACAATCAACAAATATGTTCTAATACACATGGGTTTGGTGTTCAACTAAAGCATCTTGAATTCTGTAATGTACTGAAATCCAGGGTCTGACCAGGAAATAACACTGACTGTTAGGTATTAACACATGGATCAATCAGAATTAAATTATTCACATAACGGTTCACATATGTAGTTTAATTCTGAACCCTACAGATGTATTTACAATGTGCAATATAGTGTTGACAAACAGTGTTACAAATACAGTCCAATGGCACAGATCAAGACTTGGAGACCTGCAACTCTCTGGGACGGTCTGTACGCAGGGCACATACTACAATGGACATGAAATATACTGACTTTCCTCTGCGTTGATAGCATATGATATAGCACACACCAGGCAGACCACTCAATAAGCATACATTAACTTGATTAACTGATTGTGTTTGATATGTCGTGTACTGTCATATCTGAGTGTGCATCACAACAGGAGTGAGCCTGGATACAATGTCACCAAACTACAGTCACCAGGCCTGAAATTACTAAATAAGTCTGGGGAAGCATACATTGGTTCGATTTCCAACATGGGTACATACAGTGTGTGAAACCCGCAACATTGCTAAATCCACTGGGTAAAATGTGTGAAGCTGAAATATTTCAAGGCAGCAGAAAATCACTAACACACCATATAATTCCAGTCACTTTGTCAAATACTACATGATAAGGCATGTCTGTTTGCATATTCATCAGATTAATATGATGATGTCTTTACATTGTAGACTTGATTGAAGACTGCGGAAGATCCGGGTTAGAACTTGTGTAAGAGGTTATTAAACTTGTGTAAGAGGCAACTGACAGAATTGATGCTCATGATGTTGTTCACTGGATTGTCTGGTCCAGACTCTATTAATTACCTGAACCGCCATGTACCTGAAATATTGATGTGAACAGCAATAAACAACAAAACAACCTAACTAAACTAGATTCAAGGCAAAAGTTTCCAGGATCTCTTATCTGTCAGCAGTATACCTGCCTTTCTCTATTTCAAGACTATAGCATTTCAAACAGCCCTCCATGTGACCTGTCTAACATCAACTTACATAATTACACAGTACAAGTGGACATCAATGTGGGCTGTTTCTGTCTCGTGCCATCAGCCACAAGTCAGATCATATCACCACTAACATGGTAGAAGGCCCTCTATGGATTGTGGACAATCTGAGACACAATTATTCAGCTGATACCTTTATCAAACATGACAAGGCCCTCCATGTCAATATTTAAAATTGTCACATAATCCCCCAGATGATATTGCATGGTAAAATGATCTTTGGGCCCTGTATGGTTCACTGATGCAATTATTCAATTGATATCACTATGAAACATGACAAAGGCCCTCTTTATCTTATACATAATACAGGTCCCCAGATGATATCATGGCCCTACATGAGTTCATCTGAATAATTATTCAGCTGATATCACTATAAAACATGACGAGGGGTCCTATATAGGTTCATGGACACGATTAATCAGTTGATACCACTATAAAACATGACAAAGGCCCTATATAGGTTCATGGACACGATTAATCAGTTGATACCACTATAAAACATGACAAGGGCCCTATATAGGTTTATGGATACCAGTACTCAGCTGCAACATGTCATATTTGGGATTTCACTTTCTTAGTAAAATACAAATTCTAGTACTCTTTGGTTGAGTCCCATCTGGGATTTGAACCCGCACCCTCAGAGTCAGGCACTTCATCGCCAGCACACAAAGTCAGCCGCCTAGCCCGCTCAGCCACAGCAACTACCTTAAGTTGGGTACAATCACACCCTTGCAACAACGTCAGACGAAGATGCACCATACTCTCAAGATGAACACGATCAGTGGCTGCAACTAAGCAAGGTTCTGGGGTCATCAAGCTGTCATAACAATAATGGGACCTATAAATTGTCACTTAATAATAATAATAATAATATGTGTATTTATAATGCGCTGAATTCCACACATAAAGCATGCTCATCATCGGATGTCAATCTCAACAGCACATCGTATTTCAATCTCAGCTCCCTGGGGAGTATACAAACTTAACAGCTTAACAGTATACCTAAACTTAACAGCTTAACTTTCAGAATTTCAAAATTGGACTGTTCTCAGAACAAAATTCCACATTCAAAAATGGACCATTAATAAACAATAGCCAGACTGTACCAAAAAAAGTGGGATATTTGGTGCTACATAAAAAGTTTCAGCACTAAATTCAACTTGTCTTGAACAACCTCAACATCTGTTCTTGCCATTGTTCTGTTATGAATATCATTTAAAAATGATTTATCAGACAGTACTGTGGGCTTGTCACTCCTAGAATCTTCACTGTAACTGTTGCTGTTACTCTGAATATATCTGCATATGGTGCACATAAATCAAGTTTATATGTTTCCTCAGAATAAAACATGGTCATCCAAAATCCTGGAAAAATTTCCACCTTTAAGGTGAAAAATATTTAATTGTCACCTTTCTTAAATGACAAATGGCATTCTCAAACGTAAGCCTCCAGGCGTTGTCATAAATGTCTCACATGGAACACAAAAGAACAGGATTGAGACATCAGGGATAATATAATTCGCCATTTTCTAGGTCACATTAAATCTAATGATTTCATTTCTCAGCCTCAGGAAACAAGGGTATCAGGAATACAGAGGACTAACAAGAAAAGTCAAGACGAGCGAGCAGAGAGTTCTTTCTTTGTACAATAAAGATGATCAAAATGATACAGTCAAGATGACAGCTTCCTGCAGCAGACATTTCACTGCGTGGACAGCCTGGCTCTCCTCGTGCCGGATGTCATTCCACGACCCAAGCACTGCACAGAACTCATACATGGAAACTAGGGTCATTGACGACTTGCTAGATATTTCTAAACAATTTGTGAGAGCAATCACTTAAGTGGTTAGGTGCATGTGTACATGCATACATGTGTGAGTGGGTGGGTACATGCACGAGTGTGTGTGCATGAGATTTAGATTTGGACACTGTTACTGAGTGTCAGGAATATTCTAATAAATTCACAACAGCTTGTAATACCATAAATAGGATTTTATGAAAAATTGTTTTGCAGAATTGGTAACAGGGAGAGAAATGCACTTTTTTTAAAAGAATAATTCATGTGTGTGTTGTGAAAATAATTCATTGTCCAAATAAATTTAAAATATAAAAAACAAAAATATCATTTTCAATTACTGGGTTTTTAATGAATCAGTATCATGTAAATCTGCACACCTGGTACGTGGACTTCATGACTGCAAGAAGTCAGCATCACATATCCTGTACCCATAAACTAACACAAGCAATGTCATCATTCAAGACAGAAATTTACTCTTCTATGTCATGGCATTAAAAATGAACATGACCATGTTTAGCTGTGGGTTTAAATGGATAAACAGCTTGATGAGGGACAAAAAATATTTTTGCAAATATTTGAGCTGGTCCAATGTATCACATTTTCCATGAAAGGAATCATAGCACTATTTCCATAATTTTAGTCGTTGGAAAGTATTTCATCCATGCCATTTCACCATTTACAGTGATCATGGTGACCCATGAATAGGCCTGAACCCATGCAGCCCAGGTCATGGTGTCCCGGGGTAGAATTGGCCTTCAGCAACCCATGCTTGCCATAACTGGCGACAATGCTTGTCGTAAGAGGCGACTAACGGGATCAGGTGGTCAGGCTCGTTGACTTGGTTGACAACTCATTGGTTCCCAGTTGTGCAGATCGATGTTCATACTGTTGATCACTGGATTGTCTGGTCTCGATTATTTACAGACTGCTGCCATACAGCTGGAATATTGCTGAGTGCGGCATAAAACTAAACTCACTCACTCACTCTGGTCATAGCATAAGTTAAGCATTACTTGGATACCTCTGACATTACGAGGGGAAGTCAATAAGTTCATAGAAGTGGGTGCTGATATATCCTTGGTGATGTTGTCATTGGTGTCATTATTGAGTTGATTCATCTGTGACTCTGTATACTGATACCCAACCTTCCTCGAGCATTTACTTGAGAGTTAGAGCCTTTAAAAGACGATTACCCTGCACAAATCATGGAAACCTCCAAAACTGAGTTTCGTGCAGTTATCAAGTTTCTCACTAAAGAAGGTGTGAATGCAACCGAAATCCACAAACGCATGATCAATGTGTATGGCGAGGAAGCCCCTCAATATTCCACTGTGGCAAAATGGTCAGCTGAGTTTAAGCGAGGTCGCAGCTCCTTGGAAGATGACCCACGGTCAGGAAGACCTTCTGAAGCCATTACAGAAGATACAATTGCCCGGATCCAACGCTTAATTATGTCCGATCGGAGAATAAAGGTGGACGAGATAGCTTCAGAGTGTGGCATTTCACATGGAAGTGTTTGTACAGTGATCCATGAACACCTGCACATGTCCAAGGTATCCGCAAGATGGGTCCCTCGTAACCTAAATGCACATGATCGTCACCAGAGAGTTGAATCCAGTCGTGAGCTGTTGGACATCTACAACGCTGATCCTGATAACTTTCATGCTCGTCTGGTTACTGGGGATGAAACCTGGATTCATCACTGGGATCCCGAAACCAAACAAGAATCCATGCAGTGGAAGCACAAGCATTCTCCTGCACCCAAGAAGTTCAAAACACAACCTTCTGCTGGCAAGATCATGGCAACCGTTTTCTGGGATTCAAAGGGTGTGATTCTCATAGACTATAAACCACCTAAAACTACGATCAGAGAGAGCGGCCATCAAAGAGAAGAGGCGTGGGAAGTTGACAGCTGGAGTCATGCTTCTCCACGACAATGCACCAGTCCACAAGAGCCGTGTTGCACAAGCTTCTCTTCAACAATGTGGCTTCGAACAACTAAACCATCCCCCATACAGTCCAGATCTGGCCCCCAGCGACTACTATCTGTTTCGCAATTTGAAATCTCACTTGCGTGGAACAAGATTTGCCAATGATGATGACCTCAAGGCAACAACAGAGGCGTGGCTGAGGGACCAATCTGAAGACTTCTATTTCAAGGGCATAGACAGTCTCAAAGACAAATGGGCAAAATGCATCGAGGTTCAGGGAGACTATATTGAAAAATAAAACCAATATCACAACCATTGTGTTCTGTTTTATATCGAGTTCTATGAACATATTGACTTCCCCTCGTATGTACAGCTCTTAAACTGACTACTTCATCCACATGACAATATTTTAAGTTTCTTTTTGTAATTACACAACATCCTTGCATATTTCACATATGTCTGGCACAAATCATGTCTTAGACTCACCAGTGGTGGATAGCATCAGCACTGATGCGTACTGTCTTGCAACGAACGCCAAAGGCCACCGACAATAATGTAATCTCTCTTAAACCGGAGATGGCATTCTAGCCACATGGTAATTCTTGGAGGGGACACATTTGCTTCCAGACTGATCTCATGCAGCTGGAATATTGCTGACCTAAGCAAAAACACCATCTGTGTACCTGTGCCACACCAGTGATCAACAACTATATAGTGTGTGAGCTTGGACTGACTAAATACACTTCGTCAGATTGGCTAACCACGCAAGCCCTTTTCTATTTATGGCTCTATAAACCTACAATCATATGACTATCACTAGGATTAAGATATCTCACAAGTGCAGGAGTATTTGAATAATAGGTCATTTTTATCTCACTAGCATCAGCAGTTATCAATGTGTTCAGGAGACTAATCAATATTCAGAAAACAAGAAACAACAAATTAAACTACAGAAAGTAATATTGTTTCCTACTGTCATGTACTGAAGTTAGGGGTTGTTAAGACATTGTTAATATAGCAGTTATGGGTTAAGATCATGCATTAAGACATTGTTAATACAGCAGCTATGGGTTAAGATCATGCATTAAGACATTGTTAATACAGCAGCTATGCGTTAAGATCATGCATTAAGACATTGTTAATACAGCAGTTATGCGTTAAGATCATGCATTAAGACATTGTTAATACAGCAGTTATGCGTTAAGATCATGCATTAAGACATTGTTAATATAGCAGTTATGCGTTAAGATCATGCATTAAGACATTGTTAATATAGCAGTTATGCGTTAAGATCATGCATTAAGACATTGTTAATATAGCAGTTATGCGTTAAGATCATGCATTAAGACATTGTTAATATAGCAGTTATGCGTTAAGATCATGCATTAAGACATTGTTAATATAGCAGTTATGCGTTAAGATCATGCATTAAGACATTGTTAATATAGCAGTTATGCGTTAAGATCATGCATTAAGACATTGTTAATATAGCAGTTATGCGTTAAGATCATGCATTAAGACATTGTTAATATAGCAGTTATGCGTTAAGATCATGCATTAAGACATTGTTAAAATAGCAGTTATGCGTTAAGATCATGCATTAAGACATTGTTAATACAGCAGTTATGCGTTAAGATCATGCATTAAGACATTGTTAATACAGCAGTTATGCGTTAAGATCATGCATTAAGACATTGTTAATACAGCAGTTATGCGTTAAGATCATGCATTAAGACATTGTTAATATAGCAGTTATGCGTTAAGATCATGCATTAAGACATTGTTAATATAGCAGTTATGCGTTAAGATCATGCATTAAGACATTGTTAATATAGCAGTTATGCGTTAAGATCATGCATTAAGACATTGTTAATATAGCAGTTATGCGTTAAGATCATGCATTAAGACATTGTTAATATAGCAGTTATGGGTTAAGATCATGCATTAAGACATTGTTAATATAGCAGTTATGCGTTAAGATCATGCATTAAGACATTGTTAATATAGCAGTTATGCGTTAAGATCACGCATTAAGACATTGTTAATATAGCAGTTATGCGTTAAGATCACGCATTAAGACATTGTTAATATAGCAGTTATGCGTTAAGATCATGCATTAAGACATTGTTAATATAGCAGTTATGCGTTAAGATCACGCATTAAGACATTGTTTATATAGCAGTTATGCGTTAAGATCATGCATTAAGACATTGTTAATATAGAAGTTATGCGTTAAGATCATGCATTAAGACATTGTTAATACAGCAGTTATGCGTTAAGATCATGCATTAAGACATTGTTAATATAGCAGTTATGCGTTAAGATCATGCATTAAGACATTGTTAATATAGCAGTTATGCGTTAAGATCATGCATTAAGACATTGTTAATATAGCAGTTATGGGTTAAGATCATGCATTAAGACATTGTTAATATAGCAGTTATGCGTTAAGATCACGCATTCTTTCATATGTTAGTGATGTGTTTCATAGTTATTCGTGGAATTCAGGTTGTCAAGCATCTGAAATCCTCAAGGATGTACTCACAGATGTAAACCAGGAAGTAACTTGATCACTTGATTGTAGGTGACTGTTTCATTTGCACAATGTTATAACTGTGTTCCATTGTTGAACACATGGTCTGTTCTGGTGGCCAGACACACCAACATTGGGGAATGAGTGAGCTTAGTTTTACGCCGCACTCAGCAAATACTCCAGCTATATGGTGGCAGCCTGTAAATAATTGAGTCTTGACCAGGCAACCCAGTGATTAACAGTATGAGATTCAATGTACACAACTGGGATGCCATGTGTCAACCAAGTCAGCGAGGATGACCACCCAATCACCCAAACTAACTAAAGATCACTTCTTCACAAGTCACAAAACACGAAATGAATGGGCTAATAAAAACAATGGGTTTTCATTTGTCTGTTACTACAATTGTACAGCCACTGAAAAGTGAACATGAGCAATGGGGTCGCCTATTGGTTAAAGCATTCGCTTGTCACGCTGAAGACCTAGGTTCGATTACCCACATGGCCACAATGTGTCACGCCCATTTCTGGTCTCAAAGCTGTGATATTGCTCATTGAAAAGCGAGAATATGCCACAACCAAGAGAAGCTCAATGCAACAATTTCATTGGCCTACTGCTAACAGTCAACTCGGCTTTGGTCGCAGCCATTTTTTTCCCTATATCACCAAGCACCATTACAAGACTATGGAGCCACTATCGGAAGCACTGTGACCTACCCAAATCTGGATGACTTTGTGACTCAACTACATCACACCACTGTGTCCACCTCATAAACTACATCGCAAGACAGGTTTACTGGGGTTTGTCACTCACGCAACCGCGTCAACTACATCGCATGATAGGTTTACTGGGGTTTGTCACTCACGCCACCTCGTCAACTACATCACAAGACAGGTCTACTGGGGTTTGCCACTCACGCCACCTTGTCAACTACAGCCCAAGACAGGTCTACTGGGGTTTGCCACTCACGCCACCTCGTCAACTACATCACAAGACAGGTCTACTGGGGTTTGTCACTCACGCCACCGTGTCCATCTCGTCAACTACATCGCAAGACAGGTCTACTGGGGTTTGTCACTCACGCCACCTCGTCAACTACATCACAAGACAGGTTTACTGGGGTTTGTCACTCACGCCACCGTGTCCACCTCGTCAACTACATCGCAAGACAGGTCTTCTGGGGTTTGTCGCTCACGCCACCTCGTCAACTACATCACAAGACAGGTCTACTGGGGTTTGCCACTCACGCCACCTCGTCAACTACATCACAAGACAGGTCTACTGGGGTTTGTCACTCACGCCACCTCGTCAACTACATCACAAGACAGGTTTACTGGGGTTTGTCACTCAAGCCACCGTGTCCACTTCGTCAACTACATCGCAAGACAGGTCTACTGGGGTTTGCCACTCACGCCACCTCGTCAACTACAGCACAAGACAGGTCTACTGGGGTTTGTCACTCACGCCACCTCGTCAACTACATCACAGGATAGGTTTACTGGGGTTTGTCACTCACACCACCGTGTCCACCTCGTCAACTACAGCACAAGACAGGTCTTCTGGGGTTTGTCACTCACGCCACCTCGTCAACTACGTCACAAGACAGGTCTACTGGGGTTTGTCACTCACGCCACCTCGTCAACTACATCACAAGACAGGTCTACTGGGGTTTGTCACTCACGCCACCTCGTCAACTACATCACAGGTTTACTGGGGTTTGTCACTCAAGCCACCGTGTCCACTTCGTCAACTACATCGCAAGACAGGTCTACTGGGGTTTGCCACTCACGCCACCTCGTCAACTACAGCACAAGACAGGTCTACTGGGGTTTGTCACTCACGCCACCTCGTCAACTACATCACAGGATAGGTTTACTGGGGTTTGTCACTCACACCACCGTGTCCACCTCGTCAACTACAGCACAAGACAGGTTTACTGGGGTTTGTCTTTCATGCCACAGTATCCAGCTCATCAGCTACAGCGATACCAGGATTGTGTAGAATTTCAGCAAAGAGAGTAAGGATCTGTCTACGCAATTGTGTACAGTCTGGAGACTACCAGAGTTCACGGTAGGATTCTGATGATGATGGTCTCGCGTATACACTGTATGGCCACAATGTGATGTGTTTTGCTTAGTAATGAGTCATGTTTTTCGCTTCTCCGTACAGACAGAAGACATTGTGTTTACAAGAGACGTGGGGAACGTTATGCCAAAAGCTGAATTCAGGAAGTTGACTTTGGCAGAGGGAGTGTAAAGATTTGGGCTCCATGACAAGAGGACAGACTTGGTACATGTCCACAGCAATGAAATGGCCCACAGTACAAAGATAAATTCTTCAGCCACATCTCCTTATCAACAAGCAACAACATCTGGACACGGTCACAATGGCGAGACTGACAATGGCGTTTTTGTGTCACAACAACTCCATGAACGACCATGCCCTCAAGGACAGTAACTCCTTTGGACATTTATGCTGATGACGTCTGCCACAGAACAGTTGCCCAAACCACTTAAGTGTGGGTGAACACTCTGCAGGGCACAACTATACACAATAAAGATAACATGCTGAATTTCAGGTTTGAAGGAGACACAAGCTTAAGGATGGGCTGTAAGATCAAAAAACATGTTATTTACTCTAAAGACCAGAATAAACTGATCATTCAACTTGCATCCAACACTTAAATAATGTGCAGGAGGAGCTGCACTTCTGTTACTCTTCCATTATCTTCTCAAATGATGTATGTTTACATATGCTGTTGACTGGTGTGATTCAGTGAAAGGTTTAAAATAGACTTTAATACCACTTTGGATGTGTAATATTTGGTCACATGAAGAAACAAGCGATTACCACACAATTTAAAATTCTTCTGCAAAGGTTCCTGGGGACAACAAAATTCAAATGAGTAGTTCATTCATTGTTGTCTATCATCAAGTCAGGGCTGACATTCAGCTGTAGTATTTATCATGTGGGGAAAGCAGGATAGAGTCAACATCCACACATCTCGGGAAAACCTGCCGATGTGTGCATAACCTACATGCGTGACCTTGGTGTGTTTTGTTATATGGGTATATATGCATTCTTCAATGTACGGCACACATTCCCAAGAAACACATGGGCCTCACCGGTCATCATGTGCCCTTGTAACCATAGTTACCTGGCCTTTAGGGTTGTAACAATTCAGTATGGTACTGATGTTTAGCAGTAGACTTCACTGACATGTACTTCAAAACAAATTAATATTTGATCTTCAAATAATATTAACATCATCATAGCAGATTCGTCACATGTTTACCAAGACTGACTTTATTAATGTGTACACAGATTAATTCATTTGTACTCAGAAGTCAACGAGGAACAAAGTGACCCTTATCAGGTCCATCCGATTCTTGGTGAACACTTTCAAATGACTGACCAAATTACACACTAGTGTTGTTTCATTTGTATCTACAGCCACTCTCACTGTGACGCAGCAATGTTCCACCTATATTTACATAAAATAATCCAAACTGAACCAGACAATCAGCACATGAATATTGCGAACAACAATACGTATAAAAGAACATTGACCTGGCATCAACCAAGTGAATCAGTCTGAATGAGTTTAGTTCTACGATGCTTTAAGCAATATTCTAGCAACATCACAGTGAGGGACACCAGAAACGGGCTTCATACATTGTACCCATGAGGGGAATCGAACCCAGGCATTCGGTATGACAAGTCAATGCCTTAACAACAGGACTACCTTACTGTGAAGACACTGTCTGATTGATGATTATTTTGTCATCTCTACTAACCAGCATTAGTTGTACGGAGATTTTCTCTCTTCATGGGGATACAGCAAGTCAAGGGGTCCCGATGGTTGATGTGCATTTTGAGTAGCTAAAGGTTCAAAACACCAAGACTCTGGGTCACCTACACTATGTAGTGTACTTCATGTACACAGTATAAGCACAAAAACACATCCTGGATGGAATACTTCAGGCCAAAGAAATTCTGATTTATTATTACATGTTGCGTGCTTCTCTTGAGTTTAACAATATGACTTAGAAACAAAATGGCATCTACCTCTCAACTGAATTTCTAAAATCTATGAAACATATTCTGACAAGCATAACACTGCTATAAAAATACAGTCAGTCCCTGCTCCCTCGACCATGACAGACACTGGGGACTGGGCAACTGTCCAACTTGGCCAAATTACCTTACCTAAACAATGGGAGGACAACAAAAACATTGCATGTCCATCAGATGCTGATGATTCATAGTAGTTCTTTCAGATTGTAATAAAGTATTCAAACAGTGTAGACGTCTTCCTATTTTCTGATGTGTTGATGCTATGACAACTGATCCAAAATCATTCAATTTCTCTGTTTTTCACCTTGATATTTATCGTGTCAACTGTCAGGCAACACTGTAACATACAACACTGTAACACACAACACTGTAACACACAACACTGTAACACACAACACTGTAACACACAACACTGCAACACACAACACTGTAACATACAACACTGTAACATACAACACTGTAACACTGATATTAAAAACAATCATTTGATTTACTTGAATCCATAAACAAAATCAACCTCACTTTGCCACTGCAAGAAAAATCTGAAAATTTATGTGGGTAAATGGGCATAAGTTTTTAACTTCCACATCAGTATGTGAGTTTAGTTTTACGCCGCTTTTAGAAATATTCCAGCAATATCACAACAGGGAACACTGGAAAATGGGCTTCACATATTGTACCCATGTGGGGAATCGAACCTGGGTCTTCAGTGTGGCGAGCGAACGCTTTAACCACTAGGCTACCCCACCGCCCCCAACTTCAGCATTAGTATATAGCAAATAAAACTGCATGCCATGCAGCAGTATAATTCTGTCTTGTTGTAACACATGCCTGGTGGTGTAGATCCACACCTGTTTGTCTGTCATCATTCAATGGATGGTCATATAATTAATCAACACATTGACAGGTAATCCTTTGAAGGAAGGATGCTGTTTTTACACACACAACTTATTTATTGCAATCAATGCAATGTTTTGGTGTAGATTAACATTTTTAATGCAATCAATCACATATTTTGATGTAAATGCCAATCTACGCAGAAATGTTGCATCGATTGCAATAAAGAAGTTGTTTATACATAAAAAAACTTTCCTGTTCATCACTTGTCGTAATGATTGATATATTTTATGTTTTCCTAGACTGTTTAAAACAGCTGATATGGAACAGGTTTCTCTGTCACCTGCAGATGAATGGTATATTGTTCCTTTATGTGAAATTGGAAGGACACATTCAACAAAATAGGTACTGGCCTGCTATTATTGCTCAAACTATATTCGTTTTTTATTTTAACATTTATATTTTGTTCTTATTCATTTGTCGTAGCTTCCAACAGAATCAATCAGCTTCAACATTTTGGCCATGAAGTTCAATGAGACTGAACAGACACAGAATGGGCATGGATGTGAAATTTGAAGAACTCTGGGATATCAGGTCAAACAGTGGAAGGCAGCGGCAGGAAACAACAACAAATCCACCAACCAGTCCCGGGGGGGGATTGCTCTGGATGAGTGACCCCAACCCACTTTCTTACTTAACTGTGTATGTTTACTTCATCAAAAGCTGTCCCCACTTTAGCTGTGACCTTTTTCACAGAATTTGCACTTCAGTCTACAGAAGCCAGCCTTTTGACACATTTTACTACCAGTCACTAATCAGTATGGGAAATTCATCAAAAAATAATCTTCATATCAACAATAAAATCTATCTAAAATAATACTAACTGGCCAGGTACTGCCAGTTGTATTCTCATAATATCACATATTGTTTTGGTGGGTTGATACACCTTTCATGTCACTTGTCATATCAAGGTATCATTACAGCCTTTCAGTTAGTGAAGAATAATTATAGTAAGCAAAACCTGGCAGTCCCCTGGAACTTTAACTCTTTTACATCAATGACCAAATCAGAGACCATATACCCATCACTTGTTTACAGTCTTGGCAAAGACAAAAATTGTAACAGAAAGTGATTTGTTTCTCAAAATGAGGTTAATGATGAAAACATTGTGACCGGATAAGGAAGACCCCCACCTCCTTATTCCAGTACCTCCCCTTGACCTAATAATTGCACCATGTACACTCTGGCGCTCCAGCTCCTGTTACAATGGACAAGAACATCCACAATGGTGTCACCTACATTTGTCAGCCTCGTTATTTCTCTGTCATTCTGACGATTATTAATTATAGAAAAGACTTACTCCCACAATGGACGTATATGTTTAACACTGATCGGTTTTCGAAAGCGAAGAAAATGTTGAAAGGACGATTGTTTACATTTAAGAATGATGGTGACGATGAATCGAATAATCACACAATCTTGTGCATGTCAAGGCAGCTGTAACGTTGATGTAAGAACGGTATAGGTGATACACTTACCTGTAAACTTTGAGTAAAGAACAAGTGGAATTGGCAATGTGTCTTGTGCAAGATACCCGAGAGTTTCAGCACTTGGGGATTTGTCACGTGATTCCGCGAGACAGCGCGAGATTTCACTGACAGCCGGTAAACAAAACCACGTGAGTGTTGAGGAGTGTGCAGACTTGTCGTCAGTGCTTTAAATTTCAGAAGTCTCCCAGCTGTCCATGTGTACATATTTTGCCAAGCGGGCACTTTATCATGAACACGACAAAAAATGAAGATAACTATTATTTTCAAACATTATTCACACAAAATCTAGAGACCTATAGTATTGCCGTCGATATTAGTCTCGTGGTGATGAGTAATCAAACGTTGATGTAACATGATATCGTTGGTTTCGGATCAGCAGATGTTGACTTTACCAGTCAGGAAACTTGTATATTTGGTGTACATTATGATTACACCACATGTCATACAGACCAGCGACGCCCATACATGTTGTAGAGTATCCCTGTACAAATGCACCTGAAAACATGCACTTGAATCTTACGATAATTACTAATGAGTTGATCAACATACGCACAAATTCAAGGTACCGTATGTAGTCATCTGACTATGAAAATTACAAAATTTTGCATGTCATATGACACATGGGCACGTGAGTGTATTACATCGACAAAAATTGACACTCCGCCTCAGATCATAAAAAATGACACCTTTGATTTTAGCACGACCAGATAATTATTATAAGGTCTTTGATTATTTATATTTAGTCTTTAGTTATTTATATACATGTATTTTGTTACTTTGTTGTTACACTTGTGTTTGGTTTTGTGTTGTTTGCGTTTTTAGTAGGATATATGTTTTTGTTTTGTCATATTTTAAATCAGTAGGCTTCAGGTTATATCATTTGTTATCGAAAATATCCCTGCACCGGTAATGTGCGAGTGAGTGAGTTTAGTTTTACGTCGTAATCAGCAATATTCCAGCTATATACATGTAGCGGCGGTCTGTAAATAATCCAGTCTGGACCAGACAATCCAGTGATCAGCAGCAGGAGCATCGATCTGCGCAATTGGGAACCCATCATCTGTGTCAACCAAGTCAGCGAGTCTAACCAACCCATCCCGTTAGTCGCCTCTTACGACAAACATGGGTTACTGAAGATCAATCTTCTAACCAGTCCTTCACAGGTCGCAGTAGAGTGTTTAGAGATAAGACATTTTTCAGTGAAAACCAATGAAGAATGATTTTTATGATAAATAGAACCTCACCTTCGTGACTTCTGGTATGAATTATAGAAACACACGCACGCACATACGTACGCACGCGCGCGCACACACACACACACACACACATATATGTATGTTTTCTAAGACGACGAGAAAGGATAACGTGTTGTGTAGTGAACGTGTAGTATGTGTCCAGTTTTAGATCTCATCCACATCCATCAATGGGTTTTCCAACACAAGCAATGTTTGAATTCTATTCATTCGCAAATATACTTATTTTATACGAACACTCACGAAACTACGCACTTCCGTGATCCAGGATGACAGACACCCTTACTGTATACAGCATTTGAACACAGGGTCAACTTACTTCGCCCAGTAAGTGTAGAGAGAACCCAGTTATTTTTAGAATTCTTGTATACGAGGGGAGTGCAGGATTAGGAGATAAACAGATAAAGGCCATTGTGGCGAAAACCGTGAGGAATCTGTATGATGCAACAACGTATATAGATGAGTTCAGAGTACGTGACACATACCAGGTACCTCTAACGGATAAGCTGGTCTTCCACTTTACCCTCGATTAACCAGTGGATTACATAACCTTATAATAATGTAACTGGTAATTGCAAACTGTTTAATCCGTGCCATATGCCATTCCCGCTCCACAGAAAATGTCCATGCTGTGTATAAGCGGCAGAGATGCTTCCGGGTAAGCGGGGTTTAAATGTGTACCCAAATTTCAATGATGATTATAGCTAAAGCGTATTATTATATACTGTAAATGGATCAACGGCAATATTATTCATAATTATAGGTGAGGCACCCATAGGCCGACATATCCGGTCTGCCAGCGAGTGATTGGTAGTTCTGTTCCTGTCGTCACCCTATGTTGAATATGTCTCATTGTTTCCGTAATTTGATGGATATATATGGCTTCTAAACATGAAGGGACGAGGACTGCATGACGAAAGACATCAGTGACACACGTTGATAACTGTGCCAACATTAGGGGTGCGGGAGGAAACGAGCTCTCTGTATTGTCTGGTGCGGAAGAGACGCTGGACAAATATGTAGCCTATCATAATACATACATGCATACAACGAACGTGCTTGACATTTTGTCTGTCTTGCTGTATGTTATAAATTTAGTCGAAGTAAGGGTATAACAAAGTACAATTACTGGTACGTTTGAGTTCGATATGACCAAGCAGTACATATACATTCCCCGGTTAAGGTGCAGCATAGATAGTAGTGTCATTCACCATTCCAGTATTTACGTCACACTGCTTCTTACTTCGTTGTATTTGTTCGCGAAGCTGACAAGCGGTCATCTTAATGCATTGGGAGTTCGTGCCGCCGACTTAGATGAGGTTCAAGGTATTGCAGACGGGTTTGAAACGGTACAATGACAGAGAAAATTATTTTGTATTGGATAATTAATACTTTCTCCACATTCGTAGAAAATTGAATATTGATATTGACTAGCTCACAAAGCGTCTAAATCGCAGACCAAAGGTCTGTCGTGAGGTCCTATATCAGTACCCCTCAAAGGCGATGGTCGAATGGCCTTTATGAGTGCCCAGACTTTCAATAACATTTGGTACACAGATAAAACCAGTGCATACCGTGGTATTCCGAAAGCAAACCCAGTGTTTCTACACGGAAAATAGGGTTTTGGACAAGTGAAATTTGACACCAAATTGAAGCCGGGGGTTCTATTCGGAAATGTTTTAAAGTGACAATCATATGCAATAGAGAATCATGAGGCAACAAGCGACGGAAATCTTTTTTAATATTTCTTCCAATGAAACGGAACGCATACAAACTGTAATATAACTCTTGTAAACTTTGCATTTTTTACAAAAATGGCCATGGAACTTTGAGGTTCAAAAGAGGCAACCCATCGTACACAGGATCATCGCAGCCGATACCGTTTGCGCCATCATCTATGGGTTTTCCAACAAGTCATTCAAACAGCTCAATTCCTCTGAAAGGATCTTCGTCATCAACGTTGCTTGCATGTCTACATCCATGTCACCCTCCTCAAAACCTACACTGCAGGTGCTCCCTCGAAGTCAGCTGTTCAGATCCACCATAGCCACCTCTTCTCCATTCGAAACAATAAACGAAAGTTGGATACTTTGAATTAAATAAAAGCCCATTGTTTGGAAACAAATTCTTAGTAGTACCCCATGGGCTTCTTTACGGGAGGGTTGTTTTCGGAAAACCTCGGCAGTAAAGGAGGAACATGTGCTCGATTTGATGTAGCACGTTACATTACCATTGTGACGTCAACATACAACCAGAATCTATTGACGTAACGTGAAATACCGGACATCCAACCTTTATGACGTCATATTTACCCCGTTGTTTGACGCATTGATGATGCGTTAATGGTAATCATTATTGTTGCCACTGCATCTGTTTTTCTATTTGTAATATTTCTTAAAGTTATACATAATCATGGCCCGATCGCGTAGAACACAACTAAGTCCAGTTATATATATATATATATATATCGATTTGCGGTGTGTTTGTGTTAAAAATCATAAATGTTTAAAACAAACAAACAGACAAAGAAACGAGAATGGGTCTTTACCAGACACCGAACCAAGTAAATAGAACGCTATTGTTCAATATTTTATGGTTGCAATCACAGGGGCTTGTCAAAAACGGACGAAAAACTGCCATAAAGGTATGTAGTGTCATTAACGGGGTCTTAGCACTATCAATCCTGTTATGTAATTCTAAAACCCAGTTAGTGACAGTACATGCCTTGATGGCATTTTTTTGCGTTACAAGGCCCTATGACTGCATTCAGTCGTTTCATCTATTCGTTTATTCGTACTACATTACTCGACTTATAACGGGGATGATGAGAAATGTTACATATGGCTATACAATAGATAGTCTTTTATATCGTAGAAAAAGTGCAAAATGTGGCCCAGCCAGTTGGTGACCTGCTCTGGTCCAAAGAAAGGTCCCTGTCTCATCCCATGGGCATGGTGGCAATCAACAAGCCACAGGCTAACCCTACACTCAGTTCAAACTTTTCGGCTCTTGGTACCCACGTTAGACACTAGTGCCAGCTAGGTGAACTGCAGTCTGTCCCAGAGTCCACGAAACACGTTATTTACCGTACTAGGCGTGGTTATCTGAGGTCTCTCGCTTCTCGCCCTGTCTCTTGTCCAACCTGTTCTGTTTGACGTAACCGCTGCATTAACCTGACCTTATGGCGACGTCGATGTGTGGTGCTCCCTGTCGAACCACTCCAATGACTCTCTCCCTCACAGTTCCTGTCAAACGTGGCGTTTTGTGTGTGTGTTCCTTTTGTTGCTGCGACCTCAGCGTGTCGTGTCAACAGGGTTATATTGTTGAACTGCACGTGCATTTCGTTCTACGGGACGTAACGTCATTTTGGCAAAGTATGCGTTTTTTGCCAGCTGATCAAACGGTTCCGGATATTTCGATCGAATACGTGTGGTTAACATCTCAAACGCTCAAGTATGCCTTCTTACAAAAAGGAGTACTTAATTAAAAATATATATTTAAAAGGTGTTTGGTATCGTTTCTTTTGGATATTAGGGACCATTCATAATTGAAAGCTGGTGTGTGATGATTTAAAGACGGTAGAGGGTCATTTTGTACATGACATACAGAGCGTAGGAAGCCGTGGGGACACTTATACTTGGCGCATAAACCTTGGGTGGGGGGTAGGTGCCCGCACCCTCAGTCAGGCACCTAATCGCCAACATACAAAGTCAGCCGCCGAGCCCGCTCAGCCACCGCGACTTCTACAAAAATGGAAGTCTGACAACTAGCTGGTAGTCAAGGCTGCGTACTTTGTGTACTCCTCTGATCGGTGTAAATTGGCACGGCTCCCACGGCCAAAAGCTATGGTTACAGAATGCCACTGAGAAAGTGGTCAAATGTAACAAATCTTATATTTAGGATAACATTTTCTTAGTAAAGTACAAATTCTAGCACTTTTTGTTACCCTTAGTTAATTCAAGGACTACAGTCTAACTGGCCAAGCGTCTGTCATAGCAATCTAATCCCAATATGAAATACAAAATGCTGAAGTCTTTGAACTGAACACAGATTCTCACATTCAGATGGATGATTGGTCAAAACCGTCGCATTAAATTGTCCCCATGAAATTCGTCAATACGTGGGTCTTGCCGACTCGCGCCGACTGACACAGGTGCATACGATTGGAGGTAATGAGTAATATAGTACTTACTGATGTCGGGCAATGGCGAAATCTGTGGCAAATTAATATGAACGATCCGTCGGGTTGATATGAGTTGTCGTTTTGTCGGCAGATACAGCACGACCTGTAGTAATTGAGTAGTTATTCAGCAATCGGGTAACAGGTGCCCGGTATTGATCTCCATACGTACATCATTCTCCGACAGCCATTAGCAGGATTCATGTGTGATGATAGCAAAATTTAGCTTTTGTGTTATGTTCCACAATTCCGTTAATTAAGGTTGGAAGCTGCTGTCTCCCTGTAGTTTTTATACATAGTTTTGCAGCAGGATTTGCTGTAGTATTTGTGAATTATGTGAATGCACATTTTTGTCTGTCATAATGTCTGTACACTTGGTATGGTGTTGGGGACCGCACTCAACAACGTTGGTGCGATGTGATGGCGGAATGTAAACAAGTCGATCCCATGATTGACACTATGAGCAACTGGGACAGAGTGTTTTAATAGATGATCTTCTCATTTCCAGTCTAACACGCTATTTTATGATCACGTTTAGTGCAAGGAGTGTACATGGACATTGTCTGTGTGGAAGTTTGGTAAGGACTAGCCTATAGTTGTATCTGAGTGTGTCGCGTTGCGCTCATCATCTAAAACGTGGACTGCCACTTTTAAACAATGAAACAGACAGAAAAATCTTGATTTATTCATATCTACATGGAAAGAAAACCAGGCAAAAATATCTCTAGCTTTGATTGGAGTTCTTATGAAAAATCTGCTTCTTGAAAAGAAGAAAAAAACATGGGATTGTTTCAATAATAAAAACACGCTTTGTTAAATTTCAGGTTGTAGGCCAAGTAAGAGTCGGTCGATCGATGTAATTAGAGATGGTCTATGGAAAACATACTCGTAAGAAAACTATAAATATTACTCAAATTCTAACCCCTTTCCCTCTCTTCCACCCCCACTTCTTCTTACATGTGGGCCACTTTGTTGTTTTTATTTTATCAACTGAATTTAAAAACAATTTAAATATCGCATTCAAATATCAAATCTCAGAAATCAGGACCAATGCATAGCAAGGTTGATGTCAGTATTAAGTTCATAAAACGCGCCACGTTTAAATGGAGTTACGCCCCTTTGAGCGGAGCGGTTTGCTGAAAGTCTTTGAAATGACTTGACTAGATTGACTAATGCTCCCACAAACAATAAGTGTGTAAGGGATCTGATTCCAAAGCCCCTGACAGTTCTGTACTTGTTTATTTTCTCTCTTTCGGATGATTTATCTTGTCTGACCTCAACCTTATGTTGTCCTATGACATCTGACCCAATATGTCACCATGTGAAAATGTAGGACAGGTGTGTTCACGACGTGTGTTTCTATTACCCTGGACTAACTATGTCGACAGCAGTAGTTTTGGGCGGGGGAGTCAGCGGACTAGCGGCGGTGTACTATCTACAGAGGCAGACAGCCGCAAAATTTGCTAAGGTATGGAATAATCACCACTATCGCACGGACTGGAGACGTGATAACCAGCACAACACACACTTAGTATATTACAGTTATCATTCCATTAGATCATTAATTATGTGATTTTGTTTCCTATAGTTTCAGTCACGGCGTCAGATCACATGACTGTTGAATTACGTAACTGACATCACGCTGAAAAACGACATCACTGTCATTATTTTCGTGTGTGTGCAAAGACCATATCTTTCTCTCTCTCTCTCTCTCTCTCTCTCTCTCTCTCTCTCTGTGTGTGTGTGTGTGTGTGTGTGTGATAGTACAGCCCACTTATTCATCACACAAGAGTTTTGTCTTCTGATAGATGCAATAATGTGTACCAACGAACAACTCCAACACATTATCATCTAGATTTGCCTATATTCTGAATGAACTAACCCCCCAAACAGCATGTTACATTGCTACCCACAAAAGTGGTCACAGTTTGGACCTGGTCATCACCAAAGAATCAGATATGTTTAGTTGTCAGTGATCATGGCATATCTGATCACAGTACTGTGACCTGCCACCTGAATCTGAAACAACCATCTGCACCCAGAAGTGTTGTGACATACAGAAAAGCCAGAACCATTGACATTGATCTGTTTCAAAAAGCCATTGATGCTAGTGAAATCCCTGTCCAATCACCACCAACATCGACTGATGTGAATGTCTTAGACGACGCTTACAACCGATTCTACAGGAGCTCCTGCACAAGCATACTCTACTCAAGACTGATTATGTTGTGGTAGGTAGGATCAGACATCAGCTGGATGACCGATGAGGTGAGACTTACTAAACATGAGCATCGATGAGCTGAGAAATCATGGCGACAGACTGGAATGGTGGTCCATCATCATATATTTCAAGCTGCCAGGAACAAGGCCAACATCCACACCCAGCAGGCTAAGATCAACAATATCAAGCATTCAGTTTCCGAAAATGGGAACATAATGTAAACAGTGAAACAATCTTGGTGTCTCTCATGAAATTAGCACAACATGGTGGATTGTGAGAGGGAATGTGTAACATCACTAAGTTGCTGAAATGTTGCTGTAGGATAAGTGCAGTTGTACTTTATTAATACAAATAAAGCTGTATTAAACATTATCATGTTAATTATCTCTATCCAGTTTCATTTTGTATTTTATGCATCTGTGTAAAGTGTGTATCAGGCAATTGTATGACCTCCCTTTCACAGTGTCAAATACAGGGACACAGTCCTGGTTTGTGAACACTTTTCTTGTCAGGGAAGCCACATACTGTCATAGGAACCTCAAATGATATAGACGGTAGGATAGTCCAGACTGTTTTTGTTTAATGATATACAAATTTTTGCAAACAGTCTATCTTGGGTCACTCATAAAAAATATTTACATAAATATGTTTGTGCAGCTCAGTATTTGTTCATATAGGTTTGCGTTAAGTAGGGCAAAAACAGATATCTGTACTGCACACATATTTCATAATCCTACATTGTCGTCTATGAGACAATGGACAGAGTCTATACAATGCACATTGATCAATTAATGTGAAAGTTTATTTTCATTAAGAACTTGTCATTGTTCCAATTATCTTATCTATAAAGATGGTCTTGGAAGACAGATAAAAATTACTGATTTTACAAGTTATGATTTTTATGATTTTTTTGCTTATTTTGTGTCACACCATTTGTGGGACAGAAAAAAGTGAAAAATCACCTTAAATTGTTGCCTCATTGAAGTAAGCGATTCCCTGATGGTGTGGATCCCTCATGTCAGCATGTGCTTCTGACTTGTCTTCAGGAACAACTCCGTAGTCCAGTGGAAAGAGTGCCTTCCCTTAGAGTGGTTGAATCTCCTGGCCCCACCTAATTACGTGAAATGATGAGTGTGTGAGTGAGTTTAGTTTTACACTGCATTCAGCAATATTCCAGGCATATGGGGGCCACCAATAAACAAGTCTGAACCAGACAATCCAGTGATTAACAGCATGAGCATTGATCTGCATAACTGGGAACTGATGGCGTGTGAGCAAGTCAGCGAGCCTGACCACCTGATCCCGTTAGTTGCCTCTTTTGACCAGCATAGACACCTTTTGTGGCAAGCATTCTTTGCTGAAGATCTGTTCTACCTTGGATCTTCACCGGTCGTAAAATGATGAAACATGGCACTTGTTATTACCCTGCCTTGTGTTTGAAATTGAGCTGAGAGAACAAGGACTGGGTGGCTTGGCTTTCAAAAAACAAAAACTGTATATCACTCTAAGTTTAATATATTTCTCCCTTGTAAAGTGTCTTAATTGAAATTCTGCGTTTTTTTTATTAGGGAGTGATGGTCAAGTGAGTGAGTTACTGTGAGCTTTTAGCAAAATTCCAGTAATATTGCAGACATTTAAAATAGGCTGGGTTTCACCCATTGTACCCATGTGGGAAATCAACCTATCAATATCTTCTGCATGAAAAGGAAATGTTTCAACCACTTTGCTTCTACACCTTTGCAATACTGCTAACTGGTTTTGCCTATTTTTATAACCTAAGCTGGTTTTGATCAAATTGAAATGTAGATCTTCTGCAGTTATCATTCAGCAATACAGTTGCTCTATTTCAACACACATGCATGAATGCATGCACACACAATGCACACACAGTGCACACACAGTGCACACACAATGCCGTCAGTGTTCGATGCAACAACAGAGCTCATTTCTTGGAAATGGTGACCATTCTCAGTCAAGGTCTTGACAATGTGATAACTGCATGTCTAAGTAAGACATTTAGAGGAAATGTCATAATCAGTTGCATCAAGGCAGGAGTTTTTATGGATGACAACTTCTTTATTGTGAAAGTTCAAGCATCTGTCAACAAACTCGACCTCAAATCTGCTGTTTCTGAACACATCAACAAGAACCAGGACCACACCATCATACTGGAAGCCACAAAGCCCAATCTGTCAACAACAACTGGCGGCATAAAATCCCCAGCAGTGTGCCATAGATATCAGAAGAAGCCAACCGTCAATCAGTCATGACCAAGGAAAATATCTCCCTAGCACTTGGAACTCAATAATATTAGGTTAATAAAGCATCAGTGCTGGCCTCTTTGTCCTTGTACATACTACTATATAGGCGACTTTTCATACCACCTTGTTATATAGTCACCACTGTTGTGTCATCAACTACACCTGGATTAACACTCCCTGGCTTCCACTCTTGTCCATCCAAAACTACTAGCTTCCTTTCTTGTATTGTTGTTTCAATATGTACATATATATAGCTGTCTGTTCATGATTGTTCCATTCACCAGATGAAGAAGTATTTGAATACACTTCGAAACGTTGTGACCCTTCACAATAAAGAAGTTGTCATCCATAAAAACTCTTGCCTTTATGTGTATCACTTCTAAATGCCTTTCAAAGACTATCAACTGCATCATTGATTTGTATCACCAAAGCATGTGAAAAGTGCGTTTTCTCCCTTGTCCATCTCTGTTCCCTGGTCTCGTTTAAGGCATATTGTAATGTGGGAGTAAAACGGAACAGAGAACGTTGAGTCAGTTTTATGAAATGTCCTGAGTACTGACCTGAGTCTAGTGAGCTTTTTCTCTCCAGCCCACCAAATTACTCACTTTGTTCAACTGACAATAGTACAGATGCAGCACCTTCCTTTCCAGGTTATTCTCCTGGAAGCGTCTGACCGTCTGGGAGGCTGGGTGAGGTCAACGCGGTACGACAATGGATCAGTGTTCGAGCATGGTCCCCGCAGTCTACGACCGGTGGGGGATTCTGGAATCAACTCACTCCTGCTGGTGATGATTTGTTTATGACTGTTAAACAGTTTTGAAAGTTAAAATCCAAATATGCATAGACTGCATAACCAATGGAATCCTGCTAACTAGTTTTGTATATTTCCATAACCTAAACAGGTTTTGATCAAATTGAAAGTAGACTGTATAACTATTAATGTGCACTTTTCTTGATTGTTGTACAGGATGTAAGAAATATTAATGCCACTCAATTCGCGTTTAGAACATTTGTAATATTTGTCTCAAGTGTGTGACCTAGTCAGTTGGTTACTGTATGGTTGTCCAGTTTTACATGCAATATCAGTATGTCTGATGTCCTACACATTTACCCTGCATGTATGATGTTTACCAGTCGTATGTCCAAAAACTTGAAGGGGAGGGGTTCCACTATTGATGTGGTCATTTTTTAATGTGTTTTTCTATCTCTGCAGGCAGAAGAACTGGGGCTATCCAATCAGATTCTTCCAAGTCTGTCTACCAGCGCTGCAGCTAAAAACAGATTCCTGTTTATTGATGGTCAAATTCATGCCTTACCTAACAGTAAGATCTACTTAATAGAGAAATAAGAGATGCGTGTCAGTTGCCAAAACAAAAAACAGCCCCAAACCCAACATAATATTTTGGTCATTTCACTCTGTCATTGTCCATTGTACATAGTATATGGTCTGTATGTGGTATAAGGGATGGAAAATGTTTTATTACCGTAGTAACCTGAGAAATTTGAGAAAACTCAATTGAGTAAAATACTCAAAATGAGTTTGCTGACTTTCCTGGTGTCAGTATTGACCAGATTATGATGCAGTGGTTTTGGAGTCAAGTAGTGTGTGTGTTTGCTCATCATGCTGTGAGCTCAGTCCGAAGGTGTCCCCTGCATAATGCTTAAAGGGAAATCATACTCATGAGTAACAGTAACGTAGTACAGACTATGTATGAGGTTATGCTGTGAGCTCAGTCCGAAGGTGTCCCCTGCATAATGCTTAAAGGGAAGTCATACTCATGAGTAACAGTAACGTAGTACAGACTATGTATGAGGTTATGCTGTGAGTTCAGTCCCCCACCACTCACATTGGTGAAGGTGTCCCCTGCATAATGCTTAAAGGGAAATCATACTCCCTCATGTTATAAAAGGTCTGGTAGTTCAAGGAATAGGATAACACGATAACATGTACTAGGTAACAATAACATAGTACAGACTATGTATGAGGTTATTTCCTTGATTTTCACTAAACAATGAATTTCAACAATTACCAAAGAACACATGACCACCTCAGTAGAAGGACTGCTTAATCAGTTGTGTATCCTGATTGCCTCCTTTACATGCACCAGGATCTGCTAATGCTTTTTCTGAATTTTTCATGACCCGTAAAGATCCAGGGTAGAATAGGTCTTCAGCAACCCATGCTTGCCACAAAAGGCGACTAAGCTTGTCATAAGAGGCGACTAGCGGGATCGGGTGGTCAGGCTCATTAACGTGGTTGACACAAGCCATTGGTTCTCAATTCCACAGATGGATGTTGATTGTCTGGTCCAGACTTGATTAATACAGACCACCGCCATATAGCTGGAATATTGCAGAGTGCGGTGTTAAGTGAAACTCACTCACACTCTCACTGAATCATTCATAGGCCCTGCAAAATATGTGTTGACGACATGCTTCAGTTTTCTCTGTCCTTTCACATGATGTGATGATACTGAAAGGAAACTTTTTCTCATGTGTAGGTCTAAAGTCCATCTTGAGGACACAAGCGCCCTTCACCAAGCCCATGATCTTGAGTGGGCTGAAAGAGCTGCTTACAAAGAAGGGAGATAACTCTGATGAAACTGTTCATGCTTTTGTAGCCAGGAGATTTGGGTCGGAGGTAAGCACATTGATATGAAGCAGTATCTTTGTCCAAGAGACCTCAAATCATGAAAAGACTTATCCAAGACTGTCCCAAGCACGGACATAAGGAATACCCATGTTGTTTCACACATTAATGTTGCAGCTTGCCGACTATGCTGTTGACCCGATGTGCCGGGGGATATTTGCAGGAAATTGCAGGAGCCTGAGTGTGGACGCATGCTTTCCGATGCTGACCAACATGGAGAGAGACCACGGGTCAGTCATCAAGGGCATGTTGACACCGAAAAGTAAGACTGTTGGTGAATGTAGAGTTGATATGTATTGAATACCTGTGCTTTAAATCATTACAATTGTGAGAGAGTATGTAGCTAGGATGTAGGATGAGTGCTTTATCAGGGTATAAACCCACCGGACACCCAGCGACAGATAAGGTTGTGGTACTTCAAACTGTTTCTACTGGAAAACCTCCAGTCCATGAACTGCATTATTTCCCATCTGCAAAAGCCCAGAATGAAGCAGTACCAGATTTCCTTAGGTGTCCTTTTCAGTTTAAATGGAATTATTGGTTTCTGTTCAAATTAAATATATTCAGAGACTATATATTCAGAGACTAAGCGCCACATAAACATGTCTGTGACAACAGAGATAGCGTCCATATTTACAACATATTGTACCATAAATACATCCCCCAAACACAAGTTTGTTACGTTTGCTATCACATGTTGTAGAGAGGGAGATTCCATCCTCGTCGCTGGTGCGGGTAGCGAAGTTGGAGAAATGGGTGTCTTGGTCACTACGGACGGGCTTGCAGGAACTGACCGATACTATGTACACCGTGATTGGTGAGAACAATACAACAGAGGTCAGGACCTCCACACCATGTATGGGCATTGAGCTGCTGCATGATGGGAAACTCAAGGTCAGACTGCAATCGTTAAAATTAGAGTAACGTATGAGATGGAAGGGTATGAAGTGACATTAATGAAATGGCCATAAACATGTACATCGCATATCTAAATTGTCAAACCTAGAACTCTTAGCTTCAAAGACTGTGTGTGCGTGAGTGCAAGCGTGAATGTGTCACGGTCTTTGTACAGTATCACATTTTTAAAATTCCATGAGCTGACCATCTGTGACTGAAAGAGGCATTTATTATGTTAAATATGATTTCAATTAATTTGTTTTGCAGGTGCAGACTGAAGGGGAGGACATCACAGCCGACCATGTCTTCTCCGGTGTTTACTCAAAAAGTATGATCACACTTAATAACTTTTTTTTTTAAAAGTTGTTTTATAAATCTCCAAACTCCAAAATACTGAAATGTGAAAAACAACAACCTAAAAACATTGTGTACTGAAAGATGAAGGAACTCCACCAATCCCTTTGAAAATAAACTGACACCTTTACCATCTGAATAAGCAACCAATGTTTCGTTCCAACTGCTTATGTTGATTATTTCCAGATTTGGGCAGCTTGCTCCCTGCCAGTCCTTTGAAGGATAACTTGATGGAGATACCGGCCGTCTCTGTTGTCGTCATCAACATGGAGTACGAGGGACTGCAACTCCCGTATGAAGTAAGGCCCTACACCAAGCTCCTCCTCGTATTACCCCATCCCTTGAATTCCAGACTCGTTAGAATATATTACAAAAGAAACCCACTTCAAGTCTGTATTGATAGTGAAGGTCTGGTTGATTTGTATTTCACTTAACACTGGGCAATACTGCAGCCATGTGACGGAGGTATGTAGATAAATGTGGACAAGATAATGAAGTGATTGAAGTCATTAGCATTGATAAACATTTTGAATATGACGCCCAGCATGTCAGACCACCTGGTCCCTTTCATTTTATCCGAACTCCAGCTGTAGCCCATATTGCCAAGGTGTGTTTAGTAATTGGAGTGGTAGACGCTGATACATCGCTGAAGTTCTGCTTTATTCGTCCAGGGTTTTGGTCACCTCCTTCCATCCTTCGAGAACGGTCCAGTTCTAGGTGTGATCTACGATTCCTGTACCTTCCCCGAACATAACAGAAGTGATATGGCCGACAGCACACGTGTCACAGTGAGTCAAAAATACACACCTTCACAAGTAAAAAATGTTGAAGGAACATAATGCCCTGAACTGATGCCATAGTAACATCATAACATGATTTCCCATTGGACTGGAATGTGAGAGCAGTTCTGTTATTTATGTAGAATCAATCATAGGGGAAAGACAGTCTTCTCTGTATCTGTGAATCAATATTGTAATGGTGAGAAGAGCTTTGTTTAATGATCCATCACAGTCATTAATGCTTGAACCTTCCCATCTCAACTTGGACACAAGGTCTATTGTTATTTATGCATCAACCATGTTGTTGTAGGTGATGTTGGGGGGAGCCTGGTTTGACGATCTGGTGAAGCTGACCAATCTGGATGAATCTCACTTAGAGCAAATTGCTCATGACGCACTGAGGACACAACTTGGCATCACAGAGAGACCCATACGTACATACGTCGCTCTGCAGAAGGTGGGTAGTTTGGAGGATGCAGAGACATTGCTCTGCAGAAGGTGGGTAGTTTCGGGGATGAAGAGACATGGCTCTGCAGAAGGTGGGTCGTTTGGGGGATGCAGAGACATTGCTCTCCAGAAGGTGGGTAGTTTTGGGGATGCAGAGGCATCACTCTGCAGAAGGTGGGTAGTTTTGGGGATGCAGAGACATGGCTCTGCAGAAGGTGGGTAGTTTGGAGGATGCAGAGACATGGCTGTGCAGAAGGTGAGGATGCAGAGACATGGCTCTGCAGAAGGTGGGTAGTTTGGGGATGCAGAGACATGGCTCTACAGAAGGTGGGGATGCAGAGACATTGCTCTGCAGAAGGTGGGTAGTTTGGGGGATGCAGAGACATGGCTCTGAGAAGGTGGGGATGCAGAGACATTGCTCTGCAGAAGGTGGGTAGTTTGGGGGGATGCAGAGACATGGCTCTGCAGAAGGTGGGGATGCAGACACATTGCTCTGCAGAAGGTGGGTAGTTTGGGGGATGCAGAGACATGGCTCTGCAGAAGGTGAGGATGCAGAGACATGGCTCTGCAGAAGGTGGGTAGTTTGGGGATGCAGAGACATGGCTCTACAGAAGGTGGGGATGCAGAGACATGGCTCTGCAGAAGGTGGGTAGTTTGGGGGATGCAGAGACATGGCTCTGCAGAAGGTGGGGATGCAGAGACATTGCTCTGCAGAAGGTGGGTAGTTTGGGGGATGCAGAGACATGGCTCTGCAGAAGGTGGGTCGTTTGGGGGATGCAGAGCCATCGCTGTGTAGAAGGTGGGTAGTTTGGGGGATGCAGAGACATTGCTCTGCAGAAGGTGGGTAGTTTTGGGGATGCAGAGACATTGCTCTGCAGAAGGTGGGTCGTTTGGGGGATGCAGAGACATCGCTGTGTAGAAGGTGGGTAGTTTGGGGGATGCAGAGACATGGCCCTGCAGAAGGTGGGTAGTTTTGGGGATGCAGAGACATGGCTCTGCAGAAGGTGGGTCGTTTGGGGGATGCAGAGACATCGCTGTGTAGAAGGTGGGTAGTTTTGGGGATGCAGAGACAAGGCTCTGCAGAAGGTGGGGATGCAGAGGCATCACTCTGCAGAAGGTGGGTAGTTTAGGGATGCAGAGACATGGCTTTACAGAAGGTGGGGATGCAGAGACATGGCTCTGCAGAAGGTGGGTAGTTTTGGGGATGCAGAGACATGGCTCTGCAGAAGGTGGGTCATTTGGGAGATGCAGAGACATCGCTGTGTAGAAGGTGTGTAGTTTGGGGGGATGCAGAGACATTGCTCTGCAGAAGGTGGGTAGTTTGGAGGATGCAGAGACATGGCTCTGCAGAAGGTGGGGATGCAGAGACATGGCTCTGCAGAAGGTGGGTCATTTGGGAGATGCAGAGACATCGCTGTGTAGAAGGTGGGTAGTTTGGGGGATGCAGAGACATTGCTCTGCAGAAGGTGGGTAGTTTGGAGGATGCAGAGACATTGCTCTGCAGAAGGTGGGTAGTTTTGGGAATGCAGAGACATGGCTCTGCAGAAGGTGGGTCGTTTGGGGGATGCAGAGACATCGCTGTGTAGAAGGTGGGTAGTTTGGGGGATGCAGAGACATTGCTCTACAGAAGGTGGGTAGTTTTGGGGATGCAGAGACAAGGCTCTGCAGAAGGTGGGGATGCAGAGACATTGCTCTGCAGAAGGTGGGTAGTTTGGGAGATGGAGAGACATGGCTGATGCAGAAGGTGGGTAGTTTTGGGGATGCAGAGACATGGCTCTGCAGAAGGTGGGTCGTTTGGGGGATGCAGAGACATCGCTGTGTAGAAGGTGGGTAGTTTTGGGGATGCAGAGACACAAGGCTCTGCAGAAGGTGGGTAGTTTGGGGTCATGTAGAGACATGGCTCTGCAGAAGGTGGGTAGTTTGGAGGATGCAGAGACATGGCTCTGCAGAAGGTGGGTAGTTTGGGGTCATGCAGAGACATGGCTCTGCAGAAGGTGGGGATGCAGAGACATGGCTCTGCAGAAGGTGGGTCGTTTGGGGGATGCACAGGCATCACTCTGCAGAAGGTGGGTAGTTTAGGGGATGCAGAGACATGGCTCTGCAGGTGGGTGGTTTGGGGGATGCAGAGACATGGCTCTGCAGAAGGTGGGTAGTTTGGGGGATGCAGAGACATGGCTGTGCAGAAGGTGGGTAGTTTGGGGATGGAGAGACATGGCTCTACAGAAGGTGGGGATGCAGAGACATTGCTCTGCAGAAGGTGGGTCATTTGGGAGATGCAGAGACATCGCTGTGTAGAAGGTGGGTAGTTTGGGGGATGCAGAGACATTGCTCTGCAGAAGGTGGGTAGTTTGGAGGATGCAGAGACATTGCTCTGCAGAAGGTGGGTAGTTTTGGGTATGCAGAGACATGGCTCTGCAGAAGGTGGGTCGTTTGGGGGATGCAGAGACATGGCTGTGCAGAAGGTGGGTAGTTTGGGGGATGCAGCGACATTGCTCTGCAGAAGGTGGGTAGTTTAGGGGATGCAGAGACATGGCTCTACAGAAGGTGGGGATGCAGAGACATTGCTCTGCAGAAGGTGGGTAGTTTGGGGGATGCAGAGACATGGCTCCTCTGAAGGTGGGTCGTTTGGGGGATGCAGAGCCATCGCTGTGTAGAAGGTGGGTCGTTTGGGGGATGCAGAGCCATCGCTGTGTAGAAGGTGGGTCGTTTGGGGGATGCAGAGGCATCACTCTGCAGAAGGTGGGTAGTTTAGGGGATGCAGAGACATGGCTCTGCAGGTGGGTAGTTTGGGGGATGCAGAGACATGGCTCTGCAGAAGGTGGGTAGTTTTGGGGATGCAGAGACATGGCTCTGCAGAAGGTGGGGATGCAGAGACATTGCTCTGCAGAAGGTGGGTAGTTTGGGGGATGCAGAGACATGGCTCTGCAGAAGGTGGGTCGTTTGGGGGATGCAGAGCCATCGCTGTGTAGAAGGTGGGTAGTTCGGGAGATGCAGAGACATTGCTGTGCAGAAGGTGGGTCGTTTGGGGGATGCAGAGGCATCACTCTGCAGAAGATGGGTAGCTTAGGGGATGCAGAGACATGGCTCTGCAGGTGGGTAGTTTGGGGGGAGCAGAGACATGGCTCTGCAGAAGGTGGGTAGTTTGGGGGATGCAGAGACATGGCTGTGCAGAAGGTGAGGATGCAGAGACATGGCTCTGCAGAAGGTGGGTAGTTTGGGGATGGAGAGACATGGCTCTACAGAAGGTGGGGATGCAGAGACATTGCTCTGCAGAAGGTGGGTCATTTGGGAGATGCAGAGACATCGCTGTGTAGAAGGTGGGTAGTTTGGGGGATGCAGAGACATTGCTCTGCAGAAGGTGGGTAGTTTGGAGGATGCAGAGACATTGCTCTGCAGAAGGTGGGTAGTTTGGGGATGGAGAGACATGGCTCTACAGAAGGTGGGGATGCAGAGACATTGCTCTGCAGAAGGTGGGTCATTTGGGAGATGCAGAGACATCGCTGTGTAGAAGGTGGGTAGTTTGGGGGATGCAGAGACATTGCTCTGCAGAAGGTGGGTAGTTTGGAGGATGCAGAGACATTGCTCTGCAGAAGGTGGGTAGTTTTGGGTATGCAGAGACATGGCTCTGCAGAAGGTGGGTCGTTTGGGGGATGCAGAGACATGGCTGTGCAGAAGGTGGGTAGTTTGGGGGATGCAGCGACATTGCTCTGCAGAAGGTGGGTAGTTTAGGGGATGCAGAGACATGGCTCTACAGAAGGTGGGGATGCAGAGACATTGCTCTGCAGAAGGTGGGTAGTTTGGGGGATGCAGAGACATGGCTCCTCTGAAGGTGGGTCGTTTGGGGGATGCAGAGCCATCGCTGTGTAGAAGGTGGGTCGTTTGGGGGATGCAGAGCCATCGCTGTGTAGAAGGTGGGTCGTTTGGGGGATGCAGAGGCATCACTCTGCAGAAGGAGGGTAGTTTAGGGGATGCAGAGACATGGCTCTGCAGGTGGGTAGTTTGGGGGATGCAGAGACATGGCTCTGCAGAAGGTGGGTAGTTTTGGGGATGCAGAGACATTCCTCTGCAGAAGGTGGGGATGCAGAGACATTGCTCTGCAGAAGGTGGGTAGTTTGGGGGATGCAGAGACATGGCTCTGCAGAAGGTGGGTCGTTTGGGGGATGCAGAGCCATCGCTGTGTAGAAGGTGGGTAGTTCGGGAGATGCAGAGACATTGCTCTGCAGAAGGTGGGTCGTTTGGGGGATGCAGAGGCATCACTCTGCAGAAGATGGGTAGCTTAGGGGATGCAGAGACATGGCTCTGCAGGTGGGTAGTTTGGGGGATGCAGAGACATGGCTCTGCAGAAGGTGGGTACTTTGGGGGATGCAGAGACATTGCTCTGCAGAAGGTGGGTAGTTTGGGGGATGCAGAGACATTGCTCTGCAGAAGGTGGGTAGTTTGGGGGATGCAGAGACATTGCTCTGCAGAAGGTGGGTAGTTTTGGGGATGCAGAGACATGGCTCTGCAGAAGGTGGGTCGTTTGGGGGATGCAGAGACATCGCTGTGTAGAAGGTGGGTAGTTTGGGGGATGCAGAGACAAGGCTCTGCGGAAGGTGGGGATGCAGAGACATTGCTCTGCAGAAGGTGGGTAGTTTGGGGGATGCAGAGACATGGCTCTGCAGAAGGTGGGTAGTTTGGGGGATGCAGAGACATGGCTGTGCAGAAGGTGGGGATGCAGAGACATGGCTCTGCAGAAGGTGGGTAGTTTGGGGGATGCAGAGACATCGCTGTGTAGAAGGTGGGTAGTTTGGGGGATGCAGAGACATTGCTCTGCAGAAGGTGGGTAGTTTGGAGGATGCAGAGACATGGCTCTGCAGAAGGTGGGTCGTTTGGGGGATGCAGAGACATCGCTGTGTAGAAGTAGGGTAGTTTGGGGGATGCAGAGACATTGCTCTTCAGAAGGTGGGTCGTTTGGGGGATGCAGAGGCATCACTCTGCAGAAGGTGGGTAGTTTAGGGGATGCAGAGACATGGCTCTGCAGGTGGGTAGTTTGGGGGATGCAGAGACATGGCTCTGCAGAAGGTGGGTAGTTTGGGGGATGCAGAGACATGGCTGTGCAGAAGGTGAGGATGCAGAGACATGGCTCTGCAGAAGGTGGGTCGTTTGGGGGATGCAGAGACATCGCTGTGTAGAAGGTGGGTAGTTTGGGGGATGCAGAGACAAGGCTCTGTGGAAGGTGGGGATGCAGAGACATTGCTCTGCAGAAGGTGGGTAGTTTGAGGGATGCAGAGACATGGCTCTGCAGAAGGTGGGTAGTTTGGGGGATGCAGAGACATGGCTCTGCAGAAGGTGGGGATGCAGAGACATGGCTCTGCAGAAGGTGGGTACTTTGGGGGATGCAGAGACATCGCTGTGTAGAAGGTGGGTAGTTTGGGGGATGCAGAGACATTGCTCTGCAGAAGGTGGGTAGTTTGGAGGATGCAGAGACATGGCTCTGCAGAAGGTGGGTAGTTTTGGGGATGCAGAGACATGGCTCTGCAGAAGGTGGGTCGTTTGGGGGATGCAGAGACATCGCTGTGTAGAAGGTGGGTAGTTTGGGGGATGCAGAGACATTGCTCTTCAGAAGGTGGGTCGTTTGGGGGATGCAGAGGCATCACTCTGCAGAAGGTGGGTAGTTTAGGGGATGCAGAGACATGGCTCTGCAGAAGGTGGGTAGTTTGGGGGATGCAGAGACATGGCTCTGCAGAAGGTAAGGATGCAGAGACATGGCTCTGCAGAAGGTGGGTCGTTTGGGGGATGCAGAGACATCGCTGTGTAGAAGGTGGGTAGTTTGGGGGATGCAGAGACAAGGCTCTGCGGAAGGTGGGGGTGCAGAGACATTGCTCTGCAGAAGGTGGGTAGTTTGGGGGATTCAGAGACATGGCTCTGCAGAAGGTGGGTAGTTTGGGGGATGCAGAGACATGGCTCTGCAGAAGGTGGGGATGCAGAGACATGGCTCTGCAGAAGGTGGGTAGTTTGGGGGATGCAGAGACATGGCTGTGCAGAAGGTGAGGATGCAGAGACATGGCTCTGCAGAAGGTGGGTCGTTTGGGGGATGCAGAGACATCGCTGTGTAGAAGGTGGGTAGTTTGGGGGATGCAGAGACAAGGCTCTGTGGAAGGTGGGGATGCAGAGACATTGCTCTGCAGAAGGTGGGTAGTTTGAGGGATGCAGAGACATGGCTCTGCAGAAGGTGGGTAGTTTGGGGGATGCAGAGACATGGCTCTGCAGAAGGTGGGGATGCAGAGACATGGCTCTGCAGAAGGTGGGTACTTTGGGGGATGCAGAGACATCGCTGTGTAGAAGGTGGGTAGTTTGGGGGATGCAGAGACATTGCTCTGCAGAAGGTGGGTAGTTTGGAGGATGCAGAGACATGGCTCTGCAGAAGGTGGGTAGTTTGGGGGATGCAGAGACATCGCTGTGTGGAAGGTGGGTAGTTTGGGGGATGCAGAGACATTGCTCTGCAGAAGGTTGGTCGTTTGGGGGATGCAGAGACATCGCTGTGTAGAAGGTGGGTAGTTTAGGGGATGCAGAGACATGGCTCTGCAGGTGGGTGGTTTGGGGGATGCAGAGACATGGCTCTGCAGAAGGTGGGTAGTTTGGGGGATGCAGAGACATGGCTCTGCAGAAGGTAAGGATGCAGAGACATGGCTCTGCAGAAGGTGGGTCGTTTGGGGGATGCAGAGACATCGCTGTGTAGAAGGTGGGTAGTTTGGGGGATGCAGAGACAAGGCTCTGCGGAAGGTGGGGGTGCAGAGACATTGCTCTGCAGAAGGTGGGTAGTTTGGGGGATTCAGAGACATGGCTCTGCAGAAGGTGGGTAGTTTGGGGGATGCAGAGACATGGCTCTGCAGAAGGTGGGGATGCAGAGACATGGCTCTGCAGAAGGTGGGTAGTTTGGGGGATGCAGAGACATCGCTGTGTAGAAGGTGGGTAGTTTGGGGGATGCAGAGACATTGCTCTGCAGAAGGTGGGTAGTTTGGAGGATGCAGAGACATGGCTCTGCAGAAGGTGGGTAGTTTGGGGGATGCAGAGACATCTCTGTGTAGAAGTAGGGTAGTTTGGGGGATGCAGAGACATTGCTCTGCAGAAGGTGGGTCGTTTGGGGGATGCAGAGGCATCACTCTGCAGAAGGTGGGTAGTTTAGGGGATGCAGAGACATGGCTCTGCAGGTGGGTGGTTTTGGGGGATGCAGAGACATGGCTCTGCAGAAGGTGGGTAGTTTGGGGGATGCAGAGACATGGCTGTGCAGAAGGTGAGGATGCAGAGACATGGCTCTGCAGAAGGTGGGTAGTTTGGGGATGGAGAGACATGGCTCTACAGAAGGTGGGGATGCAGAGACATTGCTCTGCAGAAGGTGGGTAGTTTTGGGGATGCAGAGACATGGCTCTGCAGAAGGTGGGTCGTTTGGGGGATGCAGAGACATCGCTGTGTAGAAGGTGGGTAGTTTGGGGGATGCAGAGACATTGCTCTACAGAAGGTGTGTAGTTTTGGGGATGCAGAGACAAGGCTCTGCAGAAGGTGGGGATGCAGAGACATTGCTCTGCAGAAGGTGGGTAGTTTGGGGGATGCAGAGACATGGCTGATGCAGAAGGTGGGTAGTTTTGGGGATGCAGAGACATGGCTCTGCAGAAGGTGGGGATGCAGAGACATTGCTCTGCAGAAGGTGGGGATGCAGAGACATTGCTCTGCAGAAGGTGGGTAGTTTGGGGGATGCAGAGACATGGCTCTGCAGAAGGTGGGTCGTTTGGGGGATGCAGAGGCATCACTCTGCAGAAGGTGGGTAGTTTAGGGGATGCAGAGACATGGCTCTGCAGGTGGGTAGTTTGGGGATGCAGAGACATGGCTCTGCAGAAGGTGGGTAGTTTGGGGGATGCAGAGACATTGCTCTGCAGAAGGTGGGTAGTTTGGAGGATGCAGAGACATGGCTCTGCAGAAGGTGGGTAGTTTGGGGGATGCAGAGACATTGCTCTGCAGAAGGTGGGTAGTTTGGAGGATGCAGAGACATTGCTCTGCAGAAGGTGGGTAGTTTTGGGGATGCAGAGACATCGCTCTCCAGAAGGTGGGTCGTTTGGGGGATGCAGAGACATCGCTGTGTAGAAGGTGGGTAGTTTTGGGGATGCAGAGACAAGGCTCTGCGGAAGGTGGGGATGCAGAGACATTGCTCTGCAGAAGGTGGGTAGTTTGGGGGATGCAGAGACATGGCTCTGCAGAAGGTGGGTAGTTTGGGGGATGCAGAGACATGGCTGTGCAGAAGGTGGGGATGCAGAGACATGGCTCTGCAGAAGGTGGGTAGTTTGGGGGATGCAGAGACATCGCTGTGTAGAAGGTGGGTAGTTTGGGGGATGCAGAGACATTGCTCTGCAGAAGGTGGGTAGTTTGGAGGATGCAGAGACATGGCTCTGCAGAAGGTGGGTAGTTTGGGGGATGCAGAGACATCGCTGTGTAGAAGTAGGGTAGTTTGGGGGATGCAGAGACATTGCTCTGCAGAAGGTGGGTCGTTTGGGGGATGCAGAGGCATCACTCTGCAGAAGGTGGGTAGTTTAGGGGATGCAGAGACATGGCTCTGCAGGTGGGTAGTTTGGGGGATGCAGAGACATGGCTCTGCAGAAGGTGGGTAGTTTGGGGGATGCAGAGACATGGCTGTGCAGAAGGTGAGGATGCAGAGACATGGCTCTGCAGAAGGTGGGTCGTTTGGGGGATGCAGAGACATCGCTGTGTAGAAGGTGGGTAGTTTGGGGGATGCAGAGACAAGGCTCTGTGGAAGGTGGGGATGCAGAGACATTGCTCTGCAGAAGGTGGGTAGTTTGAGGGATGCAGAGACATGGCTCTGCAGAAGGTGGGTAGTTTGGGGGATGCAGAGACATGGCTCTGCAGAAGGTGGGGATGCAGAGACATGGCTCTGCAGAAGGTGGGTACTTTGGGGGATGCAGAGACATCGCTGTGTAGAAGGTGGGTAGTTTGGGGGATGCAGAGACATTGCTCTGCAGAAGGTGGGTAGTTTGGAGGATGCAAAGACATGGCTCTGCAGAAGGTGGGTAGTTTGGGGGATGCAGAGACATCGCTGTGTGGAAGGTGGGTAGTTTGGGGGATGCAGAGACATTGCTCTGCAGAAGGTGGGTCGTTTGGGGGATGCAGAGGCATCACTCTGCAGAAGGTGGGTTGTTTAGGGGATGCAAAGACATGGCTCTGCAGGTGGGTAGTTTGGGGGATGCAGAGACATGGCTCTGCAGAAGGTGGGTAGTTTGGGGGATGCAGAGACATGGCTCTGCAGAAGGTGAGGATGCAGAGACATGGCTCTGCAGAAGGTGGGTCGTTTGGGGGATGCAGAGACATCGCTGTGTAGAAGGTGGGTAGTTTGGGGGATGCAGAGACAAGGCTCTGCGGAAGGTGGGGGTGCAGAGACATTGCTCTGCAGAAGGTGGGTAGTTTGGGGGATGCAGAGACATGGCTCTGCAGAAGGTGGGTAGTTTGGGGGATGCAGAGACATGGCTCTGCAGAAGGTGGGGATGCAGAGACATGGCTCTGCAGAAGGTGGGTAGTTTGGGGGATGCAGAGACATCGCTGTGTAGAAGGTGGGTAGTTTGGGGGATGCAGAGACATTGCTCTGCAGAAGGTGGGTAGTTTGGAGGATGCAGAGACATGGCTCTGCAGAAGGTGGGTCGTTTGGGGGATGCAGAGACATCGCTGTGTAGAAGTAGGGTAGTTTGGGGGATGCAGAGACATTGCTCTTCAGAAGGTGGGTCGTTTGGGGGATGCAGAGGCATCACTCTGCAGAAGGTGGGTAGTTTAGGGGATGCAGAGACATGGCTCTGCAGGTGGGTAGTTTGGGGGATGCAGAGACATGGCTCTGCAGAAGGTGGGTAGTTTGGGGGATGCAGAGACATGGCTGTGCAGAAGGTGAGGATGCAGAGACATGGCTCTGCAGAAGGTGGGTCGTTTGGGGGATGCAGAGACATCGCTGTGTAGAAGGTGGGTAGTTTGGGGGATGCAGAGACAAGGCTCTGTGGAAGGTGGGGATGCAGAGACATTGCTCTGCAGAAGGTGGGTAGTTTGAGGGATGCAGAGACATGGCTCTGCAGAAGGTGGGTAGTTTGGGGGATGCAGAGACATGGCTCTGCAGAAGGTGGGGATGCAGAGACATGGCTCTGCAGAAGGTGGGTACTTTGGGGGATGCAGAGACATCGCTGTGTAGAAGGTGGGTAGTTTGGGGGATGCAGAGACATTGCTCTGCAGAAGGTGGGTAGTTTGGAGGATGCAGAGACATGGCTCTGCAGAAGGTGGGTAGTTTTGGGGATGCAGAGACATGGCTCTGCAGAAGGTGGGTCGTTTGGGGGATGCAGAGACATCGCTGTGTAGAAGGTGGGTAGTTTGGGGGATGCAGAGACATTGCTCTTCAGAAGGTGGGTCGTTTGGGGGATGCAGAGGCATCACTCTGCAGAAGGTGGGTAGTTTAGGGGATGCAGAGACATGGCTCTGCAGAAGGTGGGTAGTTTGGGGGATGCAGAGACATGGCTCTGCAGAAGGTAAGGATGCAGAGACATGGCTCTGCAGAAGGTGGGTCGTTTGGGGGATGCAGAGACATCGCTGTGTAGAAGGTGGGTAGTTTGGGGGATGCAGAGACAAGGCTCTGCGGAAGGTGGGGGTGCAGAGACATTGCTCTGCAGAAGGTGGGTAGTTTGGGGGATTCAGAGACATGGCTCTGCAGAAGGTGGGTAGTTTGGGGGATGCAGAGACATGGCTCTGCAGAAGGTGGGGATGCAGAGACATGGCTCTGCAGAAGGTGGGTAGTTTGGGGGATGCAGAGACATGGCTGTGCAGAAGGTGAGGATGCAGAGACATGGCTCTGCAGAAGGTGGGTCGTTTGGGGGATGCAGAGACATCGCTGTGTAGAAGGTGGGTAGTTTGGGGGATGCAGAGACAAGGCTCTGTGGAAGGTGGGGATGCAGAGACATTGCTCTGCAGAAGGTGGGTAGTTTGAGGGATGCAGAGACATGGCTCTGCAGAAGGTGGGTAGTTTGGGGGATGCAGAGACATGGCTCTGCAGAAGGTGGGGATGCAGAGACATGGCTCTGCAGAAGGTGGGTACTTTGGGGGATGCAGAGACATCGCTGTGTAGAAGGTGGGTAGTTTGGGGGATGCAGAGACATTGCTCTGCAGAAGGTGGGTAGTTTGGAGGATGCAGAGACATGGCTCTGCAGAAGGTGGGTAGTTTGGGGGATGCAGAGACATCGCTGTGTGGAAGGTGGGTAGTTTGGGGGATGCAGAGACATTGCTCTGCAGAAGGTGGGTCGTTTGGGGGATGCAGAGACATCGCTGTGTAGAAGGTGGGTAGTTTAGGGGATGCAGAGACATGGCTCTGCAGGTGGGTGGTTTGGGGGATGCAGAGACATGGCTCTGCAGAAGGTGGGTAGTTTGGGGGATGCAGAGACATGGCTCTGCAGAAGGTAAGGATGCAGAGACATGGCTCTGCAGAAGGTGGGTCGTTTGGGGGATGCAGAGACATCGCTGTGTAGAAGGTGGGTAGTTTGGGGGATGCAGAGACAAGGCTCTGCGGAAGGTGGGGGTGCAGAGACATTGCTCTGCAGAAGGTGGGTAGTTTGGGGGATTCAGAGACATGGCTCTGCAGAAGGTGGGTAGTTTGGGGGATGCAGAGACATGGCTCTGCAGAAGGTGGGGATGCAGAGACATGGCTCTGCAGAAGGTGGGTAGTTTGGGGGATGCAGAGACATCGCTGTGTAGAAGGTGGGTAGTTTGGGGGATGCAGAGACATTGCTCTGCAGAAGGTGGGTAGTTTGGAGGATGCAGAGACATGGCTCTGCAGAAGGTGGGTAGTTTGGGGGATGCAGAGACATCTCTGTGTAGAAGTAGGGTAGTTTGGGGGATGCAGAGACATTGCTCTGCAGAAGGTGGGTCGTTTGGGGGATGCAGAGGCATCACTCTGCAGAAGGTGGGTAGTTTAGGGGATGCAGAGACATGGCTCTGCAGGTGGGTGGTTTTGGGGGATGCAGAGACATGGCTCTGCAGAAGGTGGGTAGTTTGGGGGATGCAGAGACATGGCTGTGCAGAAGGTGAGGATGCAGAGACATGGCTCTGCAGAAGGTGGGTAGTTTGGGGATGGAGAGACATGGCTCTACAGAAGGTGGGGATGCAGAGACATTGCTCTGCAGAAGGTGGGTAGTTTTGGGGATGCAGAGACATGGCTCTGCAGAAGGTGGGTCGTTTGGGGGATGCAGAGACATCGCTGTGTAGAAGGTGGGTAGTTTGGGGGATGCAGAGACATTGCTCTACAGAAGGTGTGTAGTTTTGGGGATGCAGAGACAAGGCTCTGCAGAAGGTGGGGATGCAGAGACATTGCTCTGCAGAAGGTGGGTAGTTTGGGGGATGCAGAGACATGGCTGATGCAGAAGGTGGGTAGTTTTGGGGATGCAGAGACATGGCTCTGCAGAAGGTGGGGATGCAGAGACATTGCTCTGCAGAAGGTGGGGATGCAGAGACATTGCTCTGCAGAAGGTGGGTAGTTTGGGGGATGCAGAGACATGGCTCTGCAGAAGGTGGGTCGTTTGGGGGATGCAGAGGCATCACTCTGCAGAAGGTGGGTAGTTTAGGGGATGCAGAGACATGGCTCTGCAGGTGGGTAGTTTGGGGATGCAGAGACATGGCTCTGCAGAAGGTGGGTAGTTTGGGGGATGCAGAGACATTGCTCTGCAGAAGTTGGGTAGTTTGGAGGATGCAGAGACATGGCTCTGCAGAAGGTGGGTAGTTTGGGGGATGCAGAGACATTGCTCTGCAGAAGGTGGGTAGTTTGGAGGATGCAGAGACATTGCTCTGCAGAAGGTGGGTAGTTTTGGGGATGCAGAGACATCGCTCTCCAGAAGGTGGGTCGTTTGGGGGATGCAGAGACATCGCTGTGTAGAAGGTGGGTAGTTTTGGGGATGCAGAGACAAGGCTCTGCGGAAGGTGGGGATGCAGAGACATTGCTCTGCAGAAGGTGGGTAGTTTGGGGGATGCAGAGACATGGCTCTGCAGAAGGTGGGTAGTTTGGGGGATGCAGAGACATGGCTGTGCAGAAGGTGGGGATGCAGAGACATGGCTCTGCAGAAGGTGGGTAGTTTGGGGGATGCAGAGACATCGCTGTGTAGAAGGTGGGTAGTTTGGGGGATGCAGAGACATTGCTCTGCAGAAGGTGGGTAGTTTGGAGGATGCAGAGACATGGCTCTGCAGAAGGTGGGTAGTTTGGGGGATGCAGAGACATCGCTGTGTAGAAGTAGGGTAGTTTGGGGGATGCAGAGACATTGCTCTGCAGAAGGTGGGTCGTTTGGGGGATGCAGAGGCATCACTCTGCAGAAGGTGGGTAGTTTAGGGGATGCAGAGACATGGCTCTGCAGGTGGGTAGTTTGGGGGATGCAGAGACATGGCTCTGCAGAAGGTGGGTAGTTTGGGGGATGCAGAGACATGGCTGTGCAGAAGGTGAGGATGCAGAGACATGGCTCTGCAGAAGGTGGGTCGTTTGGGGGATGCAGAGACATCGCTGTGTAGAAGGTGGGTAGTTTGGGGGATGCAGAGACAAGGCTCTGTGGAAGGTGGGGATGCAGAGACATTGCTCTGCAGAAGGTGGGTAGTTTGAGGGATGCAGAGACATGGCTCTGCAGAAGGTGGGTAGTTTGGGGGATGCAGAGACATGGCTCTGCAGAAGGTGGGGATGCAGAGACATGGCTCTGCAGAAGGTGGGTACTTTGGGGGATGCAGAGACATCGCTGTGTAGAAGGTGGGTAGTTTGGGGGATGCAGAGACATTGCTCTGCAGAAGGTGGGTAGTTTGGAGGATGCAAAGACATGGCTCTGCAGAAGGTGGGTAGTTTGGGGGATGCAGAGACATCGCTGTGTGGAAGGTGGGTAGTTTGGGGGATGCAGAGACATTGCTCTGCAGAAGGTGGGTCGTTTGGGGGATGCAGAGGCATCACTCTGCAGAAGGTGGGTTGTTTAGGGGATGCAGAGACATGGCTCTGCAGGTGGGTAGTTTGGGGGATGCAGAGACATGGCTCTGCAGAAGGTGGGTAGTTTGGGGGATGCAGAGACATGGCTCTGCAGAAGGTGAGGATGCAGAGACATGGCTCTGCAGAAGGTGGGTCGTTTGGGGGATGCAGAGACATCGCTGTGTAGAAGGTGGGTAGTTTGGGGGATGCAGAGACAAGGCTCTGCGGAAGGTGGGGGTGCAGAGACATTGCTCTGCAGAAGGTGGGTAGTTTGGGGGATGCAGAGACATGGCTCTGCAGAAGGTGGGTAGTTTGGGGGATGCAGAGACATGGCTCTGCAGAAGGTGGGGATGCAGAGACATGGCTCTGCAGAAGGTGGGTAGTTTGGGGGATGCAGAGACATCGCTGTGTAGAAGGTGGGTAGTTTGGGGGATGCAGAGACATTGCTCTGCAGAAGGTGGGTAGTTTGGAGGATGCAGAGACATGGCTCTGCAGAAGGTGGGTAGTTTGGGGGATGCAGAGACATCTCTGTGTAGAAGTAGGGTAGTTTGGGGGATGCAGAGACATTGCTCTGCAGAAGGTGGGTCGTTTGGGGGATGCAGAGGCATCACTCTGCAGAAGGTGGGTAGTTTAGGGGATGCAGAGACATGGCTCTGCAGGTGGGTGGTTTTGGGGGATGCAGAGACATGGCTCTGCAGAAGGTGGGTAGTTTGGGGGATGCAGAGACATGGCTGTGCAGAAGGTGAGGATGCAGAGACATGGCTCTGCAGAAGGTGGGTAGTTTGGGGATGGAGAGACATGGCTCTACAGAAGGTGGGGATGCAGAGACATTGCTCTGCAGAAGGTGGGTAGTTTTGGGGATGCAGAGACATGGCTCTGCAGAAGGTGGGTCGTTTGGGGGATGCAGAGACATCGCTGTGTAGAAGGTGGGTAGTTTGGGGGATGCAGAGACATTGCTCTACAGAAGGTGTGTAGTTTTGGGGATGCAGAGACAAGGCTCTGCAGAAGGTGGGGATGCAGAGACATTGCTCTGCAGAAGGTGGGTAGTTTGGGGGATGCAGAGACATGGCTGATGCAGAAGGTGGGTAGTTTTGGGGATGCAGAGACATGGCTCTGCAGAAGGTGGGGATGCAGAGACATTGCTCTGCAGAAGGTGGGTAGTTTGGGGGATGCAGAGACATGGCTCTGCAGAAGGTGGGTCGTTTGGGGGATGCAGAGCCATCGCTGTGTAGAAGGTGGGTAGTTTGGGGGATACAGAGACATTGCTCTGCAGAAGGTGGGTCGTTTGGGGGATGCAGAGGCATCACTCTGCAGAAGGTGGGTAGTTTAGGGGATGCAGAGACATGGCTCTGCAGGTGGGTAGTTTGGGGATGCAGAGACATGGCTCTGCAGAAGGTGGGTAGTTTGGGGGATGCAGAGACATTGCTCTGCAGAAGGTGGGTAGTTTGGAGGATGCAGAGACATGGCTCTGCAGAAGGTGGGTAGTTTGGAGGATGCAGAGACATGGCTCTGCAGAAGGTGGGTAGTTTGGGGGATGCAGAGACATCGCTGTGTAGAAGGTGGGTAGTTTGGGGGATGCAGAGACAAGGCTCTGCAGAAGGTGGGGATGCAAAAACATTGCTCTGCAGAAGGTGGGTAGTTTGGGGGATGCAGAGACATGGCTCTGCAGAAGGTGGGTAGTTTGGGGGATGCAGAGACATGGCTCTGCAGAAGGTGGGGATGCAGAGACATGGCTCTGCATAAGGTGGGTAGTTTTGGGGATGCAGAGACATCGCTGTGTAGAAGGTGGGTAGTTTGGGGGATGCAGAGACATTGCTCTGCAGAAGGTGGGTAGTTTGGAGGATGCAGAGACATGGCTCTGCAGAAGGTGGGTAGTTTGGGGTATGCAGAGACATCGCTGTGTAGAAGGTGGGTAGTTTGGGGGATGCAGAGACATGGCTCTACAGAAGGTGGGGATGCAGAGACATTGCTCTGCAGAAGGTGGGTAGTTTTGGGGATGGAGAGACATGGCTCTGCAGAAGGTGGGTCATTTGGGAGATGCAGAGACATCGCTGTGTAGAAGGTGGGTAGTTTGGGGGATGCAGAGACAAGGCTCTGCAGAAGGTGGGGATGCAAAAACATTGCTCTGCAGAAGGTGGGTAGTTTGGGGGATGCAGAGACATGGCTCTGCAGAAGGTGGGTCGTTTGGGGGATGCAGAGACATCGCTGTGTAGAAGGTGGGTAGTTTGGGGGATGCAGAGACATTGCTCTTCAGAAGGTGGGTCGTTTGGGGGATGCAGAGGCATCACTCTGCAGAAGGTGGGTAGTTTAGGGGATGCAGAGACATGGCTCTGCAGGTGGGTAGTTTGGGGGATGCAGAGACATTGCTCTGCAGAAGGTGGGTAGTTTTGGGGATGCAGAGACATGGCTCTGCAGAAGGTGGGTCGTTTGGGGGATGCAGAGACATCGCTGTGTAGAAGTAGGGTAGTTTGGGGGATGCAGAGACATTGCTCTTCAGAAGGTGGGTCGTTTGGGGGATGCAGAGGCATCACTCTGCAGAAGGTGGGTAGTTTAGGGGATGCAGAGACATGGCTCTGCAGGTGGGTAGTTTGGGGGATGCAGAGACATGGCTCTGCAGAAGGTGGGTAGTTTGGGGGATGCAGAGACATGGCTGTGCAGAAGGTGGGGATGCAGAGACATTGCTCTGCAGAAGGTGGGTAGTTTGGGGGATGCAGAGACATGGCTGATGCAGAAGGTGGGTAGTTTTGGGGATGCAGAGACATGGCTCTGCAGAAGGTGGGGATGCAGAGACATTGCTCTGCAGAAGGTGGGTAGTTTGGGGGATGCAGAGACATGGCTCTGCAGAAGGTGGGTCGTTTGGGGGATGCAGAGCCATCGCTGTGTAGAAGGTGGGTAGTTTGGGGGATACAGAGACATTGCTCTGCAGAAGGTGGGTCGTTTGGGGGATGCAGAGGCATCACTCTGCAGAAGGTGGGTAGTTTAGGGGATGCAGAGACATGGCTCTGCAGGTGGGTAGTTTGGGGATGCAGAGACATGGCTCTGCAGAAGGTGGGTAGTTTGGGGGATGCAGAGACATTGCTCTGCAGAAGGTGGGTAGTTTGGAGGATGCAGAGACATGGCTCTGCAGAAGGTGGGTAGTTTGGAGGATGCAGAGACATGGCTCTGCAGAAGGTGGGTAGTTTGGGGGATGCAGAGACATCGCTGTGTAGAAGGTGGGTAGTTTGGGGGATGCAGAGACAAGGCTCTGCAGAAGGTGGGGATGCAAAAACATTGCTCTGCAGAAGGTGGGTAGTTTGGGGGATGCAGAGACATGGCTCTGCAGAAGGTGGGTAGTTTGGGGGATGCAGAGACATGGCTCTGCAGAAGGTGGGGATGCAGAGACATGGCTCTGCAGAAGGTGGGTAGTTTTGGGGATGCAGAGACATCGCTGTGTAGAAGGTGGGTAGTTTGGGGGATGCAGAGACATTGCTCTGCAGAAGGTGGGTAGTTTGGAGGATGCAGAGACATGGCTCTGCAGAAGGTGGGTAGTTTGGGGTATGCAGAGACATCGCTGTGTAGAAGGTGGGTAGTTTGGGGGATGCAGAGACATGGCTCTACAGAAGGTGGGGATGCAGAGACATTGCTCTGCAGAAGGTGGGTAGTTTTGGGGATGGAGAGACATGGCTCTGCAGAAGGTGGGTCATTTGGGAGATGCAGAGACATCGCTGTGTAGAAGGTGGGTAGTTTGGGGGATGCAGAGACAAGGCTCTGCAGAAGGTGGGGATGCAAAAACATTGCTCTGCAGAAGGTGGGTAGTTTTGGGGATGCAGAGACATGGCTCTGCAGAAGGTGGGTCGTTTGGGGGATGCAGAGACATCGCTGTGTAGAAGGTGGGTAGTTTGGGGGATGCAGAGACATTGCTCTTCAGAAGGTGGGTCGTTTGGGGGATGCAGAGGCATCACTCTGCAGAAGGTGGGTAGTTTAGGGGATGCAGAGACATGGCTCTGCAGGTGGGTAGTTTGGGGGATGCAGAGACATTGCTCTGCAGAAGGTGGGTAGTTTGGGGGATGCAGAGACATGGCTCTGCAGAAGGTGGGTAGTTTGGAGGATGCAGAGACATGGCTCTGCAGAAGGTGGGGATGCAGAGACATTGCTCTGCAGAAGGTGGGTCATTTGGGAGATGCAGAGACATCGCTGTGTAGAAGGTGGGTAGTTTAGGGGATGCAGAGACATGGCTCTGCAGGTGGGTAGTTTGGGGGATGCAGAGACATGGCTCTGCAGAAGGTGGGTAGTTTGGGGGATGCAGAGACATGGCTGTGCAGAAGGTGAGGATGCAGAGACATGGCTCTGCAGAAGGTGGGTAGTTTGGGGATGCAGAGACATGGCTCTACAGAAGGTGGGGATGCAGAGACATTGCTCTGCAGAAGGTGGGTAGTTTGGGGGATGCAGAGACATGGCTCTACAGAAGGTGGGGATGCAGAGACATGGCTCTGCAGAAGGTTGGTAGTTTGGGGGATGCAGAGACACGGCTCTGCAGAAGGTGGGGATGCAGAGACATGGCTCTGCAGAAGGTGGGTAGTTTGGGGGATGCAGAGACATTGCTCTGCAGAAGGTGCGTAGTTTTGGGGATGCAGAGACATGGCTCTGCAGAAGGTGGGTAGTTTGGGGGATGCAGAGACATTGTTCTGCATAAGGTGGGTAGTTTTGGGGATGCAGAGACATGGCTCTGCAGAAGGTGGGTCATTTGGGAGATGCAGAGACATCGCTGTGTAGAAGGTGGGTAGTTTTGGGGATGCAGAGACATGGCTCTGCAGAAGGTGGGTAGTTTGGGGGATGCAGAGACATGGCTCTGCATAAGGTGGGTAGTTTTGGGGATGCAGAGACATGGCTCTGCAGAAGGTGGGTCATTTGGGAGATGCAGAGACATCGCTGTGTACAAGGTGGGTAGTTTGGGGGATGCAGAGACATTGCTCTGCAGAAGGTGGGTAGTTTGGAGGATGCAGAGACATGGCTCTGCAGAAGGTGGGGATGCAGAGACATTGCTCTGCAGAAGGTGGGTCATTTTGGAGATGGAGAGACATCGCTGTGTAGAAGGTGGGTAGTTTGGGGGATTGGGGTTTGCTACAGAAGGTGGATGGGTATGGCAACACGTTTGAGATATGAAATCTTCTGTGTATAAATAAGTGATTGTGTTTGTGTTTATAGGACTGTATTCCCCAGTACATCCTTGGCCACAACAAGCGACTGTCATCTATGGACAAATACCTGGCCGACACAAAGCTTCCCCTCAGTCTCATTGGTTCATCATATCGAGGTCCGAGTGTTAATGACTGTATATACAATGCTCGGATAACCGTGGAGAAAGTATGCAAATCATGACATTTATATTAAAGTACATAAGAAGTATGGGTCATTTTAGATGATACTAGTTTTCTACAACTCATATTTTTGATATACTGAGTATTTTCTGTTTATATACATTAAAATGCAAGGTTGAACTCTGAATAGTAGGTAGCTTTCATTGGTGAAAAGTAACAAGGCTGTGTCTGGTTAAGACATTTGTGTAGATAATGAAAAATGATTTCTAGTATTGTTTGTCTTAGTATTTAACAGTTTAATATGATCCAGATATAATAGATATAAATATGACATTGTTCAGCTTCTCTCTTTGACTTTGAGCAGTGTAAAATTTATTGAAGTTGACAACTGTTTGTTTTATGTCTTGCTTATGGATTTCAATCAAATGAGGCAAAATGATGCGAGTGAGTTAATCAAGATTTATAAAAGTTGATGTTTGGAGTCTGTATCAGAGCATTACTTAATTCCTAGCTTACCCGATTTAAAGTTTAACATGTAATGAAATTAAGTGACCTAATCATCTAATGCCAGTGTGGTAGCCTGGTGGTTAAGTGGACACTGTGGGGTTTGATTACCCACCTGGGTACAATATGTGACCCCATTTCTGGTACCCCACTCTCTGTACCAGTGAAAGTGGCATACAACCACACTCACTACAATATACATTGTCCATTTATGTAAATCGTGGATCTTTGACCATGGTCACTAGTACTTACTGCTTACAGAAATATGCTGAATGTCCAGCCTGTGGTACGTCCACTCTCACATTTATATCCTGCTTACTATCTTCATCAGAAATTTCATGGCTGCCAATCTGTACAAACCATGTGTAAACTCTGTACTCATTGTTGTGAGCATAGGAACACACAATAATGTCACAAATATTCATTTATTCACAAGGACATCAATTACAAGAACAGACATGAACATGACTCAATTGCTTGATGATTCAAACATTTTGTTTGTAACCATGGTAACAATATCAGTTCCATAACAACTACAGTTTTTGTAGATAATGGGTGACACTGATAATTAATCATTCCAAAGACCAGCATGTACATTGCTTGGGCACTGTTGAGTTGAGCAGGTGAATCCAGTACCTGTGCCTGTCAGGTCTGAGGGTGATGACCACGCCTCCTGTTCCTTGAATCCTCAACAATATCTAACCAATACTAAATGTGTTTGAACATTTGAATGGTAAGACATTAACTGACTTTAAGGACTTGCAGTCCCAGATGAACTGTTTCAGTATGTCATTTCTGCTCAAATAACACTAGCATCAAAATGTCACACCACAAGAAATATATTCCCTATGAAACATACTCAAGTTGTAGTCAAATAATGATATTTACAGTTATGATGAAGTGATTTCAGTGAACAACTTTCATGTATTTTCAGGGGCTCAACTTTCATGTACAATTTCACTTTTTTCCTTCCACCATTATGACGTGATAACCATGTTTGGTTTTCACAGGGGGGTCTGTATAAATGGGTTTGTCGACAGTACTGTTGGGGAGTTGGAAAGCAGCTTCTTGGAACGGCCCTACCATGGATCCCCTCGTCATCCAGCCCAGGTCACCCTGAAGACAAATACACACCTGTTCAACAAATCTTTGATACACTGGACCACTCTTGCACATCGATTCTTGCATCCATACATGCCTACACATACATACATCTATTAGGAGATAAACATCATGTGCTGGCCAATTTCTGGGTGTTATTGAGTATTTGAACCACGGGAATACATTTGGAACAGATGGCATCATGTGTTGGCCAATTTCCGGGTGTTATTGAGTATTTCAAGCACAGGAATATTTCATTTGAAACCTCCGGCTAACGCCGTCGGTTACAGATGTATTCCCGTGCTTCAAATACTCAATAACACCCAGAAATTGGCCAACACATGATGTTTATCGTCACTGTAAACAAAAAGGTAAACCAAAGGGTTTTATTCTCTGCACTCGTTTACATCGAGTACAGGTACAGCAGTGAAGTGTCATCAGCTGGCCATTTCAGCTGGTTCCCATGGTAGCATCTGGAGTTGCTCATTTGTGACATCATTCTAACTTTACGTCACAATATGATCTGAATGACGTCACCACTGTTGATGACGCACCAAAACATTTGTTTGCGACGTTTCTACGTGTCAATACGCAGTGAATAGTCTAGTAGTTTCCGGGAATCTAATACCATTTGATCATGTTTTTCAACCAATCAGATTACAGAACACAATGACTTTTGGTTTACAATGAACAATAATGTACATCTGACAACCTACCCCTGATCTTGCCTTGTCTTCACTGTACTGAGCTGCCACTTCACTGAACTTCATTCCGCTTTTAATTTTCTCAATGGCTTCAAGAGCCTTGGACTGCTTCTCACAGAGAATGTGACGCACCTGGAGGGAAGAAGAAAATGTCCTTCAGTGAGCATATCCTACTTGCTGTTGCTAAATCACACCTTCAGTCTGGACCATGCTATCCAGTGATTGACATCATTGTCAAAGATCTATGCTACTGGGAGCCAAACTACCTGAGCTTATTAGTTGCCTGTACAACATGTATTGATGAAAAACCTGAATGTGGAAGGAGAGTGAGAGAGTGAGTGATTCAGTTTATCAATATCCTAGCTATAAGGTGGTGGTCTGTAAATAACTGGACCAGAGAATCCAGTAATCAACAGTATCGGCATTGACCTATGCAAATGGGTTACGATGACATGAGTCAACCATATCAGCGAGTCCTGACCACCTTATCCCACTAGTTGCCTCTTACAACAAGCATGGGTTACTGAAGATCAATATATTCTAAGCCTGATCTTCATCGATCGTGAGTGAGTAGAGGAGGGAGGAATTCTCAGCTGTAATATATATATGTTCAAACATTTACAACCCCATTGACTTAGAATAAGAAACAAAACTGTCAGCACAAACATGAGAAGGTGAGTATTTTAAGTTAAAGTCATAGCTCATATTCCAGCTTTAACAATGGATAACAAATAACTGTTCTCTCTGTAGAGCAAACAAGCTGGAGACTGAAGTCATGAGCAATAAATCTACAGCATCACAATTACAATGGTAACAATTGTTCAACCAGTCACATATATTGACCAATTGATCCACTTTGACCACTCTGTTCAAGCCCCTACATGATGGGCACCTGACTCCCAGGTGTCCAGGGGAAGTACAGCAAGCAATATCCACAACAGATTAACAAGTAACCTTGGACTCACATACTTTTGCTTGTCTACGTTTGTTGTTGACTACACAAGGGAACACTAATTCATTTCTGCAGAGACCATATAATCTATTATATGGTCTCTGATTTCTGCAAAGCTAAGGTTTCAGTGATCAAACATGATACCTTGACAGCAGTCCCGCCTTTTGCTTGTTTAGCCTCTTTGGCACCCCCCTCAGCTCCTTTCGATCCGCCTTTGGCACCTCCTCCACCTTTGGCACCTGATCCCCCTTTGGCTCCGGCCCCACCTTTGTTTTTGGGCATAGCGTTGAAACAGCTGGCGTGATCACTTCTATGTTTTGACTGATGTAGCAATGTTGATTGCAACACGTGTGGAAAAACGGAAGTGGTTCATTCAGTTTACATTTGCTACACGGGTTGCTATTGGTCTAATCCTTCAGCTCAGCCAATCGATGTTCCGTTTAGTAAGTTATCGAAGGAAACAAAATTGTCAGGCTGTGACTGTTCTTACACACACGACAAGACTATGTCGTGTATATAAGTCTGTTATATGCACGACGGTCCTTTTATCGTTTATATAATGCTGTCATTCACACGAAAACTAATGTAAGTTTATGTTAACCATAGGATATTTTAGTGAGGAATTACAACTAGTACAGTAAAGACATTAATTAACAATAGAGAACTTTTTTGCGCAACACCCAGTGTGGATTCAAAATTTGTATCTCTGAAAAATGAAGGTATGCTTAAAATGGTATTTTTATATATATTTGTAATATATTTTCGAACTTTCTAATGCAGTCATTACAATTTATACATAATGCGAGGGAACAAGTCAAATTGGCCACTCGATCGATACATGTCGGGTATCAGTTGCCAGGATTATGAAGAAATACATTTTACAGACCGATTTCATGCTGCGAATTTATGAATTTACAAATAAAATAGAACACAAATTAAATTCATTCAACGCGCGTACCAGTTTTATTTTCAATATATTTGTACATGCGCATACATTTGTGGAAATATATGTCTTTGTAGCAAACAATATTTTTTCTCGTAAATATTTAATGTTGTATTTGACAAAGCTCTGCAGGGCAACAGGTAACCAGGAATGTGTTTGGAGATAGCAGTGGCTACCTCGATATATGTGTTAGAAAATCAAACTTTACAAACCAGTACATGTGTCAGTGTGTGTATTAAGAGATGAAACTCAACAAAGCAGCGGGTACCTCTATCATGTTAAGAAATATAACTCCACAAGGTAACTGTTAGTGAGAACAAGGAGACTATATATGTTGTAGACTATCCCTGGTGTGAGGAATGTGTACAATTTTAGTGTATCGTATATGTATATATACTGGGTGGCCGTCAAATCGCCCCGGTTACAAAATGCCCCAGCAAATTTGGTCAAACTGCCCCGGATTTTTGGTCAAATTTCCCAAAGGGGTTGTCAAAATGCTCCACTTTATTTTAAATGATGAAATATATGCCGCAAATACATAGTTTTTGTCAACTTCGATATTATGTCATTCATATAATATTATACAGTAATGATTCTGATTATTGCTCCATCAGTAAACTGATAAGAGGAAAAGTAATATTCCCGTGTAAACAACACTGCAATTCCAATACGGAAGAAGTCAATGACTTACCCAACGACGATTGTGGATGTTTGAAGTTGGCTTCTGACTGTGCCAGTTTCGCCGACGGGGTACGTGGAACCTATAAGTAATTTAGTAATGATAATGTGATAGGGAATAAACCGCCGTGATAATGTTCTTATGGGAGTAAACCGATAACGGAAGCCAATGATTGTGTATAGGAGTGCGTGATTACCTATAGGTAATGTGTGTAAATGCTTGATTGCGTGTATGGGTGAGAGAGCGTATGGTTGAGAGTAGACGAGAGTGTATGCGTGAGAGAGTGCATGGATGAGAGAGCGTGGGTGTGAGAGAGTGTATGGATGAGAGAGCGTATGTAGGTGAGAGCGTGTAGGCCAGAGAGTGTATGCGTGAGAGAGTGCATTGGTAAAAGCGCGCGTAGGTGTGAGAGTGTATGATGGAGCGTATGACATTGTGTGAGAGAGTGTATGTGTGAGAGAGCGTATGTGTGAGAGAGTGTATGTGTGAGAGAGTGTATGTGTGAGAGAGAGTATGGGTGAGAGAGCGTATGGGTGAGAGAGTGTATGTGTGAGAGAGTGTATGTGTGAGAGAGTGTATGGGTGATGGAGTGCATGCGTGCGTCAATGTGGTTATAACTTCTGTGTGATTGTTTTCTCTTTCTCTGATAGTCTGTGATTTTAGCGTCTCATATGCCATACGTTCGGATGCGTTTTATATTTAATGTATGTATTTATTGTCAAAGCACGTGACCTCTAATAAACAGTTGCTATATATGTGTTAGGAGATATAACTCTGAAAAGGCAACGGGCACTCATCTGTGTTAGAATTCTACAGGACAGCAGTTTCCTTTGAATGTGTTCGGAGATAAAACTCCGCCAAACAACGGGTAAATGCGTGTGTTAGGAGATAAAAACCGCGCTAATATATATAAGCAGTGGATACCTCCATGTGTAACAGGCGATAAAGCTCTCTACAAGGCAGTGGGTACCTATTAGTGTATTAGGAGATAAACTGTACAAAGCAGTGCCTATGTATGTATTCGGGGAGAAGCTCTTCAACGTAACGGGTACCTCTGTGGGTATTAGCAGATATAAATTCTTCAACGCAGCGGGTACATTTGTGTAGGAGCAGGGACACTATATACAGATAGTTGTAGACGATTCCTGGTAGGATTTACAATTATGCTGCTCGGTACGTCGTATAGTTGATCTCTAAGTGAAAGGTGAATGACAGCAAATGCCGAAATACATTTTTCATTATAAAACGGTACCTTGTTGTTATTCGTTCTTCACGTTACATTGTCTCGAAACGCACGGACACTCACATAAGGTGGAATCGCATAATTCGGCTTATGAATATTATAATTAACCCTGAAAAGAATTCGAATGAAGTGATTACAACGTTGAATGACAACAATCTGACATAGTTTATTCCAAATAAGGCCTCATATGTTACACAATACACTGATGCAATATGACATAATTCTAATTTAATAGAATACAATGTACACTAATGAAGTGCAGGTGTGCCAACACTCAGACAGGTGAAATGACAAGTCATACGTGTGGGACAACACGTATACAGGTGGAATGACAGGCCATACAGGTGGGACAACACGTATACGGGTGGAATGATACTATACAGGTTAAATGACACTCATAAAGGTGGAATGACACTCATACAGATGTGACAACACCGATACAGGTGTGATGAGCAATCACGCTCATACAGGTGGAATATCATCCAGGTGAAGTGACTCTCGTACACATGGAATATCCTACAGGTGACATACTTATGATATCAACGGAGATACAGTACATTAAGTACAGTAAATATCATTATCAGGAATATGTTTTAAATTGGTTGCATAAATTCAGGATGGGATGAAACCAATAGTAACCATACACTTTACTAGACACCCTGATTTCTAATTATGCCATGGAGACCCAATGCTACCCTTGATATCTATACACAACATATGTCCCTCAGGCATATCCTTCGGGAAATCATCCTTATGATACCATAGCAGGGGGCAAGAGAAATGGGCTTCAGACATTGTACCCACGTGTGGAATCGAAGCCGGGTCTTCAGCGTGACGAGCGAACACTTTAACCACTAGGCTACCTCACTGCCCACATATACTTGAAAGTATTTTGTAATTTCTTAACACATTATTCGCTCATTAGGGTGTAAAACATTGTCGAAAAAAATGGTTTTCTTTAATAGTGAATCTTTGTACCATTTTTTTCTGTTACTGTTATTAATCTATTTAATAATGATGTAAATAATACCCAAGAATTTATTTAAAAAGCGTTCATTGCTTGAGAAACATCCATAATAGGTTGTGTCAAGGTACTGTCAACCCGTCGGTAATGCTGTTGCCAAATATATATTTTTATTACCTTCGAGGGCAAACATATCAGGGTTCATATTTTTCATACGATGCCCTAGGGCAAAATATCACTTTGTCATGGTAACGTGACGTAATGAACAAGGCCATGACGTCACGGTTCTTCTGTTGGGACGACGGCGGGTAGCCAACCCGCGTTTGAAAGTAGATTTGGTTTTATTTGCCTCAGTTGAACGACTTCGGTAATAAACAGAATATTATATTCGTGCCCATGACATACTATGTTTACGACACCCCTGCCAAAATGTCGGTATAAGCCTCGCTGTCACTCGGGAAATATCAACATTTAGGCACTCGTGTCGTAAACATAGTATGTCATGGGCAGTTGTATAATATCCTCTATATCATCAAAAAACAGTGTTCCAGGGGAGATATCTTGTGTGAGATCAAACGCACTGTATGTCTAATGGTAGTTCAGTGTTGAGAGATGAACGTTTTTCATTGAAAACTAATGAAGAATTATGTTTCATGATAAACAGAATCTCACCCTCGTGTCTAGTGATATCAGTTTTATCAACACTCGTTGACAAAAATAAAAATGTCCCCAGCAAGCATCTGATATTTGTAACTTTATCAACTCGTGTTGATATAATTGGTATCAATAGACCCTTGGGTGAGTTTCTCTATTCCTCAATAATTTTATATTGGTTCACTGTAAATTGATTCAAACAAAAGAAAATTATCCCCCGCTTCAAAGTAATTAACACACAGCTCACGTAAAGAAAACACAACACAAGAGTATAGGTATATTTATGTCATTTTAGTAACGCAACAAACAATCATTGTCAAGAATGATTGTGATCATTATGCACTTAAGAAAATAGAAGTAACGATGCCATAGATTAAAGGTAACAGGCCTTTGAAGACTGTGTGAATAGACATGTCCTTCGAACCCATTTATCATTGCTATACCGAAGAGAATATTGAAAAAAAAATAATAAACATTGAAGGTATGTTAACTTGGTATTAGCGGAACTGATTTTGCAAACTATTCTCACAGAACATTAGCACAGTATGAGCATTCCGCTAACAACTGTCAGTGAAAGCGATTTATAACTTGTAGGAAAATACGGAGAAGACTATGCCTTAAAATAACCCTTAAAAGGTCCGGATGTCACCTACTGTAACGCTAGTCCTCCGGTGGTACAAGGGCCTGTAACCAGTTTAAAGGAATCTGCCAATCACAGCGTGTCTTGCAAAGCGGGGATGGAAATTATCCAGTCGTGTATATTGTACCACAAATATACACGACGTCGTGAATAGACGACAACATGGCTGCAAGTTTACAGGTTTGGAAAGTTTGCAAATGAGAAATTCTTGTATTGTTTGAAATATTTGCCTGTTTGCTGATAACAGCGATGGAGGAAGACAGTTATATGCCAGCACTTCCGCCCGGTACGTGAGAAATAATACTTCGCTCCGAATAAACTTCTTTACAAATGTTTTTGCAATCTGCTATCCTGACCGAATATTTACTTGGGCATATCCTGGCGTAGTTCAGCTAGCTAAACGTCGTGTTCCTACCAAGGCATACACCTTGACGGGAACACGACGTTTAGCTAGCTGAACTAAGCCTGGCGTATCTTTCCATGGAACTTGGTGTAAAGATTAAATTTACGTTACAACGGTCCAGTTCGTTAATAGAGACAGCTAGCGTCAAACACTAACGCTCAACTGACGCCAAGAGTCGCAGAAGAGGTGTTTGAATGGCAAGGGAGCACAACAAAAATGATCGTGGAAGGGTGTTGTGACAATATGAGGCATGTAACCACAAAACACTGTGAGTAATGCTCTTTACCAAGGATAATCTCAGGCCCCCCACTAAGTAATTGAAGGAATTACAGCAAATTTGAAGGAATTGCATCTCAGATGTAAACAAACGCAGCCCACTCGCGAAACAATTGCAGCCATATCGGCAATTTAGCGGTAATAGCAGAAACAGATCGGCCATATCGGAAGCAATGTCGGTAATACTTGAAACACACTCGGCCGTCTTCGGAGATTTTTCGGCTCACATCCGTGATTTGCAGAAGAGTGTCACAAGTCATGCCCCTGGAGGTTGTTTACATCTGAACCTCCAGGGGCATGACTTCTGACACTCTACTGCAGTGAAAGTCTTTTCCTAAAAAAATAAGCTATAGCCCCAACAACACCTCATACCCAAACGCATTCAACAACGGTGGTCAAAGATGGATGAGTATAAAAATTTAATAGTAGGAACTAAAAACAAAACTTACCGAGACGGGTGCTTCTTCGAACGACGCCATGTTTTGCTGTGTGAGTTTCCGTTCGCGGGTGACAAATCACGGATGTGAGCCGAAAAATCTCTGAAGACGGCCGAATGTGTTTCAAGTATTACCGACATTGCTTCTGATATGGCCGATGTGTTTCTGTTATTACCGCTAAATTGCCTATATGGCTGCAATTGTTTCGCGAGTGGGCTGCGTTTGTTTACATCTGAGATGCAGTTCCTTCAAATTTGCTGTAATTCCTTCAATTACTTAGGGGGGCCTGAATCTGCTACTAGAGTCTCCTTGATAGGCTCTAAATGGTGTTTTTCACAAAGACAGAAATATGAGAATGCCCTAATGAATTCACAATAAACTAGTAGCAACACATAAAGATCATGTAATTTGCCCTAAGTTGTGGAAATTCTAGTAGGTGAAAAGAAAACCATGCATGGATGGATTTACCCCCCTTTCTGCGAATGATGATATGTTTTCAGAACCTTGTAGTCATGCTCTTTGCCAGGCGTGCCTTTTCAGATCCATATAGTGCTGCTCAAAGGTGCATTGCCTGATTCCTTACTTAGCCAATTAGATACAACAGCTCATGTTCTATCTGTGCCCAAACTCTTCTCTAAACCAGAAGTCATTCACTGAAGTTATGTTTTGAAGCCATTGTTGATCTGTAATTCCAGGATACCAACTGAAGAAAAACAGTTATTCCCCAAGTGATGAAGAAGATGGCGGTATCGGTCCAAACTTGCCTTCTCACATGAGGAAAAGAAAACATACTGACATTGATGACAGGACAGAACAAATCACATCAACCATAGGCCCAACACTGCCACCACACTTAAAAGCCAGGAAAGAAGTGGACAAATCTGGTCCAACTGATCATCATGAAACTGAAATAATAGGTCCAGTTCTTCCTTCCCACCTTCTGAAATTAAAATGTTCAGAAAATGTCAGTATTGGACCTGTAATACCATCCTCAAATTATGTAACGAGCAAGGACAGTAGTGAGGATGAAGAGGAGAGAGATGAAATAGGCCCAGCTCTTCCTCCAGGTTTTAAGAATAGAAGTGTCTCTGATAATGATGATCAAGCTTCAATTGGTCCCATGTTGCCTCCTGGTTTCAAGAAACAGACAGTCGATGATGACGAAGATTCATTCGGTCCAGCCTTACCACCAGGATTTAAACCTGTTCATCTCTCAGTAGATGGGTTTAATGAGGACGTGATCGGACCTCTACCATCTGAAATGATGACAGGTGATTTGACTAATGCAGCAGCTGTTGAGATTGAACAGAGGGCACGGAAGATGAAAGAGAAGCTGACAGATGCTGTATGTTCAGTTTGGTGTGGAATGTTGAACTTAAAACCTTTGAAATTCACACCAGTTGGCTTGGCTGAGGCTAGTAAATTTTGCTAAGCACAAGTTAAAATTACCAACAATTTTATTCCTCACTGATTTGTAGTATTTATGGGCTAAATTTATGAACCTGATCTGAATTATGCAACAAATTGAAATTAAATACAACTGACAGAAAATGTAATCATAGTAACCATAATAACCAGATAACATATTGATCTTTTAGATTTAAGGTTTCATTAGTATTCATTAGTATCAATTTACACAACTGGGATACAATGACATGTATCTAAATAAGTGATCCAGCTTGACCACTCAATCCTGTTAGATGCTTCTTGTAACAAGTATGTGTTGCTGAAGAGCAATTCTTGCCGAGTTCTTCATGATCAATTTAAGTAACTATAAACATAATTTGCTTGGTTCCGATGGTTGAAACTGGTATTAGAAATATGGGATGGGTGGCATGGGGCTGTGGTATAGCCTAATGGTTAAAGTTTTCATTCATCACACCAAAGACTCGGAATTGTTTCCCCACAAAGGTTCAGTGTGTGAAGCCCAATATCTGGAATTCGCCAGTCACTAACTGATGAATATGTTTCAGCCCAGTAAGGATGCTCCAAAGGAGAGGGAAGCCTGGATGACGGAGCTTCCAACTGAAATGAAAAAGAATTTTGGTTTAACAGCTCGGACTTTCAGAACTCGAGTTATTCCTGAGAAAGACAAGGATACGTCTGTGTGGACGGACACACCAGCTGACAAGGCAAGGAAAGAAAAGGTAACAGTATTCAATATCATAGTGAAACCAAGGTCTTTACTCATGACCTACACATCCCCCTTAACCATGACAATATCACATGGTCAAGACTTGTTGCCCTAGCTAATAATCTGCAGGCCTCAAAGATGACTGCAGCCAAATCATAACTTCTTATTTTTTGTTGGTGCTATATTTAAGTTAATGGGCTTTATATATGAAGGTTCTCCTGAGCTTACATACATGTTGGTTTACCTGAGGTAAGGTATATTTGTGTGGGTGATTCTGCTATTGTAAGCATTCACAAATGATTTGACATTTTGCTCAAGGCTTTAGTATATCAACATAAAAACTGTTCATGGATAACTCAAGCTATAGTGTTTTCACAGAGAATAAGCAGCATTGAACATGCATATGTTATCAGTGAGTGAGTTTAGTTTTATGCCACAATCAGCAATATTCCAGCTATATTGCAATGATCTGTAAGTAATTGAGCTTGGAAATCCAATGATCAACAGCATGAGCATCTATCTGCACAACCTGGAACCGATGACACGTCAACCAAGTCAGCAAAACTAACCACCTGATCCCATTTGTCACTCCTTAAGACAAGCATGAATTACTTAAAATCTTCTCTAAACTGGACCTTCACGAGTGGCATGAGTCACTGAACCATACATACACTCTTTAACACTATTTATGTTACAGACCTAGAAGATCAGCCATTCTTGCAGCACATAATTGTGTAATCAAGAGAAAAACAGTGTGAACTCCAGTGATTGGCCACTTGGGCAACTTATTATATATATTATTGGAGCCAATTGTGTAAATTTTCACTGTTAATGAAGGAATTGGGAGACACAATGTCTTCTTCCACTGAGTGTTTTCACACTAATACTAGAGCTGAGATGTAATTGTTCTTCATTCAGTAATGAGTGTTTGTGAAATTTGGTTCATTTTTGTCATTGTATTTGTATATTTTGTCCTCAGGAAGCAAGAGAGAAGGGTGAGAGGAGAGGATCATCTCGAGCTGCAGCTGTGCCATCATCGTCCAGTAGAGATAAGGCTCATGCCAAGGCTATCCATACACACAACGTAGGTTTCTGAATGTTGACAAGGAAGTAGGGAGCATTAATTTTTGGATAGAAGGTCAAAATTTTAATTTGATTTTGATGTATCTTTCAGTAAGTGAATGTCTGATTGACACTGTATGAGATTAATCTGCTTTTTGACACACGTGTGTGTAGTGTAATGTATGGGTGAGGGCAGAAGGGGTGGGGTATGGAGTGATCGGTTCAGGTGAGTAGGACCCCATACCCACAGCGCTATAAAGAAAGTTTACTCAGTCGGTTGACACATGTGTGTGTAGTGTAATGTATGGGTGAGGGCAGTAGGGGCGGGGTATGGGGTAATCAGTTCAGGTGAGTAGGACCTCATACCTACAGCACTATAAAGAAAGTTTAGTCAGTGGGTTGACACACATGTGTAGTGAAATGCTTAGGGTAGGTTACTGGGTGGTCTGTTCATGTACGTAGGACTCCGTACCCCCACACTACCAAGATCCATGGCTAGTGATATTATGTTATTATATTATATATGAAGGGAAAACAGTTCTATGGATAGTCCAGGGATTGGGATAGAGAACTTTGACTGTGTGCCATTTTCAGGATTATCAGCTAATGTGCAAAATGGAACATGATGGCCCTTGCCTTTCCCAATCCCTGATAGTCACCTTCTCTATTGCAATGAGTGAGATGTTTTGGTGTAGCTACTAACACCGTTATCAAGTATGTGATACAAAGAGTTGTAACAAGGAGAATTTATACATAGCTGCATTATGTGAATATATGTGACTCGCAAGGTGGATATACACTGGATTGCTAATTAGTGGTTTGAGAAGAGTAGGTTGATGTACAGAGTGATAGTGATTAAAACAATTTGCAGAATGAGTTTATACATACATGCTCTTACTCGTTTTCCAGAAGTCCAAAAGGCCTGAATCATTGCTTGAAATGCACCAGAAAAAAATGAAAAAGAAAAAGGTAAAATATGACAAAATCTTCAGCACATGGCGTGCTGGTGCTTGTTTTCAGAACCGCTTGGAGAACTGCATCTCTAGTGTTTCAGTTGTGTTTTAGGCATTTGTGAAATGCTGTACGAAACAGTATGGTCCTTTGTCTTTGATGATCAAGAGTTACTTCCCTTCTCATAATGCTCTTATCCAGACTTTATGAGGTAAAATCAGTTTGAACACCCATCTTATCAACGAGTGAAACCAATCACTCTCCATTCTCTGTCCCTTCTTCCATAGATCACTCCACCACTCAGCTTAGAGCACCTCCTCCTCCACTGTAGAACACCCCTACCCTGACATCCCCAGATGCTTAAACTCTCCGACAGCTCCCTCTAGAACCCCTTCTCTCAAGACCTCCCTACCCAAGCCCTGGAATATCCCAGGACTCCCTTTAGAACACCTCAACCCTTATACATATTAACCAGTGCATCTGGATTATGTTTATTTTTAGACGACTGAAATCCCTAAAACACATCAGGGTTACAAGTGGTACTACCAGACATGACATTCATTAATGTTCTAGATTGCTCAGTGTCATATTTACTAAATGATAATTGAGCCTTATCAACATGACCTGAAACATCAACAATTAAAACTCTTAGACAAAAGGGGCGGGGTATGGATTTTCTTGGCTCCATTTTGTTATGTATGAAAAGCCAATAAAATCCCCCCAATTTATTAATGTTTTCGTTTTAGAGACTGCTTGTTAGCCTCTGCTATTCACAAGAAACTTGAAACTGACTTTTGAGTTAACTCATTATATTAGGAAGGCATACACGGGGAGTAATCCTTATGTTTTTGTTCACAGAAGAAAGACAAAGAAAAGGACAAAGACAAACCAAAGGAGAGACGACCTTTTGACCGGGATACTGACCTCCAGGTCAACAGATTCGATAACGCTCAGAGAAATGCAATCATAAAAAAATCTCAACAACTGAACTCTCGTTTTTCTCATGGGGGCTCCACATCTTCTTTCCTCTGACGAGACACGTTAGTCGTGTTCATTATAAACTTGATATACACGCTGTCCAGGAAGGATAAAAAAACCAACAACACAAAGGTTGTTCGATAATGAAAATGGACAGGAAAAATCAATATGTGTTATAACTATGTCACACATCCTACATGACTGATGACATGATACAGCCGTCACTAGAAATAACTTGTGCACTCTTTCACAACAGATCAACGGACGGGTGTCTCTCAATATATTTTTCTTCAGAGAAACTTTCAACTACAGCTAATTTTGAAATATGCGGATGTTTATCTCATTTCATGGCTGTATCAGACTGATGTTACAGAATTCATGTACTTCATTCGCACAGGCATCCTCGATATCTCCAGGGTACACGTTCCTGTAAGTCTCTACTCTAATACACTGGATGCATCTGCGGGACAGTCTGATAGATTTACCTCCCTTTACTGGTTCCACATTATCACAGTAGCCAATCAGCTAAGTTGTCGTTACAACGGAGCTTGCCAACAAAGATGGTGGTCTCAGCTGCGAAGGTTTGTTTGCAGTGCGACTGAGAATTTGGGGATATCATATGGACAAATTGATAGATCTGAAACAGTAAAAAAATATATGCAAGAACTCCCTCTGCCTCTTTCTGAGTACCTCTGCAAGGTTTGTGTTGACAAATTTTATCGGTTAGATAATTTGAAAAGCAAAAGTGACTTGTGATTGGTTCATTCAACTTCTCAGCGTAGCCACCTGATTGAACAAAAAGCCAGCTAAGGGAGGTAATGTACTTATTTGTCAGTACATATATCCAGGGTATAGTGGGGACTTAGCAGAATGTATACCCTGGAGATATCGAGGACGTCACATAGGTGGTCTAAACATTTTGACATATTATACATGCTCATGTAGTTATCTGTCTGTATTTCCTGTAAATAAAGAATGAAGTTACGTAAAGCATGGCAGGTGTATTTCAAGTACCATTGTACAAAGAAAGCTGCATTGCCCCTTTCCATTCTAGTATTGGGGTATCTTTGTCATCTGAGGAAAGGGTGTGACCTGGTGAATGTGGGACTGAAGATGACAGACATACCAGTACTATAACAGATATGTGAGTGTGTGAGATTTAAGTTGTTGGAACAAAATATCACATGTAAGTCAAGAATAATTGTGTGTGAGATTTAAGTTGTCTGTGAAATATTACATGTGAATCTTAAATATAAAATGTAGGCATGCATGTCCTTTAGATGTTACATTTCTTTGACGAAAATAGAATGTGAGATATTATTTTGAGTTTGTGACATATTCCGTGTGTGTGTGTGTTTGTGAGACCTATTACAGTGTGTGCAAGACATTTCTTGTGTGTAACATATTTACAGAGTGTGTGTGACATATTCCTTGTGAGTGTGCAACACACTACAGGGTGTGTGTGACATTCCTTGTGAGTGTGTAGTATATTACAGGTTGTGTGTGACATATTCCTCGTGAGTTTGCAACATATCACAGAGTGTGTGTGGCATATTCCTTGTGTGTAACATATTCCATAGTGTGTGTGACATTCCTTGTGAGTGTAACAAATGACGGTGTGTGTGACATATTCCTTGAGGAGTGTTGAATCATTCTTGTGAGTGTGACATATATGTACACGTATGACAGTACATTTCACTGTGAACTGCGGCTCTTTACATGTGAATGTCTAAAAAAAAATTTTACATCGGTGTTATAAATGTCTTTTGGAGTATGTGATGTGTGAGGTGTTCATGTTGGTAAATTATTACACATGAATGTGTCTCAGAGATATTACATGTGTGTAAAATATTACATTTCTGTGTGCGCAATATTGCATGACAGGGAATCAAATGTTATTAATCCCGAATGTGATAAATGTGATACAGGATGTGTGTAGTAATATATTTGAATTTGTGAAATTTTACACGTGTTAGAAATGTTAAAAATCCGGAACCTTAAAAGTATTTAGAAATAATTAACACAAGAGAAGACCAAGAGAACAAATGCTTATTGTGAAACATATTTGGGTCTTGAAAAGATACACCATAGCAATACTCTTTTATACAAATATAACAATAAATTCGAAACATAGTTGGGAAAAAGCAGAAATTAGTTAAATGTAGATGGACTTTATGCCGGTTGCTTTCATGATGGGCATGAAAGCGCTGTCATAATAGAATGCAGTTAATGATAATGAAAGTTTGATGTCCAGAGGAAGTTTGTTCCATAGTCGAGGTGACCCGTGAAGGTCCCAGGGTAGTATAGGCCTTCATCAACCCATGCTTGCCATTGGAAGCGACTATGCTTGACGTAAGAGGCGGCTAACGGGATCGGGTGGTCAGGCTCGCTGACTTGGTTGACACGTCATCGGTTCCCAATTGCGCAGACCGATACTCATGTTGTTGATCACTGGATTGTCTGGTCCAGACTCGATTATTTACAGACAGCCGCCATATAGCTGGAATGTTGCTAGGTGCTGCGTAAAACTAAACTCACTCATTCACCCATAGTCAAGGTGCTTCTTGACTGAAGGACATCTGTCCATAGCTTGGTGTGTGCAGAAGGTTCTGATTTTGAGATGGAAGAGTCTTATAGTCTACTGGCATATTAGAAACATATTGTGGCGGCATATCATTTTGACATTTGTACACCATACAATGAATTGTAAAGTTGATTCTGGCTTCAGTGGGAAGCAACTGGCGTTATGTGCGATGTCGGTGTCCTCGTCACTATCCTTGCAGCAGTTTACTGAATTTCTGGAGTTTGTACAGCTGACGTTTACTGATTCCTTTCAGCAAACTGTTACTATAGTCAAATCTAGAATGAACAAGCATTTAGCTGCAATTAGCGGCATGCCGTGTTATAAGATGGCGTATTTTCTTGATAGAGCGTAGATGGTTGTAACATGCTTTACAAAGTTTATCTATTTGCAGTTCCATAAGAAACTGAGAATCAAAGATGACACCAAGGTTTCTTACATGGTCAGCAAAAGGGATTGAAGCATTTCCAACTTAACATAGGTAACATCAGTGTCATGCAAATCATGATTAGTGCCTGTCAACAATACCTCTACTTTCTCTTCATTTAGCTTCAACTTATTTGATGACATCCAGGACTTGACATCAGTTGAGCAATAAGCAGTACGTTGTAGGACCCCCTGAACATTCTCGGCCTTGAAGCTCTACCAAGACTAGGTCATTGAGGTACTCCACACGATAGTAAGAAACATTTAGACTCTTCTTGATTGGTGACCACCGTTTGTGATCTGTTACTCAGGTATGATGCAATCCAGACAAGCGCAACATCTGTAATTCCCATCTCCAGTTGAAGTCTTGAGAGAAGCAATGGTCTACCGTGTCTAAGAATGTGAATAAAGAAGTATTCACGTATTACTCAGTTCATTCATTACAACAAAGCAGTTTCTTTACTATGGTTATCACGGTAGGCAGACTGAAAAAATACTCCATTTTCTGTGAGATGATATTTGTCTTATCTTTGATCGTTTAAGAAGTTGGTAGAGCTACGAACGTTTCGAGAATAGCTAGCCTGGTCTCTGCCGGACCTTCTTAATCTTAACTGGAGCATGTTCATCCAAAAGATTCGTAAGGGTTGCTTTATACATATCAGTAAGCACGTCCGGATCTGTTGACGTTCAACTCAGCAATGGCGAGTTAAGATTATCCTTCCTAAATCCTCTTTTATAACGTCTGGAATATTTCCACATTTGATTTGCACAGGTTTATTTTTGTGTTTGCTCATATTCCATGCCATACTCACAAAACTATGATTTAACATCTGCTCATCGATTACATGGACATCAGAAACCAAAGACTTCTTATCAGGAACAACCCAATCCGGTGTGTGGCCAGACTTGTGGGTAGACTGGGACACTAGTTGATTGTGCATTTTCATCAATTTCACATTTTTTTCTCTTTCCAGAAATGCCGTTTTCAAAATGAACATAGACTTAGAAGTCACCAGATATACTGATTTGGATTTGAATTTGATTCCAGAAATTTTCTAAAGTTAAGCCCTGGTTAGGTTGTTCTTTCAAGAAGGGGGTTGTCTGTATAGGCACTTTCCTTTGACACAAAGTTGGTACGAGGTATCGCATTCAGTCATTAACTCGAATGATTTAAATCCATGGGATTTTTCCGAACTTTGCAGGAGATTAACGTGAATAGAATACCAGTGGATGGCTGCCAATCCTCCACCTTTAGAATTATTTTGTCTCTTGGTGGACAAAACGTTAGTTAACTGGTGTGATTTCGACAATGACTGCTTCATCTTATGATTTTGACCTTGTTTCAGTTAAGAATAGAATGTCGAATTCATTATCTTTTATGAATTCTGATATCTCAAGGATGACATTCTTGACAGGCATTTAGTTGGTACAGGAGTAAAAGACCACTTATATGAATGACAACTTCTTGTTTATTGTATGTCACAAGGTTTTTGGGCTATTCCTTCCCCCTTCTTCACATCTCATGGGTGATATTTCAGCAATGGGCCTCACTCATAGCACCATCTGGGGAATCGGACCCGGGCCTTCGGAGTGACAAGGGAACGCTTTGACCGCCCCGTTTAAAGATCACATGCAAAGAAAAAATCAATTAATTTTAATATTATGGGCAAATCCGGGATTGACTTTAGAATACACGCGATTCTAATGAGTTTGGCTTTTCATTGTAAATGATATGGTGGACAGTACGGCGTGTTGGCCAATCGTGTAAGAAAATATACAACTGACTATCAGCGACAAATCTGCCAGACGTCTTACACTTTAAACTATGTATCTCATTACCGACATTAAATATCACTATGTGTGACCACTATACTGACGGGGTACCAATACCCCTAATACCGTCTAATTTTGAAAACAGGTACACAGTGTCAGTTAGACGACGACAAACAAAACCAAAACATAAGTGCATTAGTGCATTAACTAACACAACCAGGTCTATTTGATGAATGACGCTAACCGATTATTTTCGATGACTGGTCGGTTGCAATGAAACAGGCATCAATTATGATATTTAAACCAATTCCGAACATTATTTCATTTTTGAAAACAAATTACATAAAGTATTTTATCAAATACTGATTTGTGTTATAGTTATTGCACCTTATCCATCTTATCACAACTTTTCAGATGCAAATATGATATCATATCAGGCATACTCCCCAACAAGCAATCAAACTACTGGTCAAGTCAAACCACGTGGTTTATATACTGAACGTAGAAATTGTCTAAACATCTCTCATATTGCAAACAAGTGCTCTGCACACGAAAATCTATTTACGCTCATCTACTCTCCAACTAGCCTCTCCATGTGTTTGGTTAACTTGCATTTCCTGATTAGAAGATTACTAAGGGTTTGAAAATATACTTACTTCTTGTCATCTCTTTATTGTCCGATCACTTTCTACATATCTTAATTGAGAAACACTTCTAATTAATCTTCATGTAATATCATAAGTAAGCATCTTGAGACCCTAAGATCTCCATTAGGGTTACCTCCCAACTGACAGACCCCTATTTGACAGACACCGAACTAGGAGGCTAATTGGGGTAACACCTACGGGTATGATGAAACAGTCTTGAGAGCAGAGTAGGGTCAGCCTGAAACGGGTTCGTTACTGAGAACTTTCGTTGTTTGTAAATTAAATTTTGTAGCAATTAAATGATGTTCTGTTCTTACTATAAGTTACTAATGAATATACAACAGGTTTGTCACTTAGAGGTTTGATTGTGTTAAATGACTGAAGCGTATTTTATTCATTCAAGAAACTGATTAGGCACAAGTTATCCAACAAAGACATCTCTCTTCCAATAAGAGGATACGTACAACAGAAGTTAACTGGGAAAACGATTGTTTGAGAGAGATACAAATAATCTGATTTTCAGCATATGAGAGACCTGCATTGCCATGTAAGATAAGATTATTGCCAATCAGTGTTCTAATTTTAACAATACTTTCTAAATATTTTAACGGTTTATTTGTTTAGTAGACAGTGTACATTCCAGGGAGTAGGTAAGAGGCCACTGCCGCCATTGCCAATGTATGGCCACTTAGACTGATGCGTCATTTGTCATGTGTATTCTAAATAAATTACTATTAAGTAATCTCGTCACATATCTTAATCTTGTGTGCACAACACTGTCCTTCCTTATTCCACATGGAGATTATTTAGGTGCACATGTTTCTTTCAAATGGATATAAGATAGCCAAGGGAATATTATAATTCCACTTTAAAACAGCTGACAAGTATTAGATGAACCGTGACCTAACAAATGACCCCAATTTGCACATATGGGAACGCCCCCCAGAACATTCCATTTGAAACAAGAGGGAAACGGGTTGTCAAAATATTGAAAAGTTCAATTTCCTCATGCGAATCGTGTTGTGATGGTGTTTTGCTGAACTAAATCGCTCTAAGAGTCACGTGTTAAACAGTAGCGGTCTTGAATTCACGCCACCGTCAGCATGTATTGCACGTGCATAATCGCTAATATACCTGTAGCAACCAAGTATTTTCATCCAGATTACTTGACCCCGCCTGCTTGTCACAAACACGTTCACTGCGCTGGTTCCTCTAATACTTGTCAGGCACTATGTGACAGAATGTACTGAAGAGATTGTCATGTTATTGTTTGCTGATGACATCTCGTTGATTCATTCAGCTGTTATTGGTCTACAGAGAAAACTGGATGCCCCTGATAATTATTGTAGAAAGTGGGGACTTGAGGTGAATTTAGATAAGTCAAATATCATTGTTATCAGAAATTGGGGGTTACCTGAAATCAGCCGAGAAATGGTAGTGGGTCTGAAATGCAAACTGTAATGCGCACCCCTGCACACCCACACCCAGTGACACCCCACCTCCAGCGAAACTGCTGTTGAAACATGGCGTATCATTCTTGTTTAAGAAGTGAAAATATTCCCCTCTTAACTTCTTAAGAAGGCGGCTGCACAGTACATGTATGTGAAGAAGGGAGGGGAGTGGGTGCGTGTGTGTCAGCCAAACACGAGAATAGCTAAATCCCAGTCTGCAGCCGCCTATGATATTATTGTTGTACTGATGTCATTCTCAGGTTTTACATTATTACAGAATTATGTTCTGTACGAGCTACATACATCTACAAGTGTTACTTACATGGAAACGGCAATGGAATTACCCTGAATGGGCCTTGCAGTCTGCTGAGAATAAACAACCTGAAAGTATTTTCATGTGTCTTTCTTGAGTGATGACGTGATTCTGAACTCGAAGAGGTCTATTATCATCTGAGGTTACGACTGCATGTCTGCATGGTGGTTCATACTTCTCTGAACATATTTTCAATACATATGTTTTAGAAGGAGCCTTTCTATGGTTTGTAACTGAAATATGCAAATTCGTTTATTATCAATATTATTTAATATTATTTAAACGTCTATATTATTATTCATAAATATGGCAAAGTATTAATATTCCCTTTTAATTAATTACTTGAAGCGTACAGTTGACAACATTTACGTGATTAACTATTCGTGGATATTTGTCATCAGAATTTGACGACGTTACTGTTTGTAGATAATTAATAAATATGTTTTTTATTTCTTACTTAAGTACCGGATACGAAATTCCTGAACACATTATCACGAATATGTTTAGAAATGGCATCCCTCCCCGTGTATGCACCCCGAACACCCACTCAAGACTCGCCTTCATCTGGAACACAGTTCAAGGTATTTGTCCTTCTTTCACCTCAAGCGTCTGTAATTTAGGTTAACCAAGATCATTACAAACAATGCATAACATACACCATCCCAAGATTTATTCAGTGAAGTATGGATCGGAAGTATCAATTATCTCGGGCAATGGAACATTATTTTACAAGTGACACTGGTTAGTTAAGCTGCGTGTCGACTACTCCCTGGGGCGGGCGGGGGATAATAACGGTGATAGCACAGCTGTCTATTGGCTGCTGCGCGGGATATTTATTTAATCCTTATAATGATAAACACACGGAGTGTCACTGTTGCAAATCGACTATTCCCAAGTTTTTGTGCCTCTCTTTACAATACAGATGATTGTTCTGCGTTCCTAACCGGTAAACGGCTAGGGCGGTATTGATCAACTTCTGAGGTAAACTCTAAACTGTAAGCTTGTACAACAAACCAACAAGCTTTGATCTTTTGTTAGCTAGGGGCACTCGATTTGCTTTCGAGAGACTTAATTGACGTTCCGTTACATAATGATCTGAATCGATCGATACCGGTGAACAGTGATTGATTGTTCGATTTCCAGATCGATAGTCAGTGTAGCTGTATCAATAGCCTTGTGGCCCACGTCGCTGGCCGCCGAGCGGAAACTCGGATAAAAGAAAACACGTGGGTGTTATTGTTTTTTGACAAAAGGTGCTGACAGTTTTAAATACTACGCATTCAAGAAGCAAGTTTGCTAAAGAAACTTTTTGTGCACTTTCCGGCCAGCCAAATTGTAACGTGAGATCATCCTGCATCATAGAGCACATGGCATGGCTTAAGTCGGCACGTGACCAGCCCATTTACGTTAAAAACTGGTTTGGAACACCCTTTAAAGATTCAAGCTTCCAGCTATGTCAAAGATCAAACCCGTGGACTAGACACACCCGTGACTAGATACATAAGCAACGTTTTGGGAGTCTCAGAATAACATCTTTGAATAACTGCTATATTGTCGATGCGGCAGTAATAAATATTCACTCGCTGAAGTTACAAACAGATTAACTGAATTTTTAAAAGCAATAGAATTGTTAGATAAATTGTGAATGATATGTATTGTAGATTGATAAATGGTATTTATAATTAGGAGATAAGCATACTGTGTTTGAAAATCAGAGGTATATAACGAAATTCTAAGAGCTCTAAATCTGATTTAAACCCGAACGCATAGCGCTAGTTGTATGAATAAGCAACTACGACTGTCAGTGGAGATAACCTAAAAAAGATGATGAAGTGCAATTATTGCCCTTCTGTCTTTCAAACTATCTTTCTCTACCACGTTTACATTCGTAGAATTTTATGCTGAATTTGTCATATTCGCCAATATCTGATGGGACGAGGTAAATCAGCCATGATACACGTAGGAAGCGAGTGACTTTAAGGCCCTATAGTTCCTAATATGGTGACCTGTCTTCAGTTGTCGGTGTCAAATAGCCTGCCTTAATACTGTAATGTCTTCCTAAAATAGCTTCAGATTTACTTGCGAGGTTTAAACACCATCTGCGATACTCTAAATATTTTACCGACCTTTAATGACTGTATGTTAACAAGGTGTATTCATTATGTATGACACACTCACTCACTCTCCACAAACAAATTTAGTTTCTCAACAGTAAATTCTCCATTCAGACACAATTTAAATCATGTGGTTGTTTGTTGTTTAGTAGACGAAGAAGGTGAAATATATATTTAACTTACTTGCCTCATGCTGTTCACACAATGGAACCAATAAAATAAATGAGACACGATATTACGAATGTAAAGCTTTTGAGATATGCATACAGCATAAATAGCACTCCTCTCTTCCAAACGCACACGCACACACACGAATTCCTTCTCGCACGCATCCTCACCCCATACGGATTCATGCACTTTTTAAACCCATTTTACATACACAAGTCGGCATGCACATGTTACGTGACCCTATGCCAGGCATGTGGGCTACTGGTAAGTAATTGTATTGTATATCTACTTGGTGCAGAGGTCAACGGCCAACAGCTTTCAGTGTTTGTACAGTACAGCAATGGCAGACAATGCCCCTACATTTTATCATCGCGTATTTTTTTTATCACACACAGTGACCGAGAATGTGCACCTCAATTATAATGGCATATTATAAGATTTATAATTATAATATGGCATAGTTAATTCAGGAAGTTCGGATGGCCGAACATTTTCTTGGGGTATTAAGCATTTCCCACAGTCTCTGAACCACATCATCGTGCTTTCCACAGGGCCTTTCATTGCTCACCCGTTGAAGATATCACTGTTTAATAATTTTACATTGTGTAATAACACCGCGTGATGTCCTATGTATGACGTCAAACTTATGACGTCACAATTTTAATACCATTGTCACAATACTATCAGTCCGCGATTTCTCGAATCAAACTTAGGTCTGAGTTTTTACTCAAAATGAGAAAATACATTTCCCAGAATGTACTCAAATCGATATTAGACTCTAAAATAGCAGACACTTTGAGTTTTGTGATATAAATTGTTTAAGTTTTATTTTATTTTTAAAATGCAGTTAAAAGTTATCAAACTCAGTTGGAAATTTGAGTGAAGACTTAAGTTTGTTTCGAGAAATCGGTGCCAGACCTTGCTTGATTCGTGGAAAGCTGTGAGTCACCACATTCGTTACATTCTTCGGAAAGAAGTACTTTGGTCGATATTATTTTGCTAATGTTTGGTGAGTAATAAAAAAAAAAACATTTCTAAACTATGTCCCGTGTAATACCACATTTATGAAACTGAATGGTATCGGTATCTAACGAGTGAAAGCAGAATACCAAACCATTCACTCGTTTCATAAATATGGTATTACGTGGGACATAGCTTAGTGTCCCACTAATACGCACCCCAAAACCTCCAAATCAGCCATGTCCAGATTTTTCACAGGCACAGTCTGAATCTCTCACCTTCACCTGAGGCGCCTTTTCAATCTAAATGGAGTGTGTTAGTTTGATCAAAAGTACCGTATTTCCTATAACACGCGTCCGCTCTCTCTCTGCCTCTCTGTCTGTCTGTCTGTCTGTCTGTCTGTCCCTCTCTCTCTCTCTCTCTCTCTCCACCCCACCCACCCACCCACCCCCGCTTACACGCACGTGGGACATGACGTCGAAACTCAAACTTCTCAACGGTGATACCTTTGGCCACGGGTTCGTTTTCTCACATGGGTTCTGGTGTTCCCTGCTGGGACATTGCTGGGACATTGGTGAAAGCAACGTTAAAACTATACTCATTAACTTACATTCCCAAACACCCATCCATCTCACACTCGCTCACTCACTCACTCACTCACTCACCACCCAAACCACCCATCCCACCCACTCCTGACTCAAGTATGCTTTATTTGCACTTAAGAGGCCCTATAGCACATTGAATATACTGACTTACTAGGCAGTAGACATTTCCCCAGATGTTCCCTATTAGAATAGGTTAATAGTAATATAAATGTATTAATATTGTGATGTACAAAGTAATATTTCTTAATATACTTATTTCTCAAAGTATGGTAGGCTGGACAGATACAAACTAAATGATATTCATTTTCAATTAGATTCGAATCACACATTTTACATATTCTATCGTCTCTTTTTATTTCAATACGTCTACCCGTTTCTATTAACAAATCATGGGAGGAGCAACGAAATTTTGTAAGCGTGATTCTGTATTTCCGAACATTCAAGGATGATAAGTAGGTTTCATTGTATATAGATTGCTCTGGAGATATATATCTTGTAACCTTTGTTTAAAGGATATGAGAAAAGTTAGATGCGAGTCTATGCATTGTTCACACCATATACATGTATTACCGAAACCAGTAGAAAGCAGTAAATGTTTAACATCTGTAACCCAATTCTGTTTTCCATTTCTATCACACAATATCATCATATTGTAACATATTTGGGTAATCTGTCAGATGGCATATGTATGATTTTTGACCAGTATTTAACTACTTTAATTCTTTATTCAGCATGTACTGGAAATCTTCCACATCCACCACAGAGCGTGATGTTAGAAGTAGTAACCTTCACACCGATGAATCTTTTACGTTCATACAGATGTACTCTTTCTAACGCATCAGATGTTCAGAGTCCCCAAACTTCAGAACCGTATAAAAGTATGGGACTAATCTTAGCATCGAAAATTTTAGAAAACGATTTGTGTGGCAAGTCTCCTAAAATATAAATAGATCTAATTATACCAATTAATACTTTCTTTGCTTGCAGCGATGCATTTCTGCCATGTAAGGACCACGGTTTTTTGACAAATAAACTCCTAGGTATTTATAAGGCGTAGTTGTTTCTGTTATTTCACCTGTATAATACCATTTCTCTTTGCAGCAAGTTTATTTTCGTTCTTAAAAACGCTTTTTTAGTTTTGTTTCTATTTACGGTTAGTTTCCATCCATTGCAGTAATTTTCTAATTCATATATTTCTGCTTTTAATCCGCGGATAGTGCTAAAGAAAAGTATGATATCATCAGCAAATAAGAGAAGAAATAGCTGTACTGAGTCGGGATATAGCTGGATACCATTTGAACAGTTTTCATGGATCTGCATTGCTAGTTCATTGATAAAGAAAGAAAATAAAACTCACTCACTGACCCTATTCACTCACTCACTCACTCACTCAGTCACATTCCCACCCATGCATCCTCCTCACTCACTCACTCACTCATAATCCCACCCATCCCACTGATGCATTCATTCACTCACTCACTCACTCACATTCCCACCCATCCCACTGATGCATTCACTCACTCACTCATAATCCCACCAATCCACTCATGCATTCACTCACTCACTCACTCACTCATGCATTCACTCACTTACTCATGCATTCACTCACTCACTCTCATGCATTCACTCACTCACTCATAATCCCACATCCCTTTCATGCATTCACTCACTCATTCACTCACTCACTCATAATCCCACCCATCCCACTCTTGCATTTACTCACTCTCTTGCATTCACTCACTCACAATCCCACCATCCCATTCACTCACTCACTCACTCATAATCCCACCCACCACACTCATGCATTCACTCACTCGTGCATTCACTCACTCACTCATAATCCCACCCATCCCACTCACTCCCTCATAATCCCACCCGTCCCACTCACTCACTCCTAAGACCAGTTAATGCAAACGTAGGCGGTCTGCCACTGAGGACCCGATATCCAGCGGTTGTCCATCACCCTGTACGAGTCCATCACGCTGTACAAAAAGTGTACCAATTAATGATGAGTAAAGCTTGGGACATTAATGTCATAATTATAAGAATTATATACTTCAACCCCTCCTTGTACATTCCCTAACTACACACTCACAGACACCGAAATGAGCATGTAGTTACATAAACATGTATACTTTGTATGATTCAAGCAACCAAATAATCAATCAAGCAAACAAACAAACAAACAAACAGACAATTAATCCAGGGTTCCTGCACTGAACACTGCTTCACAAATTAAGGCATATTACCAGTATCCTCAACAGAAAAGTAGATTTCCTGAATCCTATTTTCAAATTTCCGTTAAGTGATTTTATAGGTTAAATACCCCGCACTGTCAAGAGGCACCAGTAATCCTTCCCTACCATTATTGACCGATCAGCTGGGAAAGATAGCGATTGAATCACTGGCAAGAATGCCAGTTCGAGACACCACAGACATAAAATATTAATACAACAATAGATGGTGGAGATGATTGTTAAGGCCTCTTTGTTTGCCGATGAAACCCCTCTACACTCGCACCTGCTGGCGAATCACTACTTCCCATACTGGCTGATTTTTACCTGTTTCTCAAACAAACATTGCTTCTCTCTATCTGGCCGATAAACGCCTCCCATTGATCGAACCTGTGAGAGCCGCGAGCTCTCGGTCGAGTGACGCTTTAATGTGTATTAAATACACTAAAGAACTTTTGTCAAGCGTTGCGGATGCATTAAGATTTTTATAAGAGAAATACAGCATAAAGAGAATGCATGGGTCCTAAGTTTAAAGTGCCTTTCCAGCCTCTTTAAGGTGAATAGCTGTTCAATAGAGCCACTTAATTGAATTTTGTCTTTGCCGTTGAGCATGAACATTAATGATATCAATGATATATATATCGATCAGACAGAGTGGGTTTTTTTTCTAACGTTTTATTTCTCGTTAAGAAATCATCGAGCTGAACATTAGGCTTAGAATGCAGATCAGATAAGACGCAGAAATCTCTTTTCGTTTTTTTCCCCCACCGTTTGGGTTTGATCGGGATTGCCATCAGTCAGGTCGTTTTGCACCTGTGGACTGTTACAGTAAAATATGCATACGGTATATTTTGCAATTGCTCAAATGTTCACCATTTTTAAAAATGTTTTTTTGAAGAGAGCGTCTCAACGATTAAATGTTTACAAAAAGTTTTCTAATATTTTAAAATATTGAATCAATATGATATTAATATAATGCCAAACCTAAACGATAACATGTTCTTTCTGTGTCATGATTGGAGATGGGAGTTTATAGACTGCACTTTTCAAATGAAAAGTGAATAAGTAACGATATTTTCTCCCTCGTGATCATTAGTGTGCGTGCGTGTGTCCGTGCGTGCATATGTGTGCGTGTGTGTGTGCGTGCGTGTGTATTGGAGGAGTGGATGGGAGCACTTCATTTGACGCACATCTCAGACAGGGACAGTTTGGATAAACCTACGCGTATGAACAGTCAGTACGGAGCGGGATTCGACAAAAAAAACCCACAGGTTCTCGATGATCTACACATCGGGTTGTTGCGCCCCAGATAACCAACCCACAACTGTCCCCTATAATCTACACATCCTGCTGTGGCGCCCCAGACGACCAACCCAAATCTGTCCCCGATAATCTACACACTGGATGTTGACGCTGCAGACAACCGACCCAAACCTGTCCCCGATGATCTACACACTGGAGTTTGACACCCCAGACGACCAACCCATACCTGTCCTCAATAATCTAGACATCGGGTTGTGGCGCCCCAGACAGCCAACCCAAACCTGTCCCCTATAATCTACACACTGGATGTTGACGCCCGAGACGACCAACCCACACCTGTCCCCTATAATCTACACACTGGATGTTGACGCTCCAGATGACCAACCCACAACTGTCAATAATCTAGACATCGGGTTGTGGCGCCCCAGACGACCAACCCACAACTGTCCTCAATAATCTAGACATCGGGTTGTGGCGCCCCAGACAGCCAACCCACACCTGTCCCCGATAATCTACACACTGGATGTTGACGCCCGAGACGACCAACCCACACCTGTCCCCGATAATCTACACACTGGATGTTGACGCTCCAGATGACCAACCCACAACTGTCAATAATCTAGACATCGGGTTGTGGCGCCCCAGACGACCAACCCACAACTGTCCTCAATAATCTAGACATCGGGTTGTGGCGCCCCGGACGACCAACCCACACCTGTCCTCAATAATCTACACATCGGGTTGTGGCGCCCCAGACGACCAACCCACAACTGTCCTCAATAATCTAGACATCGGGTTGTGGCGCCCCGGACGACCAACCCACACCTGTCCCCTATAATCTACACATCGGGTTGTGGCGCCCCAGACAACCAACCCAAACCTGTCCCCGATAATCTACACATCGGGTTGTGGCGCCCCAGACAACCAACCCACACATGTCCCCTATAATCTACACACTGGACGTGGACGCCCCAGACGACCAACCCACACCTGTCCCCGATAATCTACACACTGGATGTTGACGCCCGAGACGACCAACCCACACCTGTCCCCTATAATCTACACATCGGGTTGTGGCGCCCCAGACAACCAACCCACACATGTCCCCTATAATCTACACACTGGACGTGCACGCCCCAGACGACCAACCCACACCTGTCCCCTATAATCTACACACTGGACGTGGACGCCCCAGACGACCAACCCAAACCTGTCCCCTATAATGTACACACTGGATGTTGAGGCCCCAGACGACCAACCCACACCTGTCCCCTATAATCTACACACTGGATGGTGGCGCCCCAGACGACCAACCCACACCTGTCCCCTATAATCTACACACTGGATGTTGACGCCCGAGACGACCAACCCACACCTGTCCCCGATGATCTACACACTGGATGTTGAGGCCCCAGACGACCAACCCACATCTGTCCTCAATAATCTACACACTGGATGGTGACGCTCCAGATGACCAACCCAAACCTGTCCTCAATAATCTACACATCGGGTTGTGGCGCCCCAGACGACCAACCCACACCTGTCCCCTCGTGAACACATCAGTTTTGTCAGACCACTCGATGAAATGTACATATTATTTGATAACATTAACAAAATATCCTCTGTTTATTTACCTGAAATACAAATATGACAGCTAGAAGCGTTATCAAGGTTTATATAATTGAGGACGCTGTAACGACGTCATTATATGACGTCATAACCACAGAATACCCAGGCTAGATAATCCCCTAAGACAGATCCACCAAAATACTGATTACCGACACATAGTTCTGAAATATGATTCTTAAGTCAAATATCCAAATAGCTTGTCTCTCAACAGTTGGTTGATATGGAGAAATATATCCTTGAATCAGTCCAATCAATTAATATTCGTGCGTTGACGGTAATTTTACCTTAAAGCTAAAGACTGCTTGAACCAGTCAACCTAACATTCAAATAAAGAATCTACCCCCTAAAGATAACCCTTTAGAATTAACAAGCAGTTTCGCACAAGACCTCTGGAAGTTCAGTCTATCGACAGCCCACATGTCGATGTACTGAACAATGGGTGCCATTAACCCATTAGAACTATATAAGTTGCATCTCGGAACAATGGGTATCAAACAGTACGGAATCAATTTTAGTAAACGCACAAATACGTGAGCCATCTACAGGGTCAGGGTTCCGTGCACGCTCACAGTTACAAAAGAGCAGTCTCTCAACTTGAGCAGCAGGCGCTCACTTGTACCCCATCCCGATATTATGTATACGTATTCCTCGATATTAAACGGGGTGGGCTAGAAGCAGGGTCGTGCAGTTGTTTTCATGAATAGCATACTCACCGAGAACAGGTAATATAGTTGTCATTTACAGTTCGAAGTAACAAAGGTGCCGTGTTTTCTCGTTGAAACAAATGAACGGTGGTTAGAGTTTAGTCTTTGCGATTAAAGGCTCTGGGTTAAAGAGTGTCTGAAAGAAAGATACATACATACATAAACACACACGTTGTACAGGGTGCCACAACCCGGTCTGTAGATTGTAGGGGACATGGGTGAGTTGGTTGGAGAGAGAGAGAGAGAGAGAGAGAGAGAGAGACAGAGACAGAGAGAGAGAGAGAGAGAGAGAGAGAGAGAGAGAGTAGGGAGACTTGCGAGTTGATCGTAACTCCCAATCCATAACATAGATTTACCAGTAGTGATAGCGCTGAGGTGTTCGTAACTCGCATACCTCGATGTAGTTACGACCGTCACAGTACTGAGACGATCGTAACTCCCGTAGACTTACTACAGTCATAGCGCTGAGCTGATCATAACTCTCATGCTTTCATATAATTACGACCGACTTAGCGTTAATTTTGCTTCGTAAAACGGTGTCGAAGCCGAACTTTGTCGAACTCATCGTCACCTGTGAAAAGTACAACGTACGTACGCTTTATCTTTAGAATGACGACGTGCTGGGCTTTGTCGCTGATTTGCTGATTTACAGTTACTGACAGTAAGTAAAACTTCAAAAAATTCACAAAAACTTCTCAATAATGTATGCAACAAGTTGTTACACATTTGGGATTAGTTTTTAAAAAAACCCAATATATTTTGTGTCATTATTGTTTTACAAAAGCTGTTTAATCAATCTTCACCCTGCGTACCATTTCTTTATGATTTAGCTGGTGGATCCATTTACTGACCGTGTGTGTGAGATTCGACCAGTACTAACCGTTTGGAAGGTTCCAAGGTAAAGTCCTCAGTTTGTTGCCCTGTTGTCTGGCAGTAGCTATTGTTTTTACCAGAAAAAGGGCTGATATCTACAGGGGTATACAACTGTTGATGCGCTATAAGTAAGAAACCAGAATTCTGTTTGATAGAATTTCGGTATGGGCAGATTGGTGACAAAACATATCAAACCAGCTCTAGTTTAATTTTTGATTTTCATCATGATACGGGCTGCGATCCACAATATGTTGGTAGCGCTACTTCATTCGTAAGTCTTTGGTAAACTTTGCACTTACGGAAGGTCGACGCGCGCAGATTTACCGATTATACATAAACTGTAAAATTTACTGGATATGTTGGTGGTGGTTCAGCAACTTTTAGTTACGGTTCATGGCAACAGCACCAAGTTAACCTCAATTAAAAAGCCATTGAATTTAACGCTCAGCTTCACCATCCTCATCAACTTCACCTTAACCATTACGTTGTAGGTGGCTGGGAGCAGTCGCTTATCTTGTGATGCTTCTGGCAGTATTGAGCTGATCTACCCCAATGATTTCTCTCTCTTCCGCCATGTTGAAAAAACAATACGTTTGTCTTTTTCAGGCGGCGTTCTACTTGTTTTATCGACTGATCAATCACGATGAGATCAATATTTCAAACAACTCGTGTATTTCTACTTTCACGATATCGATTCACAATCAAAGTCCATCGACCTACGTGTGTCAGTTTTTTGTAGAAATCTGTCGCGAAAAACAGAAAAGGGCGATAATCAATACTCATAAGTAGCAATGATATTATTGACAAAAGCAAACAGCGAGTATTGGAAATATTTTGTCTCCAACTGTCAAGACAATCCATATATAGATGTCATGAATATTTAAAATATCACAAATACGACACGGTATCCTTGAAAAATTAATGGTAATATGGCACGCGCTTCACCTGGACAGAAGAATTAGACATATCTCCTCGACAAGGAATCATTCTGCCGTTTTGATCAAAGGATGTTTGGGATTAAGCTGGAAAAATATCATTTCCTAAATAAACCTAGGAATCAATGACATTTCAGAAAGCCACCGTTGTCTCACTACACCTCTTGCTAGCCGCTGCAACGGGCAAAAAGCATTCAAATATTTTTCTATTCGTAATTAAAATTAATCATTTCCAAATGTACTGTTTTTACAAGGATGACATAAATGATTTTCGGATTAATTCCTATTTTGCAATTGTTCAAGCAATAGAAAACAAATAGTGGTCCTGGCGGTTGCAATAATTAAAAATGAAGAAAATAATATTTGACTGTCGACCAGGGTCTAACGTCAGAAAGTAACGCGTTTTATACCGACGGTCCCGCCATGCAGCTATTGTTAAAGATTTATTCACAGGATTAATCACATAGACCGGCTTCTAATCAGAGAGTTACAGCATAGTCTTTGAAACAACTAAATTGGACAATTATTTGTTTTGCGGAATGATTAGCAGTAGATTTGAAAAGGTTTCTTGATATAGCACTAAAATATGCTTCTGTTGTTTCATAAGGAATTGAAATGATTACTACAAGTTAGCCATATTGAAGTTGATTTTTTCTTTCGGAAGCTATATCAACTTTTACCTCTGAAAAAAGGTGGTCTTAGAGTTGGCTGTAGACACTGGCACATGGGGTTACAAAGATGAATCTATGTAACAAAACCAACTACATCGATGATGATGGCGACGACAACGATGATGATGCTGATGATAAAACGTCAACTATGGTTACTGTTGAAATAGAACATAACCGACTTTGTACAAGGCGAGTGGGTGAGTTCAGTTTTTACGCCGCCTTTAAACAATATTCCAGCAATATCACACTAGAAATGGGCTTTACACATTCTACCCATGTGGAAAATAGAACCGGGTCTTCGGCTTGACGAGCGAACGTTTTAACCACTGGGCTACCCCACCAACCCTTGTTTAAGGTTTAACTACTTGTTTTTCACCTTTGTCTCAGGATATCGTACATTAACCGAATACAGGTGAATTTATCAGTCTGATATATATTGCTGGTTTTGAAGTTCATTGTAAAACATCACTTTGTTTCTGTATTGTGTTTGCAAGTCCCTTTGAAGACTAAGTAAAAACATACCCCATGTTGTCTTGTTTACTGCTATTTTAAATTGTCTGCATTTATTGATAATGATTTTGTAAATATAATTGTCATCGAGTAATTGTGATATACTCAATTTCGCTCCCGAGAGAGTCCAAGTCCATATTTTCGCTACGTGTCGATTTCCTACTGTACCTAACGTAGAAACCTGATCCATCACAGTGCCATCGTAAATATTAACTTGAATCATGTTTATGTAGCAGACCGGTGCACCTTAACACCCTTCTGCTCATCAAGGTATATTCTACTGCCTCCTGACGCTCACTGCACAACATTCTCAAGCAAAGAGAACATGACCTCATGTTGAAGCACATCACCTGCCAGTTTCCTTAGTCCTAGTAAATGCAACACAACCAGTACCAGCACCACTACCGGTACCAGCACCGTCTCAGCTGACCTAAACTCCATAAGCCTTCAAAACTGCAGCATTAACCGTCTGATAGTCAGAATTCCTATCAATATGTAAGTCAAAATAAACTTTCATAGGCTCCCTCTGTACTTCCAACAACAGTGTCCGTGGTTCTCAGGCCTGTTGAAATAGATGGCTATTGCCGCTAACTGTGTGAAACCTTCAAACTTCACGATTAGAGAAACAAATCTAATAACCCCAAAGGTCAAACGTTCTGTTGCCTGTTGAAATACTGTGTGAGGGATTAGTGTGTAAATCAATTTTCCTTTCTTTTTCTGACTCAATTTCCAACTGTTCCATCCGAATTTTGTTGTTCAATAGTCACCATGTCTAATTCCAAAACGTCTGTCTTTTCTCCGGAAAAGACTACTGCACCACCACCCAAGTAATCAAAACTTTCGACTGATATCATCCTTCAGCGTATTTGATGGAAGATTTGTAATATTGGGGCAAGGCGGATTTTTTGTAGCATAGACACTTCTACTGTAGAAGGATTGACAGTGTCACAACTACAGTGCTAGTTTGTCAGTGCCACGGTGTCAGACAATGAAATAATGTTACCAACTTTTAACAACCAACAGAACGACGTATCTTATTTCGATCCCTTACGAGGCCACTCTCTCTACCCTGCTCTTCAGTTTGCTTTCTCTCCTCTGCTCTTCTGTCTACTCTCTCTAAACTGCTCTTCAAGTTAATCTACGTACCCTGCTCTTCAACCTACTGTCTGTACCCTCCTCTACAGACCCGTGAAGGTCCAGGGGTAGAATTGCCCTTCAGCAACCCATGCCTGCCATAAAAGGCGACTATGCTTGTCGTAAGAGGCGACTTATGGGATCGGGTGGTTAGGCTCGCTGTCTTGGTTGACACTTGTCATCGGTTCCCAATTGCACAGATCGATGCTCATGGTGTTGATCACTGGATTGTCTGGTCCAGACTCAATTATTTACAGACCGCCGCCATATAGCTGGAACATTGCTGAGTGTGGCGTAAAACTAAACTCACACACAATCACATCCTCCCCTACGTAACCTGCTCTTCAGTGTATTCTCTCTACATGCTCTTCAATCCACTCTCTGTACCTTGCTCTTCAACCTACTCTCTGTACCTTGCTCTTCTCTCTACTGTCTATCCTATTCTCTGTACTCCCTACTTCATGCTTCAGGTGATTATGAACGTGGTGACCTTTCCGCAAAAAGCTGATGGCCACAGAGATGTATATTTCCGCCTCAATAAATCAGCACAAAGTACTTGATTAGATGGTTGTTTTCATGTCGCGCTTTCAGACTCAACACCAGGCTGTAGATAATGCGTGAAGACTGACTCGAATAAATTGTTGTATTGATTGGAATACAACGTCTTCCTAGAATGACTTATGGCCAAATGTTAATCTTGAGAGGTTTCGGGGTCAGAGTACTAGCCTAATGGACACAGCGTTTGCTCGTCAGTCCGAAAACAAGTTCAATTCTCCACACGGGTACACAGTGGGAAGCCCATTCCCGGTGTCCCGTGCCATGATATTGCTGGAATATTGCTAAAAACACGGCGTGATACCATACTAACACACTGTCAATTTTCGATGAAGTAATAATTAAACAAAATAATTGAAAAAAAAGGCGTTTTTCTCACACACCTAATGTATTTCTCGTTACAATACAGAGATGAAATATAGAAACAACATTTTCCGTGCTAGCACTTTATTGCGTCATATGTATTTCGGGACACACACAGTTATATGTAACTTTATACAAAATATAACAAACAGTCACATTATATGTATAAACGTATATCTGACAGATAAAATACACAATACGCAGTTACGTATTCCAACAAGAGCACTTGACTAGATGTGTTGTGTTTCTTTGTTGTTTTAAGGCTTAAACTTTTAAATGATTAGCTTTATAAACAGAATTAGCGTGCAATATCTGTGTGACTCCTTTGGAACCTTGGAGTCTAACAACATTGGATCATAACGAGGCTGTCACTACATGAATGCGTCTGAGGGCTTGAGAACTGTAAAAGTTTTCAATATGTTAGAAGCTGACTGCCTGAATGACTGATTTATAAAAAAATCTCAACTATTCCCAGAAAATTAATATGTTCAAATGGCTTAACAACGAGTATTCGCGATCGAATAGTTTTAACATAGGTTAAATGGATACAAATTCTTTTTGACTCGAACCTGTAAAGCTATAGCCAGCAGATACGACTTAAAAGCCATACAGCAGCCTATCACTGTCAGAATAACTGGCGTGATGGAGGTAGGACGACGGTAAGGGAGCTGTCGAAAGTGGGTATAAGATATGTCGAATTTCCACTTAAGTTTGCTTCATATGGCTACAACTACCTTCACGTGACCTAGGCGGGGAGGTATCTGCTATAGGCATATATACTCACAGTGGGGATAGTATTAACCGATATCAGCTATAGAGTTCCGGATATCGAGACAGCACAGGATTTAATGAAGTTATGAATATTCTAATGTCAATCCCCGAAGAATGAAATACCTGACAGTCAGCTCTTTTAACAGGGAAGATATAAAGTACACACCGGATATATCGAAGTTTTGAATACTGTAAATTCAGCTTCGAGATAAGGCGAAGACATGCACGGGGCAGTCCACTGTTCTGATGCCACATTTCGTACTGCATAAATATTGTTCATGTAAACAGAAAATTTCACTTGTAACGAAAATAAAATAGACACAGTTAGACACATCAGAAGATTACTGCCTTATCCTGTTGTCTCGAACCCAACCAGCCGACATTCCTCCACTGACAAAAATAAACGTTTAACTATATATCATAATCGAGATTGTCGATAGAGGCTGAAACTGGTACAGGGTGTTCGTAACGTCTTAGTCGAGTCTGGATCAGGCAAACTAGTGGTGGATAGCATGAGCATGGACCCAAACTCCGTATGGGTATATTTAAACGCAAATGTTCAGTATCCCATATTACATCCGTCCACTTTAAGTCGGCACTGAATGTTTTTACGAGTTGATTGTGGACCATATTCAGCCAGTACTTTGAATAGCTTCAGCCGACTTGTTCCTTGCACCCTGTACCCTGTAGAAACTGGCTCAACGGTGGTCATCTTGTTCGCGAATCAGGTCGGGTTCGATCAATATCGTCATCAATATCGTCACTATACATGGTTCATGGTTGTTCGAGACGTTGATGGTCTACTTGGATCTAGTTGACGTTGATAAGGTTTGTCACCTGATGCACGTGAGATGACAAGGAAAGCGAGTGCTGAGTTTCAACATGGCGACGTAGGTCTACTTTACGCTGGAAGGCGCGCCCACATCTATCGCAGGCGAAGGGTTTGAATCCAGTGTGTTTGCGGCTGTGAGTGATGAGGTTTGATGATTGACTGAATGCTTTGCCACATTGAAGACACTTGTGGGGCTTCTCGCCTGCAACATAAACAAATAGGATTAACTGATAGCACCACTGGTGAACGCTGACAAGCAGAGAGCAGTAAATGTGCTATGTTATGACGTGCCCGTGAAAGACACTGCAGTGTAATATTTTTACCGCAATATTACACTTTTATTTCTCGCCCGTTGAAGATACTGCAGTGTAATATTTTCACTTCAGTATTACACTAGTGTAATACCGCTTGACGTATGACGTCAAAATGTTCAGAGTTGTGACGTCACAATGCTAATGCCGATGTCGCAATTTTACTAGACCTTGCTTGACTCGCGGAAAGCTGAGAGTCCTCACACTGTAGGGAATTTCACGGCAGTTTCTGTCAATTTATGTTGGCGAGTAATAAACAGAATACTAAATTCGCTTCCGTGAAATATCATTTTTATTAAACTCGTTAAAGATTTCGTATCAAACGAGCGTAATAAAAATGGTATTACACGGAAGGTCGTTTAGTATTCTCTATGTTTAATACTGATGGACGTACGACGTCATAATGTTTTACAGTTATGACGTCACAATGCTAATGCACATGTCCCATAGAGAATACAAAAGTATGTCCCACGTAATACCATATTTATGAAACGAGTGAATGGTTTGGTATCCTGCTTTCACTCGTTAGATACCGATACCATTCACGAGTTTCATAAATGTGGTATTACACGGAACATAGTTTAGTAATTATTCATTACTCACCCAACATTAGCAAAATAATATCGACCAAAGTGCTTCTTTCCTAAGAATTCAACGAATGTGGTGACTCAGCTTTCCGCGAGTCAAGCACGGTCTAATACTATTGTGACAGAGGTATTAGCATTGTCACGTCATACGTTTGACGTCATACGCACGGCATCACGCGATGTTATTACACAATGTGTAATAACTTTGTAAAATTATTAAACAGTGATATCTTCAACGGGTGAGTAATAAAATGGCGTTAGACCTTGCTTGACTCGCGGAAAACTGAGATATATATGACATCAAAATATATTCGATTGAGATTTTCTACTGTTCGCTACACTCGATTTTCAATTCCACTTTCAAATGTTTGTTTTCAGTTGCTTTCAGTAGGGAGATTGGATTCATCGCTATGCCGAATAATGAAGCTAGGTCTAAGGTCAGCTAAGCGAACACTTTCTCCTGTAGGCCAATCGTGGGGGAAATAAGTTGAATGCACAAGTGTTTTGGGGGCGGTACATAATTTACAACTTGGTAGAAAACCCAAAGTATGGGTTGGTTCGGTCAGACCGTGTAAAATAATAGGGAGGAAAAAGGGTTCCAGATCAACAATCAGCAGATACTATGCCACAAAGGGACGCAACTTACTCGCTGACAGAGCGTTAGGCCCCTGAGTAACCTGTTATCCCGTGGACACACACACCCAAGCACGTACGCACGGACTCACGAACGCGCGCGCAAAATAAAAAAAATGTAGTAAATAAAATGAAATTTAATTTTAAAAAGTCACAAAATTGTATTTACGGGATTAAGTTATTCATTAACATGATCAATTTTCCAGATGATCCAGACCATTTATTGCGCTTTACGTCAGTGCCACGGGGCAATCCCAACAATCAAGGCTATACATAAAATATGATCAACGTCAAAAATGTCACACAGATAATGTCTCTATGTTGCAGTGGAAACAAACGATTCACGTAACACTCGACCCTCGTTAAAGGAGGAGTCCGTCTAAATGTCATGTCCTGTTCGAGTCATAAACGTGATTGATGCGACGGGACGATATGTCAACAGCGCACCTACATTAAATATTTATAATGTTAAAAGTCAATCTCATATCAATCAGAGGGCTTTACGCAGGGGTGGAATTTGGCTCAAGCCTTAGAATAATCTAATAGCAGAGCGAATGTTTTCTCTGTCAGATTGCAATACCAATCAGACCGCCCGTTGCTACATCATGGCGGCTGGCGCGCGCGACGGCGGTGACGTTTACCCTGACATTTGAAATCTGAGCACGTGAAATGTCAAATTCATTTCAAGAAATCCCTTCTGAAAACTCTTGATCGGTTTAATTCTAAAGGTGTCCGCCAATCCTACTGAGGCCGTACTGATTGCCCAGTATCAATGTGGGCTGTGTTTGATCTGAGGGAATAACAATTAGTTTATGAAGTTATGGAACAATTAGCGCACGTGAACCAAATATGATAAAAGCATGTTCTGTGTAAAATCTCACTTTAAACCTTTTTGAAAAAGAGAGATTTGTAGCTATTTGATTCTGGAGTTATTCTATTTGATTCTTTAGTTACTCCATAGGCGATGGAGCGAGTGTCGTTGTAGACGATGTTCAGCAACGCTGCAGGAATATCAGGGAAAGGCACAGAGTTAGACTAACGCTTATAGTCTCTTAAACATTATATAATTTTGATTGCAACAAATAAACCCATTTAAACTGAAAGGACCCCTGGGAGATCAGGGATATCTATACTTGCTTCATTTAGGACATTATTGCAATGCAGGGAGGGTTCGTTTAGACTGTAGGGAAAATAATATGGTTCAGTGATTGAGAGACAGGCTACACTGGAGTTAAATAGTGTATCCACTCAAAGGTTTCGAACCTTTATCTTTGAAGTGACCAGCGAACTCTTCCACCATTACGCTACCATCCTGTCTAGCATACAGTGAGTGAGTGAGTTTAGTTTTACGCCACAATATTCTAGCTATATGGCGGCGGTCTGTAAATAATCGAGTCTGGACCAGACAATCCACTGGTCAACAACATGAGCATCGATCTGCGCACTTGGGAACCGATGACATGTGTCAACCAAGTCAGCGAGCCTGACCACCCTATCCCGTTAGTCGCCTCTTACGACAAGCATTGTCGCTGTCCAGCATACAACCTCCATTAATAGTATCATATATATGTATCATTTCTTATTCATTTCATAAAACGATATAAAGAATAGCATAATGACATTGAAGTTTGTTTGTGTGGACAAGATGAACAATGATATATGATAACTGGAAGTTGAAAATACGAAAACGATACTACAAACATCGTTTTCGGAGACTGACGTTCTAAACGAGCGGAAAGCACCTGGAGCAGAATACACTGGAGACTAGTCTTGCTGTCTTCCCGCGTATGTGTTCACGTTTGAAAGCCCAGTTTTCTGACTGAACCTTTTTGTGCATTATGAAATCGGTAATCACATGCTCGTGTTTCTTTATGAGGATATAATTACATATATATGTATCCTCCTAAATGTATATTTGACCGAAGTTTACAGGATATCTGCATGTGTCTGTTGAATATTGATATAACTTTGCTAGTGTTTACAGCTGAACTGGTATGCTGGTTTTCAGATATATCATAAAAATATGAAATATTATGATTTTTATATAAATAACCTTTGTTTATGTTTACAGCTGAACTTCCGTGCTGCTGATTTGTAGACATATTCTCAAAACTCAAAACATCATGACATTAATTCAGATAACTCTGTCTATCTTCACAGCTGCTGTACTGCTATGTATCTAGGATCTCTCTACGTACAGTGTCATATACTATCGCATGAAATATATTTTAAGTTTAAAAGTACATTCTTAATCAGCGGGGTACGTGAGGTAGCCTAGTGGTTAAAGCGTTCACTCGTCATACCCCAAGCCAGGGTTCATAGGCACAATCTGTGAAGCCCAACTCTAACGCAATCGCCGTAATATTGCTGGAATATTGCTAAAAGCGGCGTAAAACTAAACTCACTCTGAATTTCGGGACCGTAATTGTCTGACGTTTCTCCGAGTCCAGGTCAGCAATAATCCGGGTTTGACAGGTTATGTTGTTCATTCGTTCACGGATCTTGTTTATACACATTCTGTGGATTCGTGTGACCAAACATATTTAGGCTTCATATTTTTTTATTCATACATGCATCCATTCCCCAAAAAACACCTTTAATTCTTAATCAATTCATGGACTGCACTTTGACAAATATGATGTCCGTTTCACTTAAGTGTTCCTGTAACATATGGTTAAGAAAACAATGCCCTGTCAAAACATAAATTATAACATTATGAAAATATCTTTACCAGTTATATTCCATTTCAATCTTTAATTCAATCACGCCAATCGCCTGTCACAAAGGTGGCTCCACTGTCATAAAATATTCTGCCCCGCCGCCGCCATATTGTTGTCGGGTAAGCACCTGTTACCAGCCAGTGTGAATGTACCCCGGATATGACAGGTAGAGTGACGAGAATCTGTATGTACGCATCGTGCAGCTGGCGGAGTGCGTTACACACTAATTGTCACAAGAATCTTTAGACGTAAACCCGCCATTTCCTTAGGCACTGTTACGAAGCCTTCATGCGTGTACACATTTTGGAATGGCAAATTTCACGCTAACAGCTTGTTCAACGCGACTTCAGCCCTATCACTTAATAATCTTTCGAGAAGAAAGTATGTTGATAAGAACAGTTTTTTCTTGAGCCGTTCACGAGATATCCTTACACACTAATTTACTTCATTGAATCGACGACAACAGCGTCTGCTTAACGCTTCAAGCGCGACACGTGATTACCTAGGCCGGAAGTACCCGTCATCTTAGACAATTAAATATTGGAAAATTATTTATAAAAACAAAACCAAATAAAATGTAATATTATCAACAGTGAAACATATGGCGATTGGTATTGGGTAGAACATCTCTTTGTTGTGACGTCATGCTGAGTCACGGGTCCAACCGGACTTTCCCGAAACTACCGACAAAGACACAAATGTCGGAAAATGATTGTTTGATTTTATTTAAATTAAGAAACCATAATACTCATATCAGGGTTTCGGGAATTTCCGATAGAAACAAAATGCTGACTTTGTCTCAAAGAACAATACAGATTGGGTACTTTTACACGTCCTCCTTAGAATGGATGTTGATTTCCTTGTATATATATTTCATAAACATGATTACTGTCTACTGTCCATACTGTCAATCAATATCGGATGGAAATTATCTGCCTAATCTTAAGAATGCAGAATTTGTACTTTTCAAACACCCTTGCATCGTTCCTCTGTATACTTTCTTTACCATGGTAACTTCGAACAACACAAACACTGGACACGAACGTTTTTGTTTGTTTTGTTTGTTGTTGTTGTTGTTGTTTTTTTTATTTTAAAATGAATGATGAAATATTTTCTCAGCAGCAGGATATTGCGTGAATTTTACATCATGTGCTTAACATATGTATGTAAAGGGGCCGAGTTTATTTTCACACAGAATAAACATTCTCTTTCTCGTTTATATATAAAATATAGTGAATACAGCATACAAGATGTAGTGAGACTGATCATATCGAATCATTTATTTCTCGGACAATCCGTAACGTTATTAATCGTACTGAGAGATATAGTTGAGAGTAGGTTAAATCTTGAACATTATCATACTTCTACCGTAAGTTTTATAGGAAACTGTAGTGGCTAGAAAGTATTTTAGTATCAGTTTCTTACTAATTTACTGATGTTAAGTCATTTAGTTTTTAACACCACCGACGTCGATGCAAGAGTACACTCTACAGAAAATGGTTTACATATTTGTGTATAGTACACGTGATACAAACTAACACTATACAGTGAATGGGTGTGGTCCTGCCCCACAACCGGGAATATTCCACCTATATGGCGTTGGTGTGTAAATAATCGAGTCTAGATCAGATAATCCAGTGATTAACAGCATGAGCATCGATCTACGGAAATGGGATAAAAATACTTGTTTGATATTAAACATTATAGTGAGTAGTGAGAATAATCGTTATTAACTAAGGAGGTATTTTGATATATTCTACTTCAGTCTAAGTAAACTTATCCTCAGTACTTTTCGTTACACTCCACCACTGAGTCTAACAAAACCTTATGGGGGGCTCGGGTCAGGTAACCACTGAGACTGGCCAATCAGAACACAACTTACCAAATCGCGAAATCGGACATTCACACATACTTTTTGAACTTTTTATCGCGAAAAGGTTCATACCCGAACGATTCCAAATGCTAATTAGCGTACGACACCTTCCGGCTCAAGCAAACAGTGAGTAAACAGTCGCTGAAAATTGTGTTTTTGTCAATATTCAAGGATGTCATCTCGCGGAAATATTAGCTAATGGTAACCATAATAACAGAAACCCCAAAGCGTATATACTGCAGGTCAAATAACTATGTTATATGCTGATTTTTGTCTGTGGGGAGATCTGAATATTTTGCAAGTACATGTACCTCCGATCCCTATGCAGTAGCCGTTGTCTGATTGGTTTAATCTATTTAACCTTCTCGCTATTGATTGGACAGTCGTTGGTCGCTCAAAGGTTACCTGACGCGACCTTCTTCTAGCGTATGTTAGACTCAGTGGTGGAGTGTAACGAATACACTGAAACTAAGTTTACTTAGACTGTTTTCTACATGTGCCTTAAATTCATTTTTCACCCAGCCTCTGGTCGTCTGTGCAAGCAATTATTTGATAGCACGAATTATAGAACGGTTTCCGTTCCATGGTAGTGGGGGGATCAGGTGGCCACACGTGGCTCTATCGTGCCGAGCGGCTACATTCGGCGTGCCGAGTTACGGTTCTGGCGCACGCATGCAACCTGATAGTGGTTCGAAGCCCGATCCGCACCGAATATGTTTCAAGATTTGTCAGCACCACATCACTGCCAGTGTCCCTCACCAAAATTGTAACGTGTGAGCCCACATCGCTTCGAGCTTTTTTCCTGCCCTGAAATAACCGGAATACTGTTCAAAGTGGGCCTCATTCACTCATCACATCATTCTCACTTACCCACTCACTCTCTCTCATTCACCCACTCGCGTCTCATTCTCTCATGCACGTTCTCACTCATCGCTTAGTCAATCACTCGCGGCCCACTCATACTGCTTGAATATTGTTGAATGCAGTGTTAAGCAACAAACAGACGCGTCTCGCCAAATAAGTAAAGAAAAAACACACCAGTGCTCGCGGTTTTCTGGAAATAATACAAAAATAAAATTCTTAGCCGATGCACAGTCAAACTGCAGCGCAAAAAGGGTTCCGCACCAAAGAGAAAATCACCAGTCTTCCTATATGCATTTGGCGGGATTTACAAAATTCCCCAGTCCCTCAAAAACAAAAAACCGCATTAAACACAGATATCTGATATACAGTATATACGCTTCGGGCTTTCTGAAGACCATTTCTTACCACAGCCAATATTGCTGACGTCCTCGGATACTGACAACAACGCTATTTTCACCGTCGATACTGTCGTAGCGTGTTCCACGAGCATCACGCGGGAGCGATCGCACGGAAAACAGCATTCGGAATCATTCGGGTACAAACCTTTTCGAAGTTTAAGTTCAAAATGTATGTGCGAATGTTCACATTCGCGATTTGGTAAGTTGTGTTCTGATTGGTCAATCTCAATGTTTACCGGATGTGATATCGTACTAAAGTTTGTAAGATTCAGATGAGGTGTGCAAAATAAAATACTGAGACTAAGTTTATTTAGACTGTGGTCGATGGTTACGTATCACAGATCAAACGTTTATGGTGTTTGGGCGGGTTTTCAGCCCACTAATGTTTCGACAGTTTGTAATGAAAAATGTTTTTACTTAAAATGAGTTTTTAAGTATACTTTTTCTTTGCGCTTGTCCTTACTGTGTCGCAGACAACGTGACCCACCTGTCGGAGTACACGTGATACGTTTTATTGACCTGTAACATATTGACTAAATGATCATATTGAATACATACGTGAATGATCAGTATATATCGATCTGACTGAGCCTGTCATTAACCTAGATTATCATATGACAATGATATAATTGGTGAACGGTAGAATTAGGTTAAGGCTACAGGGATGAAATACACTTTATACCACGCCCAGCCTGATAGTCGGACAGAACTGTGAAATAGATCTTCACACTAGACACCCAGGGAGGACCAATCAGAACGCAGTAAAATATTAGAGTCGAACGCAATCCGCCCATCCCGACACAACCAGGGAGGATAAATTGCTAAGTTGTATCCTAAACTACTGGCAACACCAGTGTCTCCATTGTTATCGGGGCAGATCTCTCTCATCGATATCACCTTTCATATTGGCCACATGACCAATGATTTTCTTTCCTTGACGAATAAAATATGTTCATAGACTGTATTTCGATTCTAATTTATCAAAATATGAAACTTGGATATTCCCGTATGTGTCAATATTTTACTGGCTTGTGATCCGGAAGGTGTTCGATAAACTGTCAGTCAGTCGTCAGCCAGACAAAACAACTCCTGTCGCTTCTTTAGTAGTCTTATTTACTTAATTGGTTATGATTTGAATATAAACTTGATGTAAATACTCAAATTGATTTATCACCCATAGAACACGTGTAGCCTTTCTAAGTATCAATTGTCAGTCAACACAGTACACTATTTCAACTATACGGGGCGCAACTAAGACAGTGAGTGAGTGAGAAACAGGTCTCGTTCCAAAATATGAGTCCCTGGTATGCCCGGAGAGGCTTGCAGCCTTATGGGGCAGGTAAGGTCAAGGGCCTTAACACATTCTATCATTTTTCCTTAATATAACCTGTACATTTGAATGATTTCATTGACAGATAATGAATACACATGACACATCAACTGAAGCATGACCGGTTCTACGATCTAAAAGATCACCGACAAGGCGCGACAGTTGGGATGGTATAAACATTCTTAGATTTGTGGGCTATGGTTTACCCAAACTAGAAAACCGTGAGGTCATAGTTGGGTCAGTGGTTTAAAGTGTCATCTTAGCAAAGATTGTTGATTGGGGGAACGGCGAAAAAAATGTTACAGGTAAAAAAATCAAGTTTGGACTGGGCACACCATGATCTGAAATTACAATAAAAGAACATGGCACAATTCGCCACTGAAATCACAAGTATGTGTTACAAGATAACTTTACTAAACAGACCTTCGTTTCAGTATGGATCTGAAAATGGGTTCGAATCCTGGGAGCACCTTTAGAATACAGCACCGCAACTTCTCGTGGGACGTTAAGGTTAGGTTAACCTAACCTAACCTAACCCAACCCAACCCAACCCAGCCCAACCCAACCCAACCCAACCCAACCCAACCAACATTTACGTAAAAGAGTATTATGACGTGTTTTTGTAGTTTGTGCTGCTGTATTTTGAAGGTAGTACGAATCCTGCAAACATTATAATTTTGTAACACCAACAACTACGACTGCACCATGAACTCATGCTTGTCGTAAGAAGCGAATAACGGGATCGGATGGTCAGGCTCGCTGACCTGACTGCTTGGTGCGGATTGATGCTCATGATGCGAATCACCGCATTGTCTGGTCTAGACTACAGCTAGGTCCTGTTTTAGACAACAAACATAATGGACCTACCAGTATGGATGTAGGTGTGTTTCTTCATGTCGGACTTCTGGTGGAACCGCTTGCCGCAGTAAGGACAGGGGTAGGGTCGCGTGTCACTGTGAATCAACAGGTGCGTGGACAATGTGGACGATCTCTTGAAGCACTTTCCACATTCTTTACACTGGAAGCTTTTCTCCTGCGTGTGGACAGACCGATGCTGGTCCAAACTGACGGAATGACCAAATGTCTTATTGCATACGTCACAAGCGAATGGCCGCGTGCCACTATGACAACGTCGCACGTGCACCTCGAGTCCGTGAGGTGTGCTGAAGAGTTTGTTGCACTGCGCACACTCAAATGTTGACGAGATCTCGTGAGAGTCCTTTTTGTCCGACATGTGAAAATTGTCTCGGAAGTTGCCGCCGAGTCTCGAGAACAAAGCAGGGTCTGGTCTTGTCGGACACTTTACATATTGGTAGGGGTAGAAGATATTGTGGGGGAAGAACAGCAGACTGTCCAGGGGCACGTGCAGATCCTTGGCGGGGCGCGTGAACAGGTAACCCGGATGTCGCCCAATCTGACGGTTTTCACATAAGGGCACTGCAAAGAGATGTCAAGCACCACTGAATATATACCAACGATTCCTTCAAATACACATGTCACGTGAAAAATACGGATTTGTTTCTTTACAAGAACCTGTACATTTTGCTAATAGCCATTGTGTCTAGCGTGTTTACCTTGAAGGAACAAGAACACGCCATTATCATCATAAAACTATGTTATCAGCCGTGCGGTGTCTCAGACCTCAGTTGAACAAACCATGCTCGTAAACAAGACATCTTACTCTGCTTTTTCATTTTTTCTTTCCCTGTTATACACTCACAGATAGCGTTGGAATAGGAATCTTTAACGGTCGAGAGTTCTGTCCTCTGCTCTTGCGTCAGCCATGGCCGGAAGGCCGCGAAATTCCCACCAATGGTTGATATTTTTGATGAAGTCTCCTTGTTAAGATCGGAATGGTCACGTGAAGTATGCTCTATTCCAGGGTCGCCTGTGTGTGTAGGGGAGGTGCACTTCTTGTCGTTCAGATCTGGGGAATAAAACGCTTTGTTTTTTTTGTTCTCCACTGTTCCTAAATAACTAGAAACCACTATACACGCACAGCGACGCACAGGTCGCTGGTAACGTGAACTCATGATTACATGTCGACATAATATAGATATTTATGCTACGAAAGCGTGTTTGTGTAATACATAGCTAGGACCCGGTTCTACAGACACGCCCTAAACACCCCTAACAATCTAGTGGTGTTGAATGAGTGACAGTGTTGAATGAGTGAGTGACTGGGTGTTGAATGAGCGAGTGAGCGGGTGTTGATTGAGTGAGTGAGCGGGTGTTGAATGAGTGAGTGAGCGGGTCTACGTCGCAGGTCTATAGAAGTTTCACATATGGTATCCGTGTGGAGAAACGAACCCTGATGTGACGAGCGAACGTATTTACCACTCGGCTACTCCTTAGTGAACAACCCCAGGGTGTTAAATGGGTGTACACAAAGAGGTTCAACTAAAAAATTATTTTGAGTGAAATATTTGCCTCTGCCAACACCTACTTTGTGAAAATTATGGTGATAACTCCACGAAACGCATGGTAAGTTGTGACGTCATAAGCAAGTGACGTCACGTAGACATGATGACACCATGTTTGCCACTGAATGAAAAAAATAATACAGATCCTAACTGCAAAGAGCCACCCAGGTGTATGGACTGTTTACTGTCTATATTCGTGCAGTCAGTGTAGTAATACTAACCGTACAGCTAAGATCGTTTTGTACAAATGGTCCCAGGACGACGAGTTAATAATCAGTATGCTAAAGAATATAAAGTAATGATAAAATGACAAATTGTATGAGAGCATAAAATAACTTTTAAAAGGTTCATTATTTTAGGAATAAACTGTGTCTGATAATTTAAAATTCGGAACAAATCAATAAAAACGCAGATACACCTGTGCTTCATCAATAGTTCATTTTAAACTTATGCTTTGGTTCTAATTTCTCTAATAACTTACAAATTACAAATTATTCAAATATACTTAATGCTAAAGATAAAGTTTATATAATCTTATCTTGTCTTATCTTGTTTTATCTTGTCTTATCTTGTCTTATCCCTATCTTGTCTTATCTTGTCTTATGCCTTCATTGCAAGAGAGTGAATATTACAGATATATGCATTTTCTTATACTGCGGACACTAATTTGCTGATTTTGTTCTCACATAATTTCCATTTCCACACAAAAGACAGGTAAAATTCATTAAATGCACATTCCTCAAAATCTAAATACAAAGCATTTATAAAAATGCATACTGGCATACGCCAAGTCCAAATCCGTCGAAGTTGTTAAATAAGGAATACAATATACAGCACCGGTTCTAATGGCTATATTTACGTCATATCATCAGAGTAAAACCGTCAGCGAGCCTTTAAAACCGTATAGAAACATTTCACAATAGTACCGATATTGGTAGGTATTTATTCAAATCTCTTTCAATCAAAAATAAATATCTTCAGTACTTGAAGATACGTAAAAAACCGAATGACAAACGCAATCAGTGACGTATAATTGTTTTCTTTCTTTCGAACATTGATTTCCCACAATTACTATTTGCAGTGCATTAATATAGACATAGAGAAATCAGTCTAAATAGTTCTGAACGGCCAATTAATCGCCAATGCATGTGTAAAGGCGTCAGTCCACGACACTGGTTACAGCTCGAGTGTGCGTCAAGAGCTCTGATCAAAGATACGTCTAGATAATATAACCATTCTTTATTTTGCGCTGGCCAACACAAGCACCTGTGCCATTGAAGTGCTCGGATTTTATGCCAAGTATCAGAGTGACATAGAATTTAAGGGTCTCATAAATATTTGATATGAGAAGAATCTCTTGCAACTGAATATATATATTTATAGGATTTTATCTTGTGATTACACATTTATATTTACACAGATGGAAATCCAACAAGTCGGAGATGCGTCGTTTACCTACTACTTTACAGTATACCGGGCTAGAAATAAAATAATTTTTGTCGTAAAATGTTGTAATGATAATTTCAAATATGGTGTTAATAAAACTGCCTAACAGAGGACAACTTGCATCACAAATACATGTAGCAACCTTCGGTTTCAGTCACAAATCAGTCTTTCAAATAGAAGTCAAAACTAACATAATATATCCCATGATTGTGACATTACTGGAAAAAGATTAAATACTGTAGGTATACATATAATTTGTTTGCAAGTTTATATGTTGATATTACTTGGCTAAGCCTCCTGAAAAGCGATTCGGAGATATTAAACTTGAACAGTTTTTTTATTGTTCTGTCCGTAAAAGAAATCATATTTCACAAATAAAATCCCCAAAACTTAAAATAATATAATAAGAAATCGCCATCTGATGTAAAACTTTCTCTAAAAACGAGAAATGTCTATCTGGGCTTTTTCTGAAATGTTGTTACAAAGTATATCAATTCTTTATGTAAAAAAATGAATTTGTGTCGCAAAACAGTTTCTAGTGTACATAACATTAAGGTTTACGTGTAGTGTGTTTTGTACAACAACACCGCAGTTTCATAGTAGGGTTGAATTTCTGAACTCGAAAATACCTTATCGGATCAAATAATATATAAATTCCACAAAGTTTTTTAATCAAATGCAAATTGTATATCTCAAAATATCAAATGACTAAGACATTATTTACTTACCTATTCTCCGTGGAATGACGAGCTGAAAGGCACTGGGCGTGCAGTCGGTGGATTCTTCGCGGGAGGTAGCCATCTTCTTTATCAAAAAGGATCTTGGCATTACCCAAATCTGATGACTTTAAATCTAAACACTTAACTTCCTTTACCGAAGGCACAAACTTTACCAGATTAAATCAAGTCGCGTGCACTCTGTCCATATACTGATGTAAACCCCGCCCCCTAGCTAATCAGATAGTTCCGCCGCACGTGCGCGTAGTAATCTGTACACCAGCTGCAACCAATCACAGCTAAGCTTTCAAGTAGCGGTCGCGTGGCTGACAACCACACTTTAAGATTAAATACCAGCGCAAATATTTAGTTCATAGAACCATGGCTCGATCTTTACCGTTAGAATTAATGCCGTGTTTGTGGTACACCGCGTCTCAATAGACGGACCCTAGTCACACATGGTTTGCGGTTCAAAGCGAAGTACCCGCACAGGGCAGTGGGGCTCTGTGCGCAAGCTTTCCGCGTCAACTCCACAGCTGACGTCTCGGTTAAAATGACATAAATTAAGAACATTTTTGAAAATGTAAATTTAAATTTTAAAATATTATTTAAACCAAAAAATTAAATCTCCCTCAGCTGTGAAATGAGGCTTGGAATTTGAAAAGGGACGAAAGTTTTAGAATGATTTATTGGCTATGAAACATCCATAACTTGACTATCTTCTTCAAAAGGCTTTACAGTACTCGTTTTGTCCTGTAACGACGTGCGAAGTTTTTTCAAGTGCTAATTGGTTTTGGGACACTTCTAAACGCAATAATAACGGAATAGTGAGGTATAAACGAATATTTAAATATCCGGCATATACAGAAGAAGACTGTGGAGGCGGAATTCAAACGGGATTAGCTGGTGTTGCATGTCTCAAGGCAATGTCTTGAATTGTCCCCTATCGAAACTTTTGATTGGCTACACATGAAATGCACGTGCTTCATTAATTGAGCAGTGGGCTGGATTGTTAAAGGTCATATTAACTCTTTATCAAGGTCACGTCGAATTTGACACAAATTTCTGGGACTGTTGACAGCATTCTGTACAGAAAGTCCAGATTTCTCCTGTTTAGATGTTTCCTTTTTTTCTTCAGTTGTAGTATGTGAACTCTCCGAAAACTGTATCTCGTGTTTCTTACAGTATTATTGAAAAGGCCACGTTTGAGTGAGTGTGTGAGCTACGTGATGTAATTGATGCGTTGTATGTCAACAGAAAACATCCATTGTTTGAGCATTAAAAACAAATTGCTAAATACATGTGTCTAAATACAGATATTATTCAAAACATATTCAGGTATATAAGATAATTTCTCTCGAGGAGTGGGTCTGGTGTGCTTAACACAGGGACAGTGACTAAACAACCATATGAAAGTTCAGACAGGATTCTTGTCTAACATTGAGAGTGTGGGTGAGACTACCTTGGACTGATAGATAAATCCCAATGGGGATATAAATGAGATATGACACTGGAAAAAGGTGCGTATCATATTTATTTTCATTACATATTTGTATTTTATTTTCAGTTTATATAAAATATCGAGGCCAGTGTTTCATGACGTGATGAGAAGCATCTGGGACGTCCACTGTGGTAACGTGTGGAGGCCAAGTGAAGTGCGACATTTAGACGTTGACATGGACAGGTCTGCTGGTCCATCTGTGACGGGTTCGCCGTTGTCATCTCCATGTGTCTCACAACGTCATCATCAACACTGCCTTCTACAAAACTAAAATGCAGGAGCATAAATATTATCAAATTTCTTCGTTTGAAAAAAAGATGTAAATTTTCCAAACCAACCACCAACCAAACCAGATATGCAAAGAAATCAAAACAACATAAAAAAAACCAAAACAGTAAACGGTATTGCAATAGTCAGTTGAAGGACGGGTCTCCTCTCACCTGCCCATCTATTTTACCTACATCTCGTGCCTGCCGACTATCACGCATTTGACGTGAAACTCATGCTTTTACAACTCATATGAATATCTCACGACAAAGCTGATAACTCTCACGATAAACATAGTCCATATGAAAAATAAAAGCATAAATCCGATACAAATCACACGAATAGTTCTGGATGCATGGGTTTCAGTGAGTGGGGACTGAGCAGATTTACGTCAGTTTCGGAGGAGGGAAACCGTGACTCTTGGACTCGGGCTTCTCAGTTTATATCTCTCTAGTTGTTGGAGAGGCGGTAGGGTAGCCAAGTAGGAAAAGCGTTGACTCGTCATGCCGTAGGGAAGGGGTCGATTCTTCATATTAGTACAGCGAGAGAAGCCCATTTCTGGTGTCCCCCACCGTGGTATTGCTGGAATATTGCTACAAGCTGCGTAAAATCCAACCCACTCACTCACTCTCGTGGTCTTGGAAGCCACGACAAGAACTGAAACACTCGTCTACATAGCTTAGAAGGAGGAAGTGGGCCTGTTTAAGATTTCCGCATGGAATATTTGATTGTAAAATCATAAAATGTTTATCCTTTTTTTTTGTTTCCCCAGAAATCAAAGGGATGGATATTAAATTTATACCAGTGGCCAGATGGCTGCAACGCTTGTTGCACCCGGACACCCGGGTTCGCTTCCGATATGGGTGATATTTGAAACCCACTCTCAGTATCAGTGTTAGAATATTGCTAAAATACTTTCTCAACCACCCACATCGTAAACAGCTGGACAAATACAAACCAGTCATGCTTGATGTTGATCCTGGCCACTGCATCATCGCTCGTCTCATATGCACGGGCCACGCACCAGTTAGTAGAATTCCCTATTTCAGAGCAGTAAAAAGCAGTGTAGAGCAAACTTTATGGATAACAACTTCTTCTATTCGCAAAAGCCTGTTCGACAGCGTTCCAGTCTGTACCGAAACGTCGCTTTCACGAATAAAAGGTTGTTATCCATGAAATTCTTTCTATATTGCACTTCCCAACTTTTAAAACGCCACTCAAAGCCGCAGGAAAAAGCAGTCGACGAATGCGCATTGTGAACTTAACTATTAATTATTTCATCAGTCACTGGAATATACATACATACATACATACATAAATAAATAAATAAATAAATAAATAAATAAATAAATAAATAAAAATAAATAAATAAATAAATAAATAAATAAATAAATAAATAAATAAATAAATAAATAAATAAATAAATAAATAAATAAATAAATAAATAAGAAAAAAAAGAATGAAATTTTTATTTTGTATATTGGCCAAAATTTGACAACCAACGAGTAAGCGTTCAAGGATAAGTAATTATTAAACATGAGGGAAGTGGCAGCATTAGAGATATTACGTTCAGCGTTCAGGGCCGCGACTATTGTAGGTTACATACACTTGAAATGCTTGTTCAGCATATATCTGATAAAGTTGTTGACACAATAATATAATAATCTTATGGGGTTAAGTAATATATCGTGCTTGCCTCCGTCTGTTTCAACACTTTCAGCACAATGTTGATGCATGTTTTGCAATAAAGAAGTTGTCTGTCTATAAACGGCTTCCTTTTACATCTCATTAGCATATAAATTCCTTTTAAAGGAGATTCAAACCACAGTTCAACGCGATCCAATTACAGACTCGTCAGTAATTTTGACGATCTACAAACCCATTTGTACTTTACATAGTAAGTGTAATCCCAAATATGACATACGTTAAGAATTTTACTTACTGTTCGACTTCCACTCATATGATAGCAATATGTCGTCAAGAAACATTTCAAAGGTGTTTGCACAAAAGTCCATAGTTTCGTTTTCAACAGTTCCTGTTTGAAACCACGAGCCCATTTCTGGTCCTCCTGCCCTGCCGGAATATTGCTAAAAGCGGCTTTAAACCATACTCGCTTACGTCAGGGGGAAACACTTGGACGTGCACTCCAGATTTAGCGTCCACCAAAGTGGCATCATGGTCACCTATTTTAAATAAACTCTGATCTAAAGAACTTAACGGTAAGGCCTTGTTTCTGTCCATGTGTCTGCTTTTAATCCATACTAGAAATTTACCTTGACCAACAATCCATACCCTACTCACAACGCGGGGATTATAATGGTTAATGTATGGACGGATTGTACACATTTATTTTTAAACGATGTTGTTTCAGCCTTGTGTCTAATATTATTCATATATTAACACAAGCTCCATTGTGTCGAGTAGGCCTCCTAGATCGGATGTGGTACTATACTCTTTATTTGTGTAGCATTATTAGTATGAAATATGTCACTTAATTGGGATACTATTCAGCTTCATCTAATATTGTATTCTATAGTTATATGCAACAAATTATTCGCCACTTCCTTCAGCAATATCCCAGCCCAACCACGGAGGAGACATAAAGAAACATGAGGGAAATCGGGGGATCGGGGTTTGCTCTACTGTGTTGGAGTACCATCTCTTTCCTCTCGGCGATGTTCTGAGATGAGGATGATTATTTTCCTTTTTCCCCAGTATTCGAATGTACCTCAGTCAGGTAAAAGTATGCGAATATTTGGCATGTTTTGTAACACGTAGGCAGTTGTTTTCACGATATTAGTACGTAGCATGTGTAATATGCAATATGTAACTGGCATATGTAATATACAACATATTATATCTCATTTGTAATAAACAACTGGGATAAATAATATACATATGTTATATACAACATCTAACTGGCATATATAATATATAACATATAACATCTCATATGTTGCATACATCTAACTGGCATACATAATATGCAACATATCACATCTCATATGTTGTATACAACATCTAACTGGCATACATAATATACAACATATAACATCTCATATGTTGTATACAACATCTAACTGGCATACATAATATACAACATATAACATCTCATATGTTGTATACAACATCTAACTGGCATACATAATACACAACATATAACATCTCATATGTTGTATACAACATCTAACTGGCATACATAATACACAACATATAACATCTCATATGTTGTATACAACATCTAACTGGCATACATAATATACAACATATAACATCTCATATGTTGTATACAACATCTAACTGGCATACATAATATACAACATATAACATCTCATATGTTGTATACAACATCTAACTGGCATATATAATATACAACATATAACATCTCATATGTTGTATACAACATCTAACTGGCATATATAATATACAACATATATGTAGCATTCCAAATGTAATAAGCATCACGTAACTGGCATATACCAGATATTATAACTATTGTTTGTACAGTAGAATTTCCTTGTGAGTTTACAGGGTGTGTTTTATGATGAGTATCACGTTACCGTTATCATGTAAATTTATGCATTTTTGTGTAATATTTTAAACGTAATTTTTACCATTGTCACTTAATCCAATCTGCAAAAACCACGGGCTCTTTGTTTGGCTTCGGGGACAAAATATTTTCCACGCGCCTGTGCGCTACGGTGGTTTTGACACAGCTAGACACACATGAGCGACTCTCTGAACTATAATTATACAATCCGATTGCATAAACCATTAGAATATTTTACCCTTTCCACCGAGGAAGAAATCCGACCCGTTTTCAATTGAAGGCGTTAATATGGCGCCATCACGTGACATTACGTCACGCCCCAGTAACCTTCAGGAATCGTCCGCTGTCACGTGACTCCAGTCACGCCCTAGTGACATCCAGGAACCACCCGCCTCTGCAATTGTGGGCACAACGGAATCAGTGTTAGCTTGATGAGATGTTGTCGTCAGCACGGATGTAGCTGCACGTGCTAAGACACTGATACGCGTACACTGATCCGCATTTAGTGCCATTACAAATTCCCTGTTTCCCCATCCATATAGTAAGTAAGTCAGTGTGTTATATAAACCGGTTTTAGCAAAATTATAACAGTAAACCAGAAATGGGCTTCACACATTCGGGGGAATTGAACCGGATGTTCGGCGTGACGAGCGAATGTTAACCACTGGACTATCCCACAGCGCCCAGTATAGTTTTACTGGTTATTACTGGTGGTTTGACGAGATGACTGTATGTCACAGTTAGCAGGGCAAATGTGTATGATCGAAAAGGCTTCAGCATTTAAATCTAAAATACATGTACCTCCATATTTGTCAAAATAAAAAAAAATTAACAAACATTTATAAAGCCACAATCAGTTGTGCCCTCCTAATATGCCAAGGCCACTTGTAATCCTTACAACCTGCGTCAATAAGCGTCATACTTATTCCATCCAAAACATTTCCATCTCCGTTGTGACATATATGAATAAATCACACAACGTAAATAGTTAAATTGAGCTTAGAAACGTATTTGCAAACAGGGAAATATTTTCAATCAAGACAATCAACTACGTTTGTGTACATTATGATCCAGGAGCATTTAGAAGATTAATCGAATAACCGTCTCAGCTCCATAAGGAGGAGTGTCGCTCAATAATCCTTGGTATCAGATTTTAAGACATGTTTAATGTGTACTCGTGTTGTTAAAGTTTAATGTGTTTTCATAGCTTTCGTAATTCTACCTACGAGTATGTACAGCCAGAGCTGGTCAGCAATGAGCTCTCGGGTATGTGTTGGCATCGTGATAACCACCAACCAGAGAAATCAAAGGGAAACTAGTTAAGTCGATATTGTTACTCTGCTTTAAAATTTTTATGCAATCGATGAACATTATTTCGAAGCAGTGATCGATTAAACACTCAAGCACGAGATAGATTGATCAAAAGAATTATGTGGTTAAAATAAATAAGTGCAAGCATTTGGTACTAGGCTGCTCCAATTTGCGGTTGTTATGATAGCAGATTTTCGAATCCATTTTGCTGTGGTCGTAGTCAATATTGTGTTCGATATATGTTTGCGAATGGATGAATATATAATGCTGCAGTACTCCTCCTTCCCTGTCAATTTAATGGGGAGTGTGCGACCATGCTGATTTTCCGCAGTGTGTGTGTGTGTGTGTGTGTGTGTGTGTGTGTGTCTGTGTGTGTGTGTGTCTGTGTGTCTGTTTGTGTGCATTAATATTTTCTGTTCTCTACCAAGTTGTTTTACTAGGTTTGAAAGCACCATACGTGTACTCATGGGTTTCACCCAAGTGGAAAACGGTTAAAATCCACATGACTTCGGACCTATCTCTCAATTTAACCAGGGCCCTTATTCTCGAAACGTTCGTAGCTCTAAGAATTTTTAACTTTGATCGCAGCCAGTGTGTTAAGAATGGGCTTAAGAAGTTCGTAGGAACACGAATGTTACATGTACCTCCAGATACGTGATATACAGCGTACAGCTTCGTAACACTACTTAAATGAGGAATATTCTCCGCAAAGAAGTCACTCACTCACTCACTCACAGAACAGGTAACTGGAGATATCAGCTCGTATTGTATACTACCAAACATATTTACCTAACCCATAGTTTAGAATCGTTTCTCAGTTTCTTTTAATCCATTAGCCACTGTAATAGTTATCCCCGCATATAGAAATAGAAATGAAACACCAAAAAGTGTTGCCCCGAAACGAGGGTGTCGCGAAAAACGACAGCAGAGGTGTTTACAAACGGAACGTGCTTTTTTCCCTTGAAATTCAATTCAAAATTAATGCCACTGTTTAAAAAGTGTTTACAAAAACTAAGACCGTTTCGAAATCAATTAAGCAATTCCTCAAATTGTAAACGCTAGAACGACCGTTAGTCGAAAAACATTATCAGCGAACTGTTAGACGAGGAAACCGATTCTAATCCTTCAGGAATTGGTTCTGTGTGCTGGTACATTCACCATGTTCGCCCATTTTCAAACACTGTTCAAAGTGTATAATTTTTTCGAGGTGTTCTTGGGAAGCGTACAGGTGCGCACACACTGTCTAATTGTCTCGCACACCAACTGTACATAGTCGATACTCCTCCCTTTTAGAATCCCATTTCTTCGTGTGTGACCCCGGTAAGACGCGAGTCATAGACCGCGTCTACTACTACCTAGCTTTTTATTCATTGGATGAATATTTCATCGCGGTACAACACCATCGATCTTCAAAGTTGGTTTAGCCGCCGAGTTAATCTTGGGGTTCCCTTCCCGATAGAGTGACTCACAAAGATTTGGACAATCATTGTGTTGTTGTCCTATGGCCACCGCATTATTCTATCAAAAAGGAGTCCCTTTTTGCCAGAAACGCAGAAACATCAACACGCTTTGATATTTTGATCCGAAACCAGGATCGAAGTACGGTTCTATTCCGGTTCGAGCACGCGAGTGTGTAATTGCTCGTGCACGAACACAAAGACTCAATGGGATTGGATGAAAAAGCAAATTACTACGTCATTAAGTGCCCGGATATGCTTTGTAAACAGTTCCGACACTTGCCTCGTAATTGGTGTGAGGAGCCCAGGTTGACGCGCTGCACGGAGTGTGTAAACAGGGGCGGCATTAGACGATAACATACAGGTGGGCCGCGCATGGGTGGAGGGGGAGGGCCGCGGGAGGGACGTTGACGGAGTCGAACACATACACCTGCGGTGTTAAATGAACAGGTATACTGGTGAGAATTTATGTGAAAAAAGAGGTAAGCAGCTATTTCTGTCTGAATTCAATCAGTAGGCGTCGTATCCGGGAAGACTTGTACACCGAAAGTGCGTATGAAGTGTGTGTTTTTCAATACCACACAGGTTGCAGTTTCAATGTGCAGGATATGAAGCAGATAACAATGTTTTAGGGGACAAGGTGCCCCAAAGCGGGAAACCTTTACCCGAGAGCAAAAGACACCTGAAAATGACAAGTGTATTTTTCTCTCCTTTCTACTTGAATTGCTTTTCATTAACACTTTCATATATAAATGTAAATGTCCGACACATATTTGCTCGTCATTGTTGATAAGATAACTTTTTGATCACAGATTCTTGCATTGGAAATTGAAAATAAAAAGGCCCTCTACTCTACTCAAGATATCCAAAACAAAACATATCTACACGTACACCACATATGTATTTAAGATTTATCGATATTTTAGGTATATTTTAAGGCTTATAAATAACGCCTCAAATGCATTAACAAACAGTCTGGTATATATGTTTTGTTCCTATGTTGTTGCCTCTGTACAATATCCAATATCCTGAAACATTATAGTGCTTGTTCTTTGTGTTTAAAAACAATGTAATCGTGGGCCTATCAGCGAAAACTGGCATCGACGTGTCGACGTGCGACATCGCATGTATAACATCAACCTTGGAATGCAACTGCCTGTTTATTGTAGTTCTAAATAAATGATAATATTACACCCCCAATCCCCCACCCACCCCCAAAACACAACAAAAACAACATAGATTATCGTTAAGTGGTTCACTATGCAGTTATTTTCCAGATCATAACATGTTATATTTGAAATTTATGTTATGCTCACATAATTTATGACTGCTATTAACTACGAGAAAGAAAAGCAGAATGCATCCAGCTGCATTAGATATCAGTTTAATGTATGTGTGTGTGTGATAAAGAATACCACTTTCCCCAGGAAGATGGCTACCAACGAATTAACCCCCTTTGTTTCTTTTTTCACTCCGAAGAATATTTTATTCACAGCACTTGGTATTGCACTTCCTATTGCATCCATATATTTTAGAAATGTACCAGCTTACAACCAGTGTACATTCGGTCATGGTACCGTGTAGGTCAGCTTACTTGGTATTTGAAGCTGGTGCCCGATATTCATTACAGTTTATAATAGTACACGTGAAACTGGTGCAGCCCAACAAAAGAGTCCTCGATGTGCTTCAGAAAAAAAGCTTCTAACAACAAGTCCGACCTCGCTATTGTGCTGTCAACCACGGGTAAAGTCCACAGTGACCTCTAGTATTTACCTCCTTATCTTTGTTTACACACACTCTCTACCCAGCTACCCCACACCGACCCCTCCCACCTCCACCACCCCCCTTCCACGTGGACCCCGAAGAGGGAAGGACAATATTTGGCCACTTACAAGCAACAATGGTGCCGCTCAAAGATGAAAGTCACAATTATTCTCAGCCAAATTTTCTAAGTCTGCGGGCTGTAAAGTAACAAACGTTAAATTTGATAAGCGAACTTAATTCACAGGGAAATAAAAAAGCTATTGTACGCCAAATCATTTGTCCATCTTTATTTCCCTATTAGCGAGCTCGCAGCTTTGCTGATTCCACGGTCGCTATATGTGGTACTCTGTGTGGCATCACAACACTGAATCTGGCTGACACACGCTCGACTACTGTGCGCGACTAGTACCATGATTCTTTCAAAGTTACACATACATGGAACCGCATCAGCCCCTCCAGAACAATCATTATTAAACTACTGCAAAAAGTATCGAATCACCGACATTTGTAACTATATTGTCTTCTCGAGTAAACGTACAAAATTCCAGCTCTGTTTTATGTAGTCTTTGGTTTGAATAATTGAACAGTCAAATTTCAAATATTTATATTCAGGTGCTAGCAGAACGCCAAATAAATAAACTCTTCGTTAGTAGTACCTGTTCACTGCATTTTCTGTTTTATTGTTTGCCAGTTTGAAACAATTTCATTAAATTGTGAAAATGTCAAAATTTCAAAATGCAAATATATAGTGAACATGCTGGCAGACATGTTAATATATCATATCTATATTTGCGTAAACCATCATGTGCATAATTATGATTGTGTGTGTGTGTGTGTGTGTGTGTGTGTGTGTGTGAGAGAGAGAGAGAGAGAGAGAGAGAGAGAGAGAGAGAGAGAGAGACCACCTATCATTAATACCAGATATAGGCTGATATACTTCCGATATTGCTAACATTCTCCTCTCACTCTTTCACTCACTCATGCAACGGCTTGTAAAGAAGTGTTCTATGGAAGGATTGAGGTGAAAAATTAAACTTGAAAGCACGTGATCGCTGTGACGTTTGACATTAAACGTAGCGTGAAAATGCACATTTATTGACGATACGATGTCGGATATATCCACCTGCAATTGACGCACGTTTTAAAATCTAATTATATATTTATAAAAAATAAGAAACATTGATTGAGGCCTTACAAAGCGGCAGAACATTTCATTGTTAACATAATATCGCCATGTTCGGGTATTTCCATTGAAACTCGAACAAATGCTGGTAAAGTGTTTTTAATTTGCAGGGAGATGGGGTAGCCTAGTGGTTAAAGCGTTCGCTCGTCAAGCCGAAGACCTGGGTTCGATTCCCCACATGGGTACAATGTATGAAGCCCGTTTCTAGTGTCCCCCGCCGTGATATTTTTGGAATATTGCCAGAAGCGACGTGAAACCCTACTCACTAGCTCACTCACTCACTCTTTTGTTCGCGACTTTAGTTATAAGCAAACACGACTGAAGGAACTCCTACTTCCGGTCACATCGCTGAAGATTGAAGATGAGTGTCTATATAGGGGCACTTGGCAGCATCATAATATATCAACATCGGTACGAGGCCAGCACATGCTATACACACTTCTCAAAAAAATGAAAGAAAGAAAAAAAAATATTACAAAAAATCCCCAGAAACCCATATGGGTTTTCTGCAGTTCGTTTCGATATAGTTAGACAACTCCATTGTTTGAATCTCGTTAAAAGTCAAAACGATACATGAAAATTGCATGAAGAAAAAGGTTTCCACGTAATGCACGAACAGTGTGTCGGACACCTGAGTAGAAGCATCGACTAAATCCAGACCAAACCATCATTTCATTCCGAAATTAAACGGTGATTTTTAAAACGCCAAGATTGAATGCTAGCTACCGAAATAACGGCATTGGACATCTTGAAGCAGGGGTGTCTCAGATACTTCAACGTCCACCACAGCACCGTATCTTGAACATAGTATCGGTGTACCCGCTTCAATTCGACCCAAGATCGTCCCAAAATGTAAGTCCAAGGATCAGTTGTTTCACCTACGTTGACGATTTGCTACAGGTGCCTGGTCTTTATAACTAAACCACCAGAAATTGTCTGAGATAATTGGGAATTTAAACATATCGAACAAAAGTTGCACCTGTCTTGACACGGCTTCACCGACTATGACGTGTCCAATGGTCAACAGAGCACAGGCATGGAACCTAGGGAACGCATGGGACGCGGCTGGTTCAGCGATGACTCGCGGTTCCTCCTGCAAGAACGTGATGGGAGACAACTGAAAATACGAACGTTTTGCGACGAACTGCGTTCGTCAGGTGGACCCATTTGGTGCAGAAAGCGTCATGACGCGAAAGACATATACTACTCAGGTAGATCGGAGTTAGTGGTGGTCCAAGGTTATCTTACAGCAAATCGGTACATCGACCAAATCCTGCTACCTCTCCTACATTTTAACCGGTGCCTATCTCGCCTATGCAAACTTCCATGTCCGTTCCTGGCCTTCCAAATCGCCTGATCTGAACCCGGTAGAGTATCTATAGGACGAACGTGATCGACGTGTCCTTCAACGTCATCATCGTCCTCAGACACTTGCAGAACGTCCCATCGCGTTGGAGGAGGAGGACTGGCGAATGATTCCCCAAACACATCCGACGACTTGCTCAATCCTTTCCAAGGAGGTGTCGAGCAGTGACGACTGTAAGGGGTGGTGTCATCAGGTACTGGCCTGAACACCCCGCTGTGTCCACTCATGCGCAGTGAGTGAACTGAATTAATGGTGACAAATACCAGCAACTTCGGCCCTGTTCGGTCAATTTATCAATTTTCTGGTGTTCTGATGTTGAGAGATCCTGCTCCCCGTGGATTGGTTGAACTGACGTCGAGTAAATGCAAATGGTCAGCATGCCAGCAGAGAGATCTATGTCAATGCAGATGAACTGATTTATTGTGCACAGAGACATGTCTTTTTGTATGGCAGGTGATTGTTGCCCGAACAGCTTTGGCTTGTAGATGACTCCAATTCTGACATGATGTAAAATATGATATGAAAGAAAGTGAAGAGGAGAGTTAATTGTAAGCTTCTGAATGTACCAAATGTGATTAAGAGTTATCTGTCAGACCACTTTGAACAGCTACAACAAGGCCGAAGTTAACATTTCTCAATTAAGGGAGCATTATCAACATTACAAGAGTGTTATATCAATACGTTTATGCATAAAACATAACCTGTAAAAACAGTATAGGGGGCAGCTGTACCCCTGCTTCTCCGACCCTGTACAGCCAGAGCTTGGACGCAGTTATCGCCCTTGAAACATAGTTTTCCAACACTTTCCAACACTATTTTAGTCCAATGACGCTTTTCATAAACCATACCATTGAAATTGTGTTCTTTGTCGATACTGTACAAAACATTTGACATCAAATGAATTGTTTGTTTACATATCAGTAGAAACTTAGTCATCAGCTATGTATAAGTAGTAAAACTACAATGGCGGCCATCTTGGCAACCATTTTGAATTCTGGGTAATATGAAACAATTCTATATAACATGCTTGTCACTCTAAAAGTAAATAAGAAACAAAAACAACTGATTCTAGTTACAAGAATAATGTAAACTTTAAATAAATAAATCACCACCACACATTCCCATGAAAAGCGAAGAATCGCTAAAAGCGGTGTTAATTTTTATGTAAATTTAACTGCCTAGAAGACAACACATGAAAATTCAAGACGGCGGCCATTTTTATTATTTTCAAAAGCAAAAATATGTAAAAAAACTTTATACATCCTCTAGCAATACGTAAAAGTCAAAATGAAAGTGATCAGATTGATGGTAGTAAAACTATCCATGATTAACTTTGAGATGTTGTCGTGCAGCAAACCAAATGTCATGAAAATGTTCCCCCACCACATAAAATGGCCTGTGAAAAAGGAAACTGATACCACAATCTGAGAGTATTACAGGCCTTTTCATGAGCCCAAGACGTCGTACTAACTGAAAATAGTGTCAAACAAAATCAGTACTGGGGAGGCTACGAAATCCTATTTCTACGCCCCTTTTTTGAGATTCTCTTCGTGGACTACTTGTGTAAACGTATAAATATGACCCGCTGTACTGTAAATGTGTCAACTTCTTCTGTAACGTTTATTTAATCAATCAAAACCTTTCAAAGAATAAAAACGAATACCCTGTATCCACGTATTATGTGATATTGAACGAGGCTAATGGTACATACTGAAACTGGTTTTATGAAAAAAATCTGAACCATACGCAAAATATACATCACAGTACCAGGGAGACTATATAAGTTGCCCACTGGTCACGAGGGGCCCATGGGCTCATGTACCCATGAGCCCATGGACTCCGAGGGACCAGTGAACAACGTATTTATCTTGCCGAACACCTGAATTTTAATTTTAAACTGTTTGAAGCACTTCTGTTGAATGCAAGGCGACATAAGGCAAACAGATTTAGAGTAAACTCCCTTTACATCGATTTTCAATCGCAAAACAGCGGTCATTTCCGTGCTTCATGCGTGATTCAATGTTATTCGAGACAAAGAAGTACTACCATGAAGCACCAGAAGAGTTCGGTATTCCCAGCGGTGTACATTGAAAATAATACATCGCCTGTAAGCGGGGTACATTGAAAATAATAGAATAGCGCTTAGCCAGTCAGAAAGCGACATTCATCTGTGAGGTAAGATAATATAATGTTGTAGGTTATCCCTGACGTCACATTACCAGGGAGACTATATTGTGTTGTAGGTTATCCCTGACGTCACATTACCAGGGAGACTATATTGTGTTGTAGGTTATCCCTGACGTCACATTACCAGGGAGACTATATTGTGTTGTAGGTTATCCCTGACGTCACATTACCAGGGAGGCTATGTAGTGTTGTAGGTTATCCCTGACGTCACAGTACCAGGGAGGCTATGTAGTGTTGTAGGTTATCCCTGACGTCACATTACCAGGGAGACTATATAGTGTTGTAGGTTATCCCTGACGTCACATTACCAGGGAGACTATATTGTGTTGTAGGTTATCCCTGACGTCACATTACCAGGCAGGCTATGTAGTGTTGTAAGTTATCCCTGACGTCACATTACCAGGCAGGCTATGTAGTGTTGTAGGTTATCCCTGACATCACAGTACCAGGGAGGCCATGTAGTGTTGTAGGTTATCCCTGACGTCACATTACCAGGGAGGCTATGTAGTGTTGTAAGTTATCCCTGACGTCACATTACCAGGGAGGCTATGTAGTGTTGTAGGTTATCCCTGACATCACAGTACCAGGGAGGCTATGTAGTGTTGTAGGTTATCCCTGACGTCACATTACCAGGGAGGCTATGTAGTGTTGTAAGTTATCCCTGACGTCACATTACTAGGGAGGCTATGTAGTGTTGTAGGTTATCCCTGACGTCACATTACCAGGGAGACTATATTGTGTTGTAGGTTATCCCTGACGTCACATTACCAGGGAGGCTATATAGTGTTGTAAGTTATCCCTGACGTCACATTACCAGGGAGACTATATTGTGTTGTAGGTTATCCCTGACGTCACATTACCAGGGAGACTATATTGTGTTGTAGGTTATCCCTGACGTCACATTACAAGGGAGACTATATTGTGTTGTAGATTATCCCTGACGTCACATTACCAGGGAGACTATATTGTGTTGTAGGTTATCCCTGACGTCACATTACAAGGGAGACTATATTGTGTTGTAGATTATCCCTGACGTCACATTACCAGGGAGACTATATTGTGTTGTAGATTATCCCTGACGTCACATTACCAGGGAGGCTATGTAGTGTTGTAGGTTATCCCTGACGTCACATTACCAGGGAGACTATATTGTGTTGTAGGTTATCCCTGACGTCACATTACCAGGGAGGCTATGTAGTGTTGTAAGTTATCCCTGACGTCACATTACCAGGGAGACTATATTGTGTTGTAGGTTATCCCTGACGTCACATTACCAGGGAGACTATATTGTGTTGTAGGTTATCCCTGACGTCACATTACAAGGGAGACTATATTGTGTTGTAGATTATCCCTGACGTCACATTACCAGGGAGACTATATTGTGTTGTAGGTTATCCCTGACGTCACATTACAAGGGAGACTATATTGTGTTGTAGATTATCCCTGACGTCACATTACCAGGGAGACTATATTGTGTTGTAGATTATCCCTGACGTCACATTACAAGGGAGACTATATTGTGTTGTAGGTTATCCCTGACGTCACATTACCAGGGAGACTATATTGTGTTGTAGATTATCCCTGACGTCACATTACCAGGGAGACTATATTGTGTTGTAGGTTATCCCAGACGTCACATTACCAGGGAGACTATATTGTGTTGTAGGTTATCCCTGACGTCACATTACCAGGGAGACTATATTGTGTTGTAGGTTATCCCTGACGTGACATTACAAGGGAGACTGTATTGTGTTGTAGATTATCCCTGACATCACATTACCAGGGAGACTATATTGTGTTGTAGGTTATCCCTGACGTCACATTACAAGGGAGACTATATTGTGTTGTAGGTTATCCCTGACGTCACATTACCAGGGAGACTATATTGTGTTGTAGGTTATCCCTGACGTCACATTACCAGGGAGACTATATTGTGTTGTAGGTTATCCCTGACGTCACATTACCAGGGAGACTATATTGTGGTGTAGGTTATCCCAGACGTCACAGTACCAGGGAGACTATATTGTGTTGTAGGTTATCCCTGACGTCACATTACCAGGGAGACTATATTGTGTTGTAGATTATCCCTGACGTCACATTACAAGGGAGACTATATTGTGTTGTAGGTTATCCCTGACGTCACATTACCAGGGAGACTATATTGTGTTGTAGGTTATCCCTGACGTCACATTACCAGGGAGACTATATTGTGTTGTAGGTTATCCCAGACGTCACATTACAAGGGAGACTATATTGTGTTGTAGATTATCCCTGACGTCACATTACCAGGGAGACTATATTGTGTTGTAGGTTATCCCTGACGTCACATTACAAGGGAGACTGTATTGTGTTGTAGATTATCCCTGACATCACATTACCAGGGAGACTATATTGTGTTGTAGGTTATCCCTGACGTCACATTACAAGGGAGACTATATTGTGTTGTAGGTTATCCCTGACGTCACATTACCAGGGAGACTATATTGTGTTGTAGGTTATCCCTGACGTCACATTACCAGGGAGACTATATTGTGTTGTAGGTTATCCCAGACGTCACAGTACCAGGGAGACTATATTGTGTTGTAGGTTATCCCTGACGTCACATTACCAGGGAGACTATATAGTGTTGTAGGTTATCCCTGACGTCACATTACCAGGGAGACTATATTGTGTTGTAGGTTATCCCTGACGTCACATTACCAGGCAGGCTATGTAGTGTTGTAAGTTATCCCTGACGTCACATTACCAGGCAGGCTATGTAGTGTTGTAGGTTATCCCTGACATCACAGTACCAGGGAGGCCATGTAGTGTTGTAGGTTATCCCTGACGTCACATTACCAGGGAGGCTATGTAGTGTTGTAAGTTATCCCTGACGTCACATTACCAGGGAGGCTATGTAGTGTTGTAGGTTATCCCTGACATCACAGTACCAGGGAGGCTATGTAGTGTTGTAGGTTATCCCTGACGTCACATTACCAGGGAGGCTATGTAGTGTTGTAAGTTATCCCTGACGTCACATTACTAGGGAGGCTATGTAGTGTTGTAGGTTATCCCTGACGTCACATTACCAGGGAGACTATATTGTGTTGTAGGTTATCCCTGACGTCACATTACCAGGGAGGCTATATAGTGTTGTAAGTTATCCCTGACGTCACATTACCAGGGAGACTATATTGTGTTGTAGGTTATCCCTGACGTCACATTACCAGGGAGACTATATTGTGTTGTAGGTTATCCCTGACGTCACATTACAAGGGAGACTATATTGTGTTGTAGATTATCCCTGACGTCACATTACCAGGGAGACTATATTGTGTTGTAGGTTATCCCTGACGTCACATTACAAGGGAGACTATATTGTGTTGTAGATTATCCCTGACGTCACATTACCAGGGAGACTATATTGTGTTGTAGATTATCCCTGACGTCACATTACAAGGGAGGCTATGTAGTGTTGTAGGTTATCCCTGACGTCACATTACCAGGGAGACTATATTGTGTTGTAGGTTATCCCTGACGTCACATTACCAGGGAGGCTATGTAGTGTTGTAAGTTATCCCTGACGTCACATTACCAGGGAGACTATATTGTGTTGTAGGTTATCCCTGACGTCACATTACCAGGGAGACTATATTGTGTTGTAGGTTATCCCTGACGTCACATTACAAGGGAGACTATATTGTGTTGTAGATTATCCCTGACGTCACATTACCAGGGAGACTATATTGTGTTGTAGGTTATCCCTGACGTCACATTACAAGGGAGACTATATTGTGTTGTAGATTATCCCTGACGTCACATTACCAGGGAGACTATATTGTGTTGTAGATTATCCCTGACGTCACATTACAAGGGAGACTATATTGTGTTGTAGGTTATCCCTGACGTCACATTACCAGGGAGACTATATTGTGTTGTAGATTATCCCTGACGTCACATTACCAGGGAGACTATATAGTGTTGTAGGTTATCCCAGACGTCACATTACCAGGGAGACTATATTGTGTTGTAGGTTATCCCTGACGTCACATTACCAGGGAGACTATATTGTGTTGTAGGTTATCCCTGACGTGACATTACAAGGGAGACTGTATTGTGTTGTAGATTATCCCTGACATCACATTACCAGGGAGACTATATTGTGTTGTAGGTTATCCCTGACGTCACATTACAAGGGAGACTATATTGTGTTGTAGGTTATCCCTGACGTCACATTACCAGGGAGACTATATTGTGTTGTAGGTTATCCCTGACGTCACATTACCAGGGAGGCTATATAGTGTTGTAAGTTTTCCCTGACGTCACATTACCAGGGAGACTATATTGTGTTGTAGGTTGTCCCTGGCGTCACATTACCAGGGAGACTATATTGTGTTGTAGATTATCCCAGACGTCACAGTACCAGGGAGACTATATTGTGTTGTAGGTTATCCCTGACGTCACATTACAAGGGAGACTGTATTGTGTTGTAGATTATCCCTGACATCACATTACCAGGGAGACTATATTGTGTTGTAGGTTATCCCTGACGTCACATTACAAGGGAGACTGTATTGTGTTGTAGATTATCCCTGACATCACATTACCAGGGAGACTATATTGTGTTGTAGGTTATCCCTGACGTCACATTACAAGGGAGACTATATTGTGTTGTAGGTTATCCCTGGCGTCACATTACCAGGGAGACTATATTGTGTTGTAGGTTATCCCTGACGTCACATTACAAGGGAGACTATATTGTGTTGTAGGTTATCCCAGACGTCACAGTACCAGGGAGACTATATTGTGTTGTAGGTTATCCCTGACGTCACATTACCAGGGAGACTATATTGTGTTGTAGGTTATCCCTGACGTCACATTACCAGGGAGACTATATTGTGTTGTAGGTTATCCCTGACGTCACATTACCAGGGAGACTATATTGTGGTGTAGGTTATCCCAGACGTCACAGTACCAGGGAGACTATATTGTGTTGTAGGTTTTCCCTGACGTCACATTACCAGGGAGACTATTTTGTGTTGTAGATTATCCCTGACGTCACATTACAAGGGAGACTATATTGTGTTGTAGGTTATCCCTGACGTCACATTACCAGGGAGACTATATTGTGTTGTAGGTTATCCCTGACGTCACATTACCAGGGAGACTATATTGTGTTGTAGGTTATCCCAGACGTCACATTACCAGGGAGACTATATTGTGTTGTAGATTATCCCTGACGTCACATTACCAGGGAGACTATATTGTGTTGTAGGTTATCCCTGACGTCACATTACAAGGGAGACTGTATTGTGTTGTAGATTATCCCTGACATCACATTACCAGGGAGACTATATTGTGTTGTAGGTTATCCCTGACGTCACATTACAAGGGAGACTATATTGTGTTGTAGGTTATCCCTGACGTCACATTACCAGGGAGACTATATTGTGTTGTAGGTTATCCCTGACGTCACATTACCAGGGAGACTATATTGTGTTGTAGGTTGTCCCAGACGTCACAGTACCAGGGAGACTATATTGTGTTGTAGGTTATCCCTGACGTCACATTACCAGGGAGACTATATTGTGTTGTAGGTTATCCCTGACGTCACATTACCAGGGAGACTATATTGTGTTGTAGGTTATCCCTGACGTCACATTACCAGGGAGACTATATTGTGTTGTAGGTTATCCCTGACGTCACATTACCAGGGAGACTATATTGTGTTGTAGGTTATCCCAGACGTCACAGTACCAGGGAGACTATATTGTGTTGTAGGTTATCCCTGATAGTACTGAAAGTTTAATCTGGAGCAATTGTGTTTTACTCTTGTTCATCCGACCTTCGCCTCGAATAAATGGCCTAACGTGAACAACAATGTTTATGTATGACATCAGAACCGCTGACCGCTGACCGCTGACAAGGGTACACAGGGGGTGCGTTGCAAGTCGAAAATTGCTTAGGGTGCTTTGCAAGGCATGAATCGCTTAGAGTAAGCAAATGAATCGCTTATTCTGGTCTTGCAACAGCTCGAAGCGTTTATCGCTCTTCCAAAAATGGCGGCGCGATTACCATTTGCTCGTGTGGCGCTAATAAAGAACGTATTAGGAGAGTCTCGATGACGAGTAATGAATTTATGATTGTTTATGACTACCTTGAACCGGTGGAACAAGCTTAGGATGCTGTGATGTAAGCTGATTTTTGCCACTTTGGCAGCCGAACAAGTTTGTTCAGCGGTCGAATTCAAATTTTCCTCAGCCGCCATTTTGGTTTGAGAACGAAGCGATCCCGTCCAGCGATCGCTGCGATTGCAAGAGGTTGAAGGTTGGCGCCCCGTTGTCAGATGAAACGCTCTACATCGCTTGCAAGCGATTGGTTGTTTGCAACGCACCCAGGATTTTGCAAGGACTCTTCCCTTGATTCAGGGATCGTTTGAACATGCATGTGATATGTAAGTAGAATAACTCTGACTATCTGCGTGTTGTTGTATGTTTACATCGTTTCCATTGTATGTTTATGCAAGATAATAAGCCAGAATAGCTGCTGATAGCTACTGTACTGTTGTTGTACTGAGTGATTCTGCTTCTGTTATGGGGTCACGCTTCACGGAAACTGTAACAATTATGCATTGTACCTATTTTTAGTTTCCTCTTTCCAGCTATGATACTTTTCCATGCTTAAAAGTATTGAACCATTCAAAGCAATGAATAGCCGGCTGGATGTCGGAAATTTTTTATAAAGTGCTACACACTGCAAAAATCGGAATTTTGGGTTTTTTTACATTTTAAGCCACGCTGTCTTTGTTTTGACAATGTGTTTCGTGTCATTTTATCTAGACTGTTGGTATTGGTGGCAAAAACTAGATGTAATTTCATGTTAACATTTATCGGGAATTCAGTGATGCATTTGTCGTAGCTGACTATGGAATATTCGTGATGTAATAGGCGTCTCAATGCCGGCTACGCGAAACGAGATTTTGTAAACACTATCCAATATGGCGGAGAGCGCACTTATTCGTTCGTGCAGGGATAATCTACAACACGTAAATGTCCCCAAACAGGTTGAAGAACGCAAAAGTATCGCGAGAACACGTGTGTTAACATCAGCTGTCCTTTTCAAAAAATCTACTTTGAGACATTTTCGTTGACATTAATAATTAATTGAGATATCTTATCGCATGTGGGGAATGGAGTGGCACCGTCACACACCCCACAAAAACAGAAAGTGTAAAACTTCACAAAGCGTTGTAAACACCTTTCCAGTTTTCTCAAATAATAAGATCAACAAGAAAGAAAGAAGTTATGGAACTCTAACCCTCAAGCTTCACAAGACATCAATGGCGGATCAGATCAGATAGAACTATCACTATTATTTGCAAATACCTTTCAACTAAAGGCACGTTTTCCTTCTAAAAAATAAACGAATGCATGAAAGAAGTTTTTATCGGCACAATTTAGTCTATCGTCGCGGTGAATCGAGAATAGAAGCCAGTGACCTGTAACATACCAACTTGAAGCTTTACTACAAATCTACTGTCCTAATACTGACACTAATACCAATTATTTGACTTGAAGTGACTATAATAGTTAACTTATCTTCTGCATCAACTGTTGAAAATAAACCGGTCTCAATCTTAAATTCTAAGCTGCCGCCACATTGGATACACTAGTTACGTAAAGACCCACGGCATACGTTAAGGAGCTTCTCGAGGAGTTTCTTCTCCCTCTCTATATAGTCTCCCTGGTTCGTGTGAGTATATTTTCTAAAGCATCCCAACCGATACTAGGTTCACTAGCGTTTAAGCGTTTCAGATTTATCATTTGTAATATCATGAAAAACATGACACCAGTGATCGTTAGCATGTTATTGTTTATTTATTTTATCATTTATCACATTTGCAATCATACTGTACACCAAATAATGCTGTGAAGCATAATTTCGTATTGTGTCAAAAATGGTGGGTCTCTAACGTTCTGCACAGTCAGAAAACAACATGCCAGGAGAATCTTTATCTCGACATCATGTCAAGATCATCCAGAGTGTCAAGCACGATTGATCTGTGTCAAAATGTCTCAGACCTAATTATTGAGCGTGTTTTAATCACTTGTTGTACCATAATCGTTGACGCCATCTTTGTACTAGTAGTGTTTACGACCTCCTAAGGCATTTACGACAGGTCAGTCGGGGTCCTAAATTTTGGGCTGTTTACGACACAGTGTACGAGGTCTTTTTGAGACGTGGTAAGAAAGTAAGAGCTGGTCTACGGCCTGCTTTACGAGGTCGGACAGGTAAAAGGGTTTTGTGAAACGGGCCCCTTAATCGAAATGTCAGTTCTGTATAGAAACGACTTCCAACTTCTAAAAATGCCACCCAAACATGTATATACCACCGATATTACTTTAGGGGACAGCACAAGCTATACACCACTGGTATTACGTTAGTGGCTAGCACAGGCTATATTACACTGGTATTACTTTGGATATCAACACAGGCTATATACCACTGGTATTACTTTGGATATCAACACAGGCTATATACCACTGGTATTACTTTGGATATCAACACAGGCTATATACCACTGGTATTACTTTGGATATCAACACAGGCTATATACCACTGGTATTACTTTGGGGGCCAGGAAGGCTATACACCACTGTTGTTTCTTTGGATGTCAACACAGGCTATATACCACAAGTATTACTTTGGAGGCCAGCACAGGCTATATACCACAAGTATTACTTTGGAGGCCAGCACAGGCTATATACCACAAGTATTACTTTGGATGTCAACACAGGCTATATACCACAAGTATTACTTTGGATGTCAACACAGGCTATATACCACAAGTATTACTTTGGAGGCCAGCACAGGCTATATTATGCTAAATTACTTTGGAGGTCAGCACAGGCTATACACCACTGGTATTACTTTAGTGGCTAGCACAGGCTATATAGCACTATATTACTTTGGAGGCCAGCACTGACTATATATCACTGGTATTAACTTGGAGGCCAACGCATGCTATATGACAATGGTATTACGGTGGAAGGCAATCTATGCAATGTTACTGATCCTAACGTGGGATATCAAATGTTATTGTTTTGTATCACACGTGTGTGTATCTAAACTAGGCGGCAAAAGAAAGTATAGGTTAGCAAAACTAAACGCTCTTTAAAACCTTTATACCTGTGGACGGTGAGTATCCTGACAATCAATGTACGGGCACATGGACCAGAAAGTCACACTACCCCAACGCAGATAAAATGATGGTGTCGTGCCTCCACGGGGAATGGTAAATCATGTTTTAAGCATACTACACGAGATGCACGAGCTAAATTGGTGGACAAATATGGTCATCTCATAGCATGACAACACAGTTGATAAAAGCACAACAACTGACACGAGATGGCGCCACTGGGATGGCGGAAATAGGAGCAACACAGGTCACAATTGCGAGAAGGTGTGGATGTACGCCATTAGCAGTAGCCAGGCTTCTACAACGGTACCGGCTGACAGGAAGAACAGATGACAGGCCCATTCCACCAGTGACAACACCACGGGAAGACCTGCGAATACGGACCATTCACTTGCGAAACCGCTTCTTGACGGCGACGGCCGCAACAGCCCTGACACCTCGCATCAGCCAAGACCTCGTGCTGCAGGAATCAGAGCATATCGTCCATGCCGAGGAATGTCCTTAACTGCGCAACATCGACTCAAGAGACTATGACTGGCAAGGAGAGTTCGTGTCCGGCAAGTGCGCAACAGTGGCACCGAGTGCTGTTTACCAACGAGAGTCGCGTCAGGTCGTTTCACAATGATGCCAGGGAACGGGTTTATTGTCGTAGAGGTGAAAGATTAGCTCCTGCATGCATCGAGAAGTCCAGCCATTCGGGAGAAGAGGTGTCACTGTGTAGGGCGGTATTTGTGGGGAACAGAAACAGTCACCTGGGAACGATATTGTTTTCACATTTTGGCTTTCTTGTCCTTTTGGAAGTGGTTTGGGTTGTTTTTGTATTTTTTTTCGATTTTGATGGTTGGGAGTGTGTTGCTATGAAACATCATTGAAACCATATATCATTCACAGTAGCAACAAACTTTACCTCGTCCTAAAATGCAGTGGAGTAAAGGTTTCCTCCCTTTACAATCTCATTCCCTGAAGATTTTACCTCTTTACAATTTCACCCCTTAAAAGGTTTATCCCTTTATAGTCGCACCCCTCACAGGTTTTATCCCCTAACAGTCTTACTCCTTAATGATTTTATCCCTTTACAATCTCATCCTTGAAAGATTTTATCCTTTAACAATCTCACCCCCGCCTCTATTTTCTCATCCACCTCTTTCTAAACCGTTTCTATTAGCGATCTCACCCCTAAACAAACCAAATCCTTTTAAAATCTCACCATTTTACAACTGAAGCTGTTTGCGATTCCTTGTCACGAACAATCGCCGCCTCCCTGGAGTTCCCGCCCCTTTACTATCTTACCCGTCCATTGGCCTCGCCCAACTCATTACCTTCCTGTCCCTTGACCTTTTCACCACTCGCCACGCCCCCATCCCACCCATCCATCCCCGAATCTTCATCACCCTGCCACGCCCACCCCTTTACCATCCAGGGCTTAGACATTCGAAGTTCTTTTAGCGCTAAGATAGTCGTAACTCGCATACGTTAACATTAAGTTACGACTGTCGTAGCGCTAAGAGTGTCTCGAAAATCTCGGCCCTGTTCCTCCGATGGTCACACCCATCCCGTTACCACACTATCCCTCCCCTTGCCACGCCCGTCCGTTTTTTCCACCCAACCCCTTCCCCTGCCCACGCCCATCCCTTTACCAGTCTGCACCTGAGGTACACGTCAGGCGGTCTTTATGCAGTACGGACAGTCCTTACCGGTGTTCAATTAAGTCGTCGCTCTGCAGGTGTGGTGGGATACACTAGAATGTAGTCAATGTGCCCGTCTGTTACCTCTAGATACGACAAATTACTCCATCTTATAAAAAACAAGATCTTTTAAGCATTAATAACCCGTATCCAGCAAAGTAACGCAGCCCTACCACACTTCTCTTCGTTGGCACTAATGGAAGACACAGAATTACCGTTCTAGAAAAAATGCAGTCCATGATTGACTTCATATCTTGACGAATAAGGGCGAACCGCTAGCATATTTTCCTTATCCATGCGCATACAGTTCCCCTATATTAAACATAAAATCTTGTTCTCAGCATAACAAGCTTCATCTTATCGTCTTTACAATATTGTTAATGCACACAAAACATGCCTTAATAATTAATACCATCTCGCTGACAAATGGGCCCACATCTTGGCGTTGAAAATACATTGTTAACTTCCTCTGTTCGATCGTGGCCGAGTACAACCAGACTCGTTGACCACCGCCTTTGTCCCTCTTCACTCTGTATGACGCGGCATGTCTACTGCCTATGACGGTACAATCGGCCCCTATGCTGCTTAACCGAGCGTTGTCGGTTGCTTTTAATTTAACCGTTTAACCCCTTAAATGTTGCTTGGACCGTACAGGGCTACTCTTTAATTTCATTCAGTTTCGTGTCTGAAACACGATTAAATAATGTAATATTGTCGTAAATACCCCATCGAATAAAAATGATAAACTTCGCTTGTTTCCGGCAATTTGTGAGATAAATGTCGCGTTTTATAATCTGTTGAAGGATTAATATCTACTATTCAATCTCATATCACGACATAGATAACGTGAGGCTCGGTTACCAAGACATGTTCAGAATGTTACCAATAGATACTTTGATACTAGAAAGGATGTTAACGACGTTACGAAGTTGTCAGTTTGTAGAGAAAACGAGTGGCTGATAAGTGCGTGAAGTTATATGAAGGTAAAAGTTCAAGGGTTAAGCAGTGATATACAAATTAACAAACAAATTATCATACAAATTAAAATGCAAATTTACTAACAAGCTTCATTACATACGCGTACTTTTAGGGGCAAGGAGACGTGTACGAGTGAGCGAGTTTAGTTTTATGCCGCTTTAAGCAATATTCCAGCAATTTCACGGCTGGGGACACCAGAAATGGACTTCACACATTGCACCCATAGATATCCTAACAATGTGCCTTCATGCTATTCTACCTACAGTCGTAAAACAACATATCGGTTGATTCTACATGTGTTGGCACTTAAATAATAATAATAATAATAATAGTGATAATAGTCCATTTAACATTCGCATTACAGAATGCACAATGCAGGCTCGAAGCGCCCAAACAATCTGATCATTATCCCCGATTTATCCAACAATAACACCCTCCGTCACTCAGTAACACCCTCCCTCACCCACTAACACCTCCCTCACCCAGTAACACCCTCCCTCACCCAGAAACACACTCCCTCACCCAGTAACACTCACCCAGTAACACCTCCCTCACCCAGTAACACCTCCCTCACCCACTAACACCCCCCTCACTCAGTAACACCCCCCCTCACCCAGTAACACCTCCCTCACCCAGTAACACCTCCCTCACCCAGTAACACCTCCCTCACCCAGTAGCACCTCTTTCACCCAGTAACACCCTCCCTCATCCAGTAACACCCTCCCTCACCCAGTAACACCCCCCCTCACCCAGTAACACCCTCCCTCACCCAGTAACACCCTCCTTCACCCAGTAACACCTCCCTCACCCAGTAACACCCTCCACCCAGTAACACCTCCCCTCACTCAGTAACACCTTCCTCACCCAGTAACACCCTCCTTCACCCAGTAACACCTCCCTCACCCAGTAACACCCTCCCTCACCCAGTAACACCCTCCCTCACCCAGTAACACCTCCCTCACCCAGTAACACCCTCCCTCACCCAGTAACACCTCCGTCACCCAGTAACACCCTCCGTCACCCAGTAACACCCTCCCTCACCCAGTAACACCCCCCTCACCCAGTAACACCCTCCCTCACCCAGTAACACCTCCTTCACCCAGTAACACCCTCCCTCACCCAGTAACACCTCCCTCACCCAGTAGCACCTCTTTCACCCAGTAACACCCTCCCTCATCCAGTAACACCCTCCCTCACCCAGTAACACCCTCCCTCACCCAGTAACACCTTCCCTCACCCAGTAACACCCTCCTTCACCCAGTAACACCTCCCTCACCCAGTAACACCCTCCACCCAGTAACACCTCCCCTCACTCAGTAACACCTTCCTCACCCAGTAACACCTTCCTTCACCCAGTAACACCTCCCCTCACTCAGTAACACCTCCCTCACCCAGTAACACCTCCCTCACCCAGTAACGACAAATGCCTAAACATATACTGTAGATTCTGTTTTATCCGACATTGGTAAAGAAAATACTAAAGGTCTAAATACTACAGTTTATGAATATGAAAGTTATTTTTATCATATTATTCAAATAATACAACTACAATTTAAAAAGGTCAGTTTTTCATGAACATGCAAGTTACCAGTTAATAATGTCCACATAAACCAGGAAGAAAGAAAAAATATGCGGCGATTTTTATTTCCGTATTTTTACATGACATAACATCCCCTACACGTTCTCTTGTACATTTTCATTTTAACGAAATCGGAAAGTTTTTATAAAGAGATTTCTGAAATAATATGTATGGTCGTCTATTTCCTGATATCAGAGGCTGTCTGCTCGGTGGCGTGATACAACAAGGAGAAATACCTCTATTTTGGAAGCTTCGTGTGATTAAAATGTGAGGAGTTTCGTTTTATGGCGTGTGTCGTTCGAAAGCTCTTACTATCAACACCACGACTCCTTTGCCAATCGTATTTCCACGGTCTGTATAGCGCGATTTTATTGGAATAAGATTTTTTGATGAAGGTTTCTGATGACAGTTTTTACCCTTCAACTTAAAACGAGTGATATAGCGAGGAACCACTGACATGTTTTTAAAAGTGTAACACGATGTAGATGTTGTCTAAGAGTTTGCAACGTTTTCACAAGCCTGGTGGCAGAGTAGAAAATGAATGATCTCAATCACAGTATTTGATGAATAATCACTGAAAAAAACTAATAGTCCGCCGGACTAGTGCGATTATTTTTCGGGGCGGATCGATGAGTGCATGTCTGTGTCACCATGACGGAGGTCGTTGCTCACGTTTTCACCCACTAGTTTGTCTTGTCAGGTAGACGTCAGGAGCCACGACGTCGGTCGACGTTTGGGCTGTGGTTTATAAATAAACACAATGACAATGGATGTAAATAGTGAGTTTGCTGTGTGATTTATGACACATAGACTGAATTCTGTATAAGACATACAGATTCAACTCTTGATTGGTGATACGAGCGCTACATATACTACCAAAGCTTTGCGAGGAATATGAAATTGTGGCAAAATATCTGCGTATAAAACCTCACGCACTAACTGTTTGTGCAGGCAGTCATGACTTGGTTGGAATGTTGACGGTCGAAGAGTAACACAATCGTCGCTCTTGCATGTTTCCACTGTACATCAAATGCTATAATAAGTACAGACCCATTTCATTACATTCGTAATGTATGATGTGAATGTTGAGTGGTATATTTCATTGTATTTACCTGATTGTGAATGTTGAGTGGTATATTTCATCATATTTACCTGATTGTGAATGTTGAGTGGTATATTTCATCATATTTACCTGATTGTGAATGTTGAGTGGTATATTTCATCATATTTACCTGATTGCGAATGTTGAGTGGTATATTTCAACATATTTCCAGGGTTGTGCATATTTGATGGTACATTTCATTATATTTACCTGATTGTGAATGTTGAGTGGTATATTTCATTGTATTTACCTGATTGTGAATGTTGAGTGGTATGATTGTATTTACCTGATTGTGAATGTTGAGTCGTATATTTCATCGTATTTACCTGATTGTGAATGTTGAGTGGTATATTTCATTGTATTTACCTGATTGTGAATGTTGAGTGGTATATTTCATCATATTTACCTGATTGTGAATGTTGAGTGGTATATTTCAACATATTTCCAGGGTTGTGCATATTTGATGGTACATTTCATTATATTTACCTGATTGTGAATGTTGAGTGGTATATTTCATCATATTTACCTGATTGTGAATGTTGAGTGGTATATTTCATCATATTTACCTGATTGCGAATGTTGAGTGGTATATTTCAACATATTTCCAGGGTTGTGCATATTTGATGGTACATTTCATTATATTTACCTGATTGTGAATGTTGAGTGGTATATTTCATTGTATTTACCTGATTGTGAATGTTGAGTGGTATGATTGTATTTACCTGATTGTGAATATTGAGTCGTATATTTCATCGTATTTACCTGATTGTGAATGTTGAGTGGTATATTTCATTGTATTTACCTGATTGTGAATGTTGAGTGGTATATTTCATCATATTTACCTGATTGTGAATGTTGAGTGGTATATTTCAACATATTTCCAGGGTTGTGCATATTTGATGGTACATTTCATTATATTTACCTGATTGTGAATGTTGAGTGGTATATTTCATCATATTTACCTGATTGTGAATGTTGAGTGGTATATTTCATCATATTTACCTGATTGTGAATGTTGAGTGGTATATTTCATCATATTTACCTGATTGTGAATGTTGAGTGGTATATTTCATCGTATTTACCTGATTGTGAATGTTGAGTGGTATATTTCATCATATTTACCTGATTGTGAATGTTGAGTGGTATATTTCATCGTATTTACCTGATTGTGAATGTTGAGTGGTATGTTTCATCATATTTACCTGATTGTGAATGTTGAGTGGTATATTTCATCGTATTTACCTGATTGTGAATGTTGAGTGGTATATTTCATCATATTTACCTGATTGTGAATGTTGAGTGGTATATTTCATCGTATTTACCTGATTGTGAATGTTGAGTGGTATATTTCATCATATTTACCTGATTGTGAATGTTGAGTGGTATATTTCAACATATTTCCAGGGTTGTGCATATTTGATGGTACATTTCATTATATTTACCTGATTGTGAATGTTGAGTGGTATATTTCATTGTATTTACCTGATTGTGAATGTTGAGTGGTATATTTCATCATATTTACCTGATTGTGAATGTTGAGTGGTATATTTCATCGTATTTACCTGATTGTGAATGTTGAGTGGTATATTTCATCATATTTACCTGATTGTGAATGTTGAGTGGTATATTTCAACATATTTCCAGGGTTGTGCATATTTGATGGTACATTTAATTATATTTACCTGATTGTGAATGTTGAGTGGTATATTTCATTGTATTTACCTGATTGTGAATGTTGAGTGGTATGATTGTATTTACCTGATTGTGAATGTTGAGTGGTATATTTCATCGTATTTACCTGATTGTGAATGTTGAGTGGTATATTTCATTGTATTTACCTGATTGTGAATGTTGAGTGGTATATTTCAACATATTTCCAGGGTTGTGCATATTTGATGGTACATTTCATTATATTTACCTGATTGTGAATGTTGAGTGGTATATTTCATTGTATTTACCTGATTGTGAATGTTGAGTGGTATATTTCATCATATTTACCTGATTGTGAATGTTGAGTGGTATATTTCATCATATTTACCTGATTGTGAATGTTGAGTGGTATATTTCATTGTATTTACCTGATTGTGAATGTTGAGTGGTATATTTCATCACATTTACCTGATTGTGAATGTTGAGTGGTATATTTCATTGTATTTACCTGATTGTGAATGTTGAGTGGTATATTTCATTGTATTTACCTGATTGTGAATGTTGAGTGGTATATTTCATCATATTTACCTGATTGTGAATGTTGAGTGGTATATTTCATTGTATTTACCTGATTGTGAATGTTGAGTGGTATATTTCATCACATTTACCTGATTGTGAATGTTGAGTGGTATATTTCATTGTATTTACCTGATTGTGAATGTTGAGTGGTATATTTCATTGTATTTACCTAATTGTGAATGTTGAGTGGTATATTTCATTGTATTTACCTGATTGTGAATGTTGAGTGGTATATTTCATCATATTTACCTGATTGTGAATGGTGAGTGGTATATTTAGTATATTTTCACAGTTGTGAATGGTGAGTGGTATATGTCAGTATATTTTCACTGTTGTGAATGGTGAGGGGTACATTTCAGTATATTTGTACTGTTGTGAATGGTGAGTGGTGCATTTCAGTATATTTTCACTGTTGTGAATGGTGAGTGGAACATTTCAGTATATTTTCACTGTTGTGAATGGTGAGTGGTATATTTCATTGTATTTACCTGATTGTGAATGTTGAGTGGTATATTTCATTGTATTTACCTGATTGTGAATGTTGAGTGGTATATTTCATTGTATTTACCTGATTGTGAATGGTGAGTGGTATATTTCATTGTATTTACCTGATTGTGAATGTTGAGTGGTATATTTCATTGTATTTACCTGATTGTGAATGTTGAGTGGTATATTTCATCATATTTACCTGATTGTGAATGTTGAGTGGTATATTTCAACATATTTCCAGGGTTGTGCATATTTGATGGTACATTTCATTATATTTACCTGATTGTGAATGTTGAGTGGTATATTTCATCATATTTACCTGATTGTGAATGTTGAGTGGTATATTTCATCATATTTACCTGATTGCGAATGTTGAGTGGTATATTTCAACATATTTCCAGGGTTGTGCATATTTGATGGTACATTTCATTATATTTACCTGATTGTGAATGTTGAGTGGTATATTTCATTGTATTTACCTGATTGTGAATGTTGAGTGGTATGATTGTATTTACCTGATTGTGAATGTTGAGTCGTACATTTCATCGTATTTACCTGATTGTGAATGTTGAGTGGTATATTTCATTGTATTTACCTGATTGTGAATGTTGAGTGGTATATTTCATCATATTTACCTGATTGTGAATGTTGAGTGGTATATTTCATCGTATGTACCTGATTGTGAATGTTGAGTGGTATATTTCATCATATTTACCTGATTGTGAATGTTGAGTGGTATATTTCATCGTATTTACCTGATTGTGAATGTTGAGTGGTATATTTCATCATATTTACCTGATTGTGAATGTTGAGTGGTATATTTCATCGTATTTACCTGATTGTGAATGTTGAGTGGTATGTTTCATCATATTTACCTGATTGTGAATGTTGAGTGGTATGTTTCATCGTATTTACCTGATTGTGAATGTTGAGTGGTATGATTGTATTTACCTGATTGTGAATGTTGAGTGGTATATTTCATCGTATTTACCTGATTGTGAATGTTGAGTGGTATATTTCATTGTATTTACCTGATTGTGAATGTTGAGTGGTATATTTCATCATATTTACCTGATTGTGAATGTTGAGTGGTATATTTCAACACATTTCCAGGGTTGTGCATATTTGATGGTACATTTCATTATATTTACCTGATTGTGAATGTTGAGTGGTATATTTCATCATATTTACCTGATTGTGAATGTTGAGTGGTATATTTAATCATATTTACCTGATTGTGAATGTTGAGTGGTATATTTCATCATATTTACCTGATTGTGAATGTTGAGTGGTATATTTCATCGTATTTACCTGATTGTGAATGTTGAGTGGTATATTTCATCATATTTACCTGATTGTGAATGTTGAGCGGTATATTTCATCGTATTTACCTGATTGTGAATGTTGAGTGGTATGTTTCATCATATTTACCTGATTGTGAATGTTGAGTGGTATGTTTCATCGTATTTACCTGATTGTGAATGTTGAGTGGTATATTTCATCATATTTACCTGATTGTGAATGTTGAGTGGTATATTTCATCGTATTTACCTGATTGTGAATGTTGAGTGGTATATTTCATCATATTTACCTGATAGTGAATGTTGAGTGGTATATTTCAACATATTTCCAGGGTTGTGCATATTTGATGGTACATTTCATTATATTTACCTGATTGTGAATGTTGAGTGGTATATTTCATTGTATTTACCTGATTGTGAATGTTGAGTGGTATATTTCATCATATTTACCTGATTGTGACTGTTGAGTGGTATATTTCATCGTATTTACCTGATTGTGAATGTTGAGTGGTATATTTCATTGTATTTACCTGATTGTGAATGTTGAGTGGTATATTTCAACATATTTCCAGGGTTGTGCATATTTGATGGTACATTTCATTATATTTACCTGATTGTGAATGTTGAGTGGTATATTTCATTGTATTTACCTGATTGTGAATGTTGAGTGGTATGATTGTATTTACCTGATTGTGAATGTTGAGTGGTATATTTCATCGTATTTACCTGATTGTGAATGTTGAGTGGTATATTTCATTGTATTTACCTGATTGTGAATGTTGAGTGGTATATTTCAACATATTTCCAGGGTTGTGCATATTTGATGGTACATTTCATTATATTTACCTGATTGTGAATGTTGAGTGGTATATTTCATTGTATTTACCTGATTGTGAATGTTGAGTGGTATATTTCATCATATTTACCTGATTGTGAATGTTGAGTGGTATATTTCATCATATTTACCTGATTGTGAATGTTGAGTGGTATATTTCATCATATTTACCTGATTGTGAATGTTGAGTGGTATATTTCATCACATTTACCTGATTGTGAATGTTGAGTGGTATATTTCATTGTATTTACCTGATTGTGAATGTTGAGTGGTATATTTCATCATATTTACCTGATTGTGAATGTTGAGTGGTATATTTCATTGTATTTACCTGATTGTGAATGTTGAGTGGTATATTTCATCACATTTACCTGATTGTGAATGTTGAGTGGTATATTTCATTGTATTTACCTGATTGTGAATGTTGAGTGGTATATTTCATTGTATTTACCTGATTGTGAATGTTGAGTGGTATATTTCATTGTATTTACCTGATTGTGAATGTTGAGTGGTATATTTCATCATATTTACCTGATTGTGAATGGTGAGTGGTATATTTAGTATATTTTCACAGTTGTGAATGGTGAGTGGTATATGTCAGTATATTTTCACTGTTGTGAATGGTGAGGGGTACATTTCAGTATATTTGTACTGTTGTGAATGGTGAGTGGTGCATTTCAGTATATTTTCACTGTTGTGAATGGTGAGTGGAACATTTCAGTATATTTTCACTGTTGTGAATGGTGAGTGGTATATTTCATTGTATTTACCTGATTGTGAATGGTGAGTGGTATATTTCATTGTATTTACCTGATTGTGAATGTTGAGTGGTATATTTCATTGTATTTACCTGATTGTGAATGGTGAGTGGTATATTTCATTGTATTTACCTGATTGTGAACGTTGAGTGGTATATTTCATTGTATTTACCTGATTGTGAATGGTGAGTGGTATATTTCATCATATTTACCTGATTGTGAATGTTGAGTGGTATATTTCAACATATTTCCAGGGTTGTGCATATTTGATGGTACATTTCATTATATTTACCTGATTGTGAATGTTGAGTGGTATATTTCATCATATTTACCTGATTGTGAATGTTGAGTGGTATATTTCATCATATTTACCTGATTGCGAATGTTGAGTGGTATATTTCAACATATTTCCAGGGTTGTGCATATTTGATGGTACATTTCATTATATTTACCTGATTGTGAATGTTGAGTGGTATATTTCATTGTATTTACCTGATTGTGAATGTTGAGTGGTATGATTGTATTTACCTGATTGTGAATGTTGAGTCGTATATTTCATCGTATTTACCTGATTGTGAATGTTGAGTGGTATATTTCATTGTATTTACCTGATTGTGAATGTTGAGTGGTATATTTCATCATATTTACCTGATTGTGAATGTTGAGTGGTATATTTCAACATATTTCCAGGGTTGTGCATATTTGATGGTACATTTCATTATATTTACCTGATTGTGAATGTTGAGTAGTATTTTTCATCATATTTACCTGATTGTGAATGTTGAGTGGTATATTTCATCATATTTACCTGATTGTGAATGTTGAGTGGTATATTTCATCGTATTTACCTGATTGTGAATGTTGAGTGGTATATTTCATCATATTTACCTGATTGTGAATGTTGAGTGGTATATTTCAACATATTTCCAGGGTTGTGCACATTTGATGGTACATTTCATTATATTTACCTGATTGTGAATGTTGAGTGGTATATTTCATTGTATTTACCTGATTGTGAATGTTGAGTGGTATATTTCATCATATTTACCTGATTGTGAATGTTGAGTGGTATATTTCATCATATTTACCTGATTGTGAATGTTGAGTGGTATATTTCATCGTATTTACCTGATTGTGAATGTTGAGTGGTATATTTCATCATATTTACCTGATTGTGAATGTTGAGTGGTATATTTCATCATATTTACCTGATTGTGAATGTTGAGTGGTATATTTCATCATATTTACCTGATTGTGAATGTTGAGTGGTATATTTCATCGTATTTACCTGATTGTGAATGTTGAGTGGTATATTTCATCATATTTACCTGATTGTGAATGTTGAGTGGTATATTTCAACATATTTCCAGGGTTGTGCACATTTGATGGTACATTTCATTATATTTACCTGATTGTGAATGTTGAGTGGTATATTTCATTGTATTTACCTGATTGTGAATGTTGAGTGGTATATTTCATCATATTTACCTGATTGTGAATGTTGAGTGGTATATTTCATCATATTTACCTGATTGTGAATGTTGAGTGGTATATTTCATTGTATTTACCTGATTGTGAATGTTGAGTCGTATATTTCATCACATTTACCTGATTGTGAATGTTGAGTGGTATATTTCATTGTATTTACCTGATTGTGAATGTTGAGTGGTATATTTCATCATATTTACCTGATTGTGAATGGTGAGTGGTATATTTCATCATATTTACCTTATTGTGAATGTTGAGTGGTATATTTCAACATATTTCCAGGGTTGTGCATATTTGATGGTACATTTCATTATATTTCTAGGATTGTGCATTTTAGTTGTACATTTCATTACATTTATCTCATCTGACACCTGTGTGGTACATTTCACTGATGTGAATGTTGAGTGGTATATTTCATTGTATTTACCTGATTGTGAATGGTGAGTGGTATATTTCAGTATATTTTCACTGTTGTGAATGGTGAATGGTATATTTCAGTATATTTTCCCTGTTGTGAATGGTGAGTGGTATATTTCAGTATATTTTCACTGTTGTGAATGGTGAGTGGTATATTTCAGTATATTTTCACTGTTGTGAATGGTGAGTTGTATATTTCATCATACTTACCTGATTGTGAATGGTGAGTGGTATATTTCATCATCTTTACCTGATTGTGAATGGCGAGTGGTATATTTCAGTGTATTTACCTGATTGTGAATGGTGAGTGGTATATTTCAGGGTATTTTCACTGTTGTGAATGGTGAGTGGTATATTTCATTGTATTTACCTGATTGTGAATGTTGAGTGGTATATTTAGTATATTTTCACAGTTGTGAATGGTGAGTGGTATATGTCAGTATATTTTCACTGTTGTGAATGGTGAGGGGTACATTTCAGTATATTTGTACTGTTGTGAATGGTGAGTGGTGCATTTCAGTATATTTTCACTGTTGTGAATGGTGAGTGGAACATTTCAGCATATTTTCACTGTTGTGAATGGTGAGTGGTATATTTCATTGTATTTACCTGATTGTGAATGGTTAGTGGTATATTTCATTGTATTTACCTGATTGTGAATGTTGAGTGGTATATTTCATTGTATTTACCTGATTGTGAATGGTGAGTGGTATATTTCATTGTATTTACCTGATTGTGAATGTTGAGTGGTATATTTCATTGTATTTACCTGATTGTGAATGGTGAGTGGTATATTTCATCATATTTACCTGATTGTGAATGGTGAGTGGTATATTTCAGTATATTTTCACTGTTGTGAATGGTGAGTGGTACATTTCAGTACATTTTCACTGTTGTGAATGGTGAGTGGTACATTTCAGTATATTTTCACTGTTGTGAATGGTGAGTGGTACATTTCAGTATATTTTCACTGTTGTGAATGGTGTGGTATATTTCATTATCCCCGCATGATCGTGAAAGCTCAGCTGTACGTTTCCTGGTACTAGAGAACTGAAGTGCCCTCAGCATTGGGTACTGTCACGTTCCCAGGTATTTTGTAAACAACGGCCTACAATGAACCGTTACCTGAGGCCACTTTTAACTGTCGGGACACTGAAATACAACAAGTTGTCAATCAAGATTTTTAAAAGTTTTGAAATGTGCCAGGATCCAGCTGAGTTGAATCTGGAAACGTCTTCGACATCACATTGTTGAGGATGTATTCGATTTAATACGGCAATTACTGAGTGATCTCTGATCTAATGTGTTTCTTTCTGAGTTGAAGAGCGTCTACAGTTCAAATTGTAAAAGAATTAGATTTCCATTATTCAAAAATATGTTCCCCGCTGTCTGAGTTGGTCCGCGTGTTATCGGAAAATCATCATCTTTTTTTCTGCACGTGCTTTGTTGTTTTGACAACACGTGGAGAATTAGCAGCGCGCTCTCACTCGGCGTTCAATTGTATCCATTGTGGAAAAACAAATTTGTCAACACAGGTCGGCACGTGCGCGTGCCCAAGTGGTGTAGAACCCCGGACTGGAGAATCAATGGCACATCTCAAACCCTCATACAGTGATCCTTTCACGCAGACAGACTCTGGTACACAGTGTATGATCAGGAGTTGAGTTAAAACACCAGGGTGGGATGGGGGAGGGATGAAGCGAGGAGCGGTGGCATGCCGGACGGTTCACACACCGGGGTGGGGCAAGGAGGGGCACGCCGGACAGTTCACACACCAGGGTAAGGCAGGGAGGGGTGGCACGTCGGACAGTTCGCACACCGGGGTGGGGCAGGGGTGGTTGGCACGGGTGACAGTGCGCACACCAGTAGGGTAAGGGGAGGAGTTGTTCAGCAACCTTTCGACAGTTCTCCAGTCTGAAAAGAATAACACGCGCACCAGTGCGGTTTGGTCGGGTATAACACGAGCATGAAAATGTTTTGTGCAGAAATTCTGCCGCGAGGACAGTTGTGGACATTTTACTGACACTTCATTAAGTAATAACTCGTTCTTATTATCTACTGTGTCGGTTCAGATAAAATCATTCTAGAAACGTCCATACTAAGCTGAACTTTTGTGCTGGAAGTTCCTATAGGAATATGATATTTGGCAATAGTTAACAACGAACACACTAAGCTACTATATGCTCACCCCAAAAAGAAACGCATTTGTGAAAATATGTTAATCTATGATATTTCGAATACTTTTCAAAGTTAGTGTTTCGCCATTGTAATGCCCGTTTGTGAACATGGAACAAACGCACAGCGCAAAACGCAACTTTAAAGTATGTTCAACTTCGAAAGTGTCAACATGCATGAAAATGTCAGAGAGAAAAAGTGGTTCGCAATATGCACGCGCAGTTGTGAGGAATCGTGAGCAGGGATATTGCCCATGCAGAGCAGTTTTCTTTTAAACGGTTATGGGCTTTCTTTAGCTAAATGACAGAATGTCGTTGTATCACGATTACTGGTGTAACTAGAAACACTGTCGTTGGACGTGTGGACACTGGGGAGCGCCAGTCTGATGTCACTCTGCCATCACCTCAAAGTTCACCAGAGTACCACCAGTCGATCATGGGACCGACATAAACGAAGCAATCCCACGCAAGATCGGCCTGGAAGAAACAGACCAGGGATGACACCGGTGTGGCGTACACAGACGGGGTTTCCGTCGTGTTCCACATTATTGCACTTATAATGATAACAAAAATGATGTAGTTTTGTATCCAGCTTGCAGTGTAGTGATTGTAGAAATGGCGCAATGGGCGAGTGTTCTCAACTTTCCAGAGCCTTACTATGCCGACGTTAATGCGAGTTTGTGTTAGTTCTCGAACATCTGTTATCATCACTATTTCATAGTCATTTACCATTGTATCGCATGGTGACAATCACTGGATTGTCTGGTCCAGACATTGTGTACAAACAACATCATACAGCTGTAATACTGCGGAAACAAATACACAGTGACGATATAGTCAGAATGGTACAGTCGATTTTTAGGGGAAACGGAAAGAGTTTTGGTGCTTATGTGAGCGCGCGCGCATGCGCGTATGTAACACGGACAACTCTGTCAGATGCAGCATGTAGACAGCAATTCCTGCGTCTTTAGGTATTTTACTGTTGAAGGGCAATAGGTTTCTGACATAACAAAGTGCTAAAGACAGACAAGTACAAACAGTATGTAAGAAATAATTTAATTAGTAATAGTATAGTAAAACAGAGTGATGCATGTAAGAACAGACCTGATACTCAAGCCACTTCGTCCCCACACGCCCCTTTCCGGACTGTCCCTAAAAGACACGGATAGTGACGATGGTTCGGGGTATGTTAACAGTGAGTGAAACGAGTTTTAAATCTGAAGAATTGAATATTTCTACACCATCTTCTGACAGGAGGTGTAAACCTACGCAAACCCGTCGCCAGTCGGCTCTTGCACACTATGAGTAATCAGAATAAGAGTCTTCCGGTTACCCGGCTTTGACCATTGCAAAGTGAGGAATTCTGGGATAAACCGAAGAACATTAACTTTGGAGAGCCGGAAGTTACCATTCATAACCATCGTGTGACCTTATCGTTTGAAAGGAACACATTCGGTATGACACTAATGGCCATGTTTGATAAAATTCCGAATGACCCCAAATAGTCAACACTTCTCGAGATGTGATCAAACGGCTCAATAAAATTCTACTGACGCCTGACAGACGATAACAGCCGACTGGGAACGACAGATATCTGTCTTGGCAACGGTGCCTGTCATGTTCTCCCAGCTCAACCGGATGTTCCGACTGATGTTGCCAAGTTCGATAACTCCTACTGTGATAATGCATGTACTTGATATCCACGTGGTAGATAGTCAGCTGTCGATGTGGGCCTCTGCTATACGTGCACAGCAAATACTGCTATTCTACTGGTTCCATACCTGAGTGTTCTTTCTAAATATAAAAGCTAGAACTGACCAACTCGGCATCAGTAAACTCCAAAAAGACTAACACGACTTTCATGGCAGGTGTACCGTGATGTGAATGATACTAACTAGACAGACAGTATAATGCCTTGTCACTAGCAAACTCCTTCCACTTCACACATTCTACAAAATCAGTTACATCAATACTCTTTGTTATAGCTGGAATGTAAATCGTGTCAAGAACAATATTCAGTAGGTATATACTAAATAAAATATGTAACAAATAATTAGTATATAACAAGGAAAGTGTACCACGCATGCCACCAGGACAAAAACGGAAGAATTTTGCACTTTGACTGGTATCGTTCTTCCTAGGTTTGGGAACACCAGTGACTGGCGTCAGATCGATGTGGGAAGTCGAACACCGGTCTCTGGTGCAGAGTGAACGCCTAAAACATGCTACTAGATGTATTGGCTTGTCTGACACGTGCGGCGAATATGTTAAGTTGATCTCCGGATTGGTCGGTGTACAGTCCTATATATCATGCATGTATCAGGCCGTAAACGTGCTACAGTGGGACTTGTGTATACATTATCCATGGACCGATTTCTATGTCAAACAAATACTAGTAACCATTTTTAGTTCACCGGAGACCAAATTGTTACATTTTAATAACGCTGTATTTTAAACAAAATGCACGAACAGCAGCAAACAAATAAAAACAAATAGCAACAGCAAATACTATCATCTGGTCATTCCTACATATATATCGAGAGGGAAAACATTTGAAAGGCTAATGGTTACTCTCCATCAAGCCCCTTATACAGGAATCTTTCCGTCTGTACAGGTGTTTTAAACTGCAAGGGAAAGGGTTTTGACATGCAATGTCATTGTAATTCAGTAGTAGGTCTTCCAAAAATTGAAGTCGATATATATTTAATATAGATATGTACATAACAAATTACACCTTGTATGGTTCTCAGATAACGACCTGGTATGAAGCATAGCAAAAAACAAAAAGGGGCAAAATGAAGTTTGACGTCATTTTGAAACGCACAAAGCTGACGAGCAAGGTAATTTCTGTCCACGGAAGTTGTTAGTCGAGCGTCACGACAAACAAACAGTCATTTCTAGTTTGGTTTAGAAGACATCTTTTTGTGGTCTCTAAAAGGCCTTGGGGTTGTTTTAAACAAAACGATTCTGGTATGTAAAGGTTTACATTACACAAATATGAACTTCCGGTATTGTTACTATTTCCGTTTGTGTTGTTGGAAATACCAGTATGCACTTTGTACAATTAAATAAAGTATTATATACTGCTAAAAAGTAGGGGAAGATATATCAGAGTCAGTGATAGTAATCACTACACTTCCGTCTGACCATAGTTATTTGCACATCAATCGCTTTTGAAAGATGATTGGTGCATGACGTGAAATTTGCATGCGTACGATTTTCATCTGCTGACGCCCCCACCCCCACCCCCAGTCAGCTAGGGACAAACACTAGCAAATGTGTGATGCACGTTGGCTGTCAAAATGAATGGTCTACTGTGATTTATGGATCGCCTTGAAAACCACCAAATTTAAGAATGACACGTGAATAGGGCTACTGTGTTATACACCTGCATCTCATGCGGTGTGTCTAGGGGTGGAATTTTAGGTAAAATTTGTTAACGCTTAAATTTCTTGTCCAAACTGAAACTCCTGTTTCCCCTACTTTTCATTAGAGTTATATATTCTACATTACCAGTGTTTCTTATTCTATCGTATTTAAAAGGTAGACCCATTCGCCACCGTTGATGCGTTTCTCCATCTCCTATATAATTAGCCTTGCACAACTATAACTAGAAATCTTTCCTGACTTGACCTGACTTGACCTGACTTGACATGAGCAAACCAACATTGAACATTATGAACTTTAACTGCGTGAGTCCCTTGCTGTACAACTGAAGACGAGATACCCGTTAGTCAGTCTAAGTAAACTTAGTCTCAGTATTATTCGTTACAGTCCTCTACGAGTCTAACAAACCCCAGTAGAAGGTCGCGTCAGGTAACCTTTGAGATTGACCAATCAGAACACAGCTTACCAAATCGCGAAAGTGGACATTCACACACGCCTTTTGAACTTTAGCCTCGAAAAGGTTTGTATCCAAACGATTCCGAATGCTATTTTCCGCACGATCACTTCCGGGCGATGCACATGGCGCACGATACAACACTGTCGACAGTGTGTAAACAGTCACTGAAAACAGCGTTGTTGTCTATATTCAAGGACGTCAGCTCGCGGAAATATTGGCTGCTAGTAAATATGTCATCTAAAAGTCCTAAGCGTATATACTGTAGGTCAAATATCTGTGTTTTATGCGGATTTTCGTTTCTTGAAGGATCTGTGTCAGTGACTGGAGAACTTTGGTCCGCCAAACCCTAAACAGTAGCCGTCGTCTGATTGGTTAATTCCGTTCGGCCGTCTCGCATTTGATTAGGTCAGACGTCGCTCAGTGGTTACCTGACGTGACCTCCTATTGGGGTTTGTTAGACTTAGTAGAGGAGTGTAACGAATAATACTGAGACCAAGTTTACTTAGACTGATTCGTGAGTATTAGCACACGTTCTTATGTTACAAGACTTACAGGGCGATTTTGAGACGACGCACGGGCACATGGTATGTTTGTTTTTACATCTCCTGTGTTCAAACAGTAAATAAATAACGGCCCTAAATGGCCGTGGTTTCCGAGAAAAACCCAGAACGAGGCGAACAGGTCCATGATAATTATCTGTAGAGACTACAGATGAGATACAATGGGCATTGATAAAGAAAAATAATACCAGTCGAAACACCTGTGTCTTCAACGAAATCGTGGCTACATCAATGTTATATACACAAGGCGATTCTGTATAACAATGAGTAACAGTGCAGCAATGTGGTTCCCATAGTAACAATATTGCATATACTTCCAAGACTTCCAAACAAATGCTTCCATGTTCACAAACTGTTCACTTTCACTAATGATGACTGCTCGTTAGATATGACAAATGACTACAAACTCATCCAAGAGGCTGAACTTGTGGGCTTAATTGTGTCGTGGTATGATGAAATGACGTCATGTGCTTTATGACGTACAATGTATGATGACATCATCACGCTTCTCCGATGAGACCAAGAAGAATCTTCTTGTAATCGCCACTTGTGTCGCCTTTGATGAAGCTAGCCAACGTTTTACCATAGTTACGCTCAAATTCTTCCTTTATCAAACCCATATCAATCTGAAATTGAGAGCGAGATTACATCATTTCCAATTTCAAAGAGGTAAAATGAGAACCAATTCACTTCATTCTCATCAAATATCCTTCTCCAACCAAAATCACATCCGTAAATTATTACCCAATATTTTTAATCATTTAGAACTCCTCTACAGACACTGATGATGATAGCCATTCTGGAGAACCACAAGTGTTTCATGATGTCAGCTGTATTCAGCTGTGATTCTGTTTCTAGTCCAATGACCCTCGTCACAATTAGACTCGAATGATGTCATAATGCAAATTGAAAAAGCAACAAAACAAACAAACAAACAAAAAACAACCAAAAAACATTGCCAATTAATACGTTTACACTTCTACCAACGCCAAAATGATAATAGCTGCATATAGAAACCATCTGACCAACGGGAGGAACTTTCACTAGTAATCCCCATCTCGATTTTTCAACGAAAAAAAAAAATAGAAACTGAGTAGAAACTCACCTCGCAGCGGGACACGACAAGTCTGATGAGGTGTCTGTCCTTTGTTCCAGCACCCTTCATACTTTTGTACAACAGCTCAGCGTAGAAGGCGGGCGTGTTCCGAACCAGTTTAACTGCAAGAGAGACAACTTCATGTCAACCGATTTAGCGTGTTTCCGCATCCTATCTTACAAAATGAGGGGCGGTCTAGGAAAATAAAAATCCGGTGTAACGCCACGCTTAAAATCATTGTACTTTCACGACAACATGCATCCACCTAGTGAGAATCTGAGATCCCAACGCAGTCACTTACCGACAGCGAGGTAGGCCTGCTCCAGGTGCCCGCTTGTTTCCTTCTTGATGGAGGCCTCTATGTCCTCCCCACAAGCCATCTGGTAAGCCTTGAACACTTCCTTCAGCTGGTTGTAGCTTCTCAGACTCAAGATGCGGTTAAATACAGACTCATCCGTCCCCAATTTCTTGACGCCAGCCTGCCAACACCAATACAAGGACTCAGTGAATTGGAGGGTAACATGAGTCAGAGCCAGTGTGTTACGCTGGATGGGTGAGCTAGAGAATGAGTGAGGTTTCATACAGGCTTTAAGCTCCCGTTTCATTCAGGAAATCTTAAACAGTATAATGAAAGAATTTCGTCCTCTTCCGTGTGTGTTCTGAATCCACACAAACACGTTCTGTTTATCCGAGACATTTCTTAAATCAGTTACAAGATCCAAAAATTAAACGAAGACCAGTGAACACTTTGGGAAGTTCACTCTGAGTATTTAACCAGGGAGTAAATATGAGTCTGTATTGTCTAGCCGCATTCTTGACTTTCAGGAATCTTTATCACTTTTGTAAAATCTATTGACATGTTTATGAACAAAGACATTCACTCAGGATGGACCAGACTCGAACGCTTGATCATTGGATCCTAGTACCATTAAGTAGGGTAACTCTGCACAATGCATTGTGGCAGCCTCGACTAACTTGACACCTTATTGTTACCGTATTTCCCCGATTACACGTCCGGGAAGACATTTCTTTCAGACCAACTCCACCCCCATCGTTTAAGAGATAGGTAATATGGGAGGGAATTCCGGCCATAAATTACCCTCCGTATAATCGATACCCAGTGTTTGATCTATATCCGAAGATGTGCTGAGGAAATACAGTATGGCAATATCAAGATTTGGAACAACTGTGCAATATGTATTGTTTGTTTCGTTGTTTTTCTTAAGTTGAACTCAACAATAATCCAGCTATATGGCGACGGTCTGTACATGATCGGGCATGGACGAGACAACCCAGTGATTTACATCAGAAGCATCGATCTACGCAGTTAGGATACAATGACTTGTGTGAGCAAACGTTCAGCTAGTCGTCCCTTACGACAAGCATAACCCTGATCTTCACGGAATGTTAGATTTATTGCCTGATAAAAGTATTAACACATGAATTATTTGCTGTCACCTTGACTAGATCCTGGGCATCGATAAGAGCGTCACTTGGGTTCACTTCCGTAGAGCTAGACCGATTAGCTGTTACTTGTGACGTCAGAAAGCGTTTAAAGTGACCGCTTGTATCTGACTGGATGTCCTTCTCAAGGTCCTTTTGATACACTGAAACAAACACGCGGGGTGTTGTAAACACAAACTCTTCCCATATTAGTTCGAGTGCGTAAGTTTAGATTTTCGCTGCTTTTAGCAATATTCCATCAACATCACAGCGGGGGACGCCAGAAATGGGCTCACACATTGCACCCATATGGGGAATCGAACCTGGTCTTTGGCGTGGCGAGCGAATGCTTTAACCTCTTGGCTACCCCACCACCTCTTATAGTTCAAGCATTCAAGAGTTGCAAAATCATTCTGGACTAGAATTTTATTAATTTTCATATATCCTCCTGGGTTTCTAACAGACAAACTTGAATGACTGGCATGGATTGTTAGTTACCGAATTTGACATGAATCGTCACGCATGACAGCCCTGCATGGTACACACAAACCAAGAACATAAGATTCGAACCACGATCCCGCTCAAGGTATAGGGGTTACCGTTGGCTCCAATGTTGTCCTTACATCTTTTATACTCAGCCTTGATTTCCTCGATCTCCTTGTTTGTCCGGCAACACAGGATCTCGATCAGCGTGGTCTCGTCAGTGCCGGCACCCTACACGGAGGAAATACCATAGACTGTCGCCTCTTGTACGTCACAACATACACTCATACATATACTGGACAAATGTAGTTAGGGATATAAGTAAATTTTGTTCGTTTTACCATAGCTAGCTAGTCTGAGCTAGATACCGCATTTACTCAACATAATCTCTACGAAACAAGAAAATGTGACTGTGAGGTTCAACATCGATGTATATAATATACTGTAGAACAAAAGAAACGCAACTCTGTTTTTGTCAATTTTTAAAACAGAAGACAGCTTCAGCTCTTCATCTTAACATTGTGGACATGTTTGTCTTAACACAGTCCTAAACCGTGTGCGAGTTACATCAACAACAGAATGAAACGAACATGGAAGACAGCATATCCTGGCACGAGTAAGGGACGGAACTATGCCGATACAGTTCTCTGAACATAAGCATACCTTTATTGCCCCTTTGATTTCTTTGGCGTCGAATGTCCGTGGGGCTTCCAACAATGCCAGTATCACGTCCTCAAACCTGCCGCTCAACTCTGACTTCAGCTCTGCTTTTAAATCCTAAAAGTTGAATACAATATATATTTCATACTTGGGTGGGAATTATTGCTGGGAACAGAATATTGGTACGGTAACAGCTTCGATGACAGATTAGAATTACTGCCGCAGTACAGAAGACAAGAATAAGGATTGGTTCCCCTGACAATACAAAGTGCAACAGCGTCACCGGTAGGTGATGGACTCTAAAGATCCCCGGCCATCTCGTGGTTTTGTGGTACAAGCCGAACAGTTCCGGAAAGGGAATGCCTCCCAAAAGGATTCAAACCAGATGATAAAATTGCATTTTCAAAAATCCATATTAGTGGCCGAGCAGCTGATGGATGCATTAACCCGAACACTAAATAAAATACAGCGGTTAACCCACGAGGCCAGGGTTCGATTCCTCATATGGGTATAATGTGTGGAGCCGTGATACTGCTGGAATATTTGTCAAAACGGCGTAAAAATAAACTCAATCAGCCACTCACGCCATTTCCAGATAACTAAACAGATCGTCTCATAATTCTGACAAATGAAGACATGAGTTATCACATACATGAATTCCACTTGTCACGGGCTACCGGGCAAGCGAACAAATGGGTTACCTTTCCATACATGGTTTTGAACGTTTTCTCTATTTCCCGCCTCTGTCTGTTATCGTGGGTCATCATTATGTTTATGATGGTTCCTTCGTCCGTGCCTGTCAACAAATGATAGCAAGTCAGGACTTATCCAGACCGATGTTCATGATGACAATCACTGGATTGTCTGGCCAAAACTCAATTATTTACACATCGGCTCCATACAGTTGGAACGTAAGTGAGTGCGGCGTTTGGGAAACAAGGAACAAAATCATCTTTAGAATCAGTTGGTTTTGAACATCACAGTTACGTCAGTATGGATTGATTTCGTCTATGCGCTTCAAAGCCACTCGATTCCAAAGTACATAACGGCAAATCTGGATCAGACAAACCTGTGTTCGACATCATGACCAGCGACGTACGCCGCCGTGGTACGATGACACAATCAACACGATAACAGGGCCAGGTAATCAGATTCTCTTACTTACGACCGTTGATTGTTGTTTCAATATAAAGTCCAGCTCGTTACAGTGGTGTGTAAATAATTGAGTAACAGCAATAAGCCCAAGGTGCTGATGACCTATTCTAACCTGGAGTCATCATAGTGATCTGTGCAAATATAACTGACACTGGATTGATCTGACAGAGCCTTCAGCTCTGTCGGGGTAGGATGGCAGAATTAGTAAGACCTTCACACTGAAAGCAGCCAGTCTCTATTTCCGTGTCGAAGACAAGAACACCCTGAAACTCCGTACCTCACTTGTAGTACGTAATATGGAACAGTAATTAAGTTGTATCGACAGGTGACCATACGTGTACATATCTAGTGCAACTGAAGGCGCCATCGGTCACTTGGGTAACTAAACGAATGCAAGTGTTTGAAGCGCCGTAAAATGTGCGTTTCCTCAACACTTCCCTTCTTGTGAAGTTTTCCCATGCTATAACAAATTATTGAGGATCTGTTTTTTGTGTACAATGGTGTCGACATTGGAGATTTCAAAATTGATAACTTTGTGAGTTTACATCATTCCACTGAAGTGAATTAAGAGCACCAAAGCGAGTTATTTCGCTACCGCATACGTGCTGAATGACATGGTATCAGCCTAGAACGTGTGTCTTTTGTTCTTTGTTTGTTGTTTTGTTGTTTAATAATCCAGCTACATTACCGTCTGTAAACATCAAAAACATGAGCATCGATCTACACAACTGGGATAAAATGACATGTCAGCCAAGTCAGCGAGCCTGACCACCCGATCCCATTTGTCCCCTCTTGCGGCAAGCATTGATTGCTGAAGACAAATTCTAACGCGGATATTCTCGGGTTTCTAGAATGTTCAGTTGTGTTATGGATGGTGCAGGGATCAGTATCCAGTTCTTACTGTGAAATATGCAAAGTCATAATGTCCCCCAATATAGTCGAATATAACATAGCTGACTTTGTGTGCAGGCGATGAAGTGCTTGACTCTGAGAGTGTGATATCAAATCCTGAATGCGACTCTACTAGGATCTGTACTTCTCTGGGAAAGTGTAATCGCTCACATAACATATGTTACATCTGACACATTTCGGCTTTCGGTCATGACGTGACAACTTACACTTGTCACAGGGTAATTTGACTGTCACTTGACGTCATTTGTCAGACTTCCGTTTATTGTAGATGACGCGATGGCTGAGTGGGTTAGATCGCAGACTTTGTGTGCTGGCGATTAGGTGAAAGACTAACAGTGTAGGTTCGAATCCTTGATGGAACACAATGAAAAAAATGTTCTTAAAATCTGCATTTTTCTGAGAACGTGCCATCTCAAATATAACAAGTGTTACAGTGGGATGGACATTCAGAACTACTTCATCCATAACACTACACCAGTCCCGACATAGCTGGGATCCCTGTAGACTAAACTCGAGGAGTCCCCGGCTGTTCCAACAAGCACAGATACGTATGACAGCGCTAATAACTAGGTTGTAAAGAGACTAAAAGAATTACAAAAATAAAGTTCAGCAACCCACCGAGGCCCTTCATGGCTTTCCTCAAGGCCTCCGCTGCCTGCTCGGGGCTGAAAGGCTCAGCAGCGAAAACAGTTGGCTGTAAAAGAAGAAAGACCATGATAAATGCAGAAAGGGAGCTAAAATATCACGCATGTTTTGATAAACGTGTGAAATTATTGAATAAAGTTTACTTTAGGTGGGAGTTCATTATTGTGTTGCGCACAAGCGTTCATTAGTAACCGAATGAATTCATATTGCTTTTCCTTGGTATGACCGGAGCGCAAAGCATTGCTCTTGAAGTCAGAGGGAGTAATGACATGAAGGTAAAAAGGCTATTCATCAACAATGAAAATAAATGGGTGGAAAAAGAACAACACTGTGTATCAACTTGTACTAAAGGGAGTGTGTTTGTTAATCTGGATCCAAGTTCGACCGTCCATATTGCTGCGTTAATATGTCGCGCCAAATAGGCATTGTTGCAGCCAGCTAGAACAAGTTCAAGCATATACTCCATATTAGTACAAATGTTGGAAGTATCCCCAACTTACCCCAGTATTACATGTTGAAGAATAACTGCAAATACTTCAATGCCTAATCTGAACTGAACTACTCTCTCTCTCTCCTTCCTCTCTCTCTCTCTCTCTCTCTCTCTCTCTCTCACACACACACACACACACACACACACACACACACACACACACACACACACACACACCTCCCTTGACACAGTACCTTAAGTGTGCAGGACATGTTATGATTTGATCTGGTCTAGGTTGTCTCCGTCAAAAAAGATATCACTCCTGAAATAGGTTTGCCTTATATACCCTTGCATCTATTTATATACCTTTTACACAGAAATAGATTCGTGACGTCACATATTCATTCATGTCACAAAGGGTGCGCGACCGACGTCACGAGATTTCGACACTGCACGAGCTTTCTTACTCGCGTCAGTAGAACAACCCATTGATGTCACAGAGACCCTGTCAAATTCGGACACACATACTACTTCCTGCTTGTTTGCATTGTGTTTGGTTGTGTTGGCCTAACTGCTCAGGGCAACGAGGGGTGGAAATCACCTGACGGAAATATTTTATCGCGACATATCCACAAATGTTTCTCGATATAAGTTATTCCCCTTGGATGTTCCAGCGCACCTTATTTCACGAATGAACCCTGCCTTATTCGGGTCAGGTGTGCGTGGTTCAGGGTGTGCCTTATTTCACGCATTTGTAATTTGACGTGTGTATTAAGTACAGTGGGCTTTATTCATGTTTAGGCTGCTGTCATATAGCAACATACTATCCATGCGTATATTAGGTGGTTGTTCTCCATGAAAAATACCAAAAAACGAATCATATTGCATTCAAGTAACTACGTGTTTAAAGAACTCACGTATATATCGAACTCATCAGAGACATAACGAAATCATGGACATAAGGAACTTATAGATATAATGAACTCATCGATATGACGAAGTCATCACAGATATATCGAACCCATCACAGATATAACGAACTCATGGACATATGGAACTTATAAATATACATATGGAAATTAATTAAGCAACACCAAATTCAAAGACACATAAAAACTTAACAAAGTTTAACGAAGTAATTTTGATGATTGATTATTCAATTTTGATGTATTGACATACAGCATGAGCTTTTCATGGGTTGATATGACGCGCGTGAAGCTTGCACAGCGCACGTGCATTGCTTTAACCTCAACTTTCGAAAAATGCACTTTTTCCCTGGGGTGTTTACAAGCGCAGGTTGTCGATTGCATTCGGTTTTTCATTCATTTCAATGTCATGGCACGTAGGAAATTATCAGAGGCCACTCGTTGGCAAATAATCGGCATGAGGAATGCTGGTATGTCTCTAAGACAAATCGGGACTCAAATCGGACGACATCATTCCATAATTTCAAAACTTTTGAAAAAATACCGGGCCACTAATGAAGTTAAAGACCTGCCTAGACCAGGAAGACCCAGGAAGACCACAGTCCGGGAGGACAGAGCTTTACTGAGACTTGTACGGCGCAGGTCCTTCGACTCGAGCTCTCGGTTGAGACAGGAGTGGCTTCCAGGGAGACCCATCTCGAACAGGACTGTTCGGAATCGTCTGAAAGCTGCAGGATACCGGGCAAGGAGGCCAATCAAGCGACCCAGACTGTCTCCAGCCCATAAGGCAGCCCGACTGGCCTGGTGTAATGACCGTTTGCACTGGAACATTGCCTCTTGGAGGAAGGTCCATTTCTCAGATGAGAGCCGGTTCTTGCTGCACATGGTGGACGGTCGTACTCGGGTCTGGAGGCAGAGGAACACAGCAATGGCTCCACGGAACATCCAGGAGACTGTGGCCTTTGGGGGAGGTTCCGTTATGGTATGGGGGTGCATTTCCATGAACTGCAAGTTGGATATCATTACCATCCGTGGCAACCTTAACGGTGTTCGTTACCAACAGGAGGTTCTTGACAGGGCTGTGGTACCTCATTTTGAGAACCATCCTCTGGCAACGAGACCCATATTTATGGACGACAATGCTAGACCTCACAGGGCGCATGCTGTAAATGATTTTTTGCGGCAAAATGCAATTGACAGAATTCCATGGCCTGCCATGAGCCCTGACCTCAACCCCATTGAACATTTGTGGGACTTTATTGGCCGTCGTGTGAGGCAGAGAGACCCACCAGTCCATAATCTCAACGAATTGACGGCTGCCCTGCATGAGGAGTGGAACAGGATCCCCCAGAATCAGATCCGGAGACTCATCCAAGGAATGAGGAGGCGTCTGGAATCGGTGGTGCGTGCGCAGGGAGGACACACTAGATATTGATGAAAGTCGGTGTGCAGACTCTCAGATGACTGTTCTTTCTTTCCATGTGACATTTGTGTTAATACACCTGACAACAACGTCTGTGGATGAATAGTAAATTGTGTCCATTTTTTCATGAATTTAAGACAGTTTTAAGAATTTGGATTTCGTTGCAATAAAGCAAAGTCTTGATACTTTTTCCCTTTAAGTTGTTTGTCAGAGATCGTCTGTTGAATAAAAAAGTGTCAAACTATATCAACCCGGCATATTTTGATTGTCAGAACACTTCAAAGTTGCTCCAATAGAAAAAATTGGGGTGTTGCTTGATTAATTTCCAGGTGTATATAATGAACTCATCGATATAAGGAACTCATCGATATAACGAACTGGGGTTTTCCCCGGCCAAGACAGGTATGCTGTTGTATGTGTCAAACTTCAGTTACATGGAATTAAGACTGGTGGACATTGAGTTCATAACAAATAGTTGATCAGTGCACTGATGCGCGCTAAGATGAATTACATTGTACATGGTAAATGAAATGATGGTTTGTCGCAAATCCGACACCAACAGCTTTAAATATTGACTTCATAATATTAATGAAAGTACAGCCATAAGGCTCTGTAGTAGAACTAGAAGGCTCTGTAGTACAACCACAAGGCTCTGTAGTATAACCACAGGGCTCTGTAGTATAACGACAAGGCTCTGAAGTACAACCACAAGGCTCTGGAGTAGAACTAGAAGGCTCTGTAGTACAACCACAAGGCTCTGTAGTATAACCACAGGGCTCTGTAGTATAACGACAAGGCTCTGAAGTACAACCACAAGGCTCTGGAGTAGAACTAGAAGGCTCTGTAGTACAACCACAAGGCTCTGTAGTACAACCACAAGGCTCTGTAGTACAACCACAAGGCTCTGTAGTATAACCACAAGGCTCTGGAGTAGAACTAGAAGGCTCTGGAGTACAATCACTAGGCACTGGAGTACAACCACAAGGCACTGCATTTTGTAGTTCTCCTGAATTGTGATGACATGTTTTGTAGGATGACGGAAGCTATCATTCTACCTGCCTATTTATCGTTCTACCTATCATTCTAACTACCTATTTATCGTTCCACCTATCATTCTCTCAACCTATTAATCGTTCCACCCAGTTGAATAAAACGTATCATCTATATATTTAGTGTGCTAACGTGCTGTCTACTTATAAATCGTTCAATTTATCGTTCTATGTATTGTTCCGTCGACAAATTTATCGTTTTATTTAACATTCTTTCGTTCATCTTGAAATCACTAGTGTGTCTCCACTAAAAGAACCGTCTCTCCTCTGATAGCTCCCGACAAATAAATGTTTCGGAAACTAGTCCGTATTTAAGGGTAGCCCTGTCCTATTCGCCCGCCAAATGATACAAAGCTGGCTTCTTCATCACGGAGCCAGCAACACGAACCTGCACATTAACGCTCCCTGTAAGTAGGCGCGTTTAGGACGTTAATCTCCTCTCCTCGTCCTCACTCAGTCTGTCATTTTGATTGTACTGCCGGTAATTTAAAACATCGACTTTCCTTAAATACTGAGATGGCAACCGTTGCTTAGTGCCATACTTGATAATTAAGTACGTAATGAGCACTAATGCTCAGTATCTGAATTATTTACTAGAATAAACAAATTATTCTAAATTGAACCTGACGAAATCTAGACCTACACTATCCAGGGCTTTAGCATTGCAGAAAGGGTCGGACAGTGGGGAAGATATTGCTCTTCAGGGACTATGAGGCAGACTATGTAACTCTCCTTTTCGTATTTCAGTCACCTAGCTTTCGGGACCACTCGGCTTATTCCGCGATCTGCCTCGTTTGGCCACTGTTTAGCGTGAGTGAAGAATTCACTGTTAATTGTTTAACTCCGACCAAAACACCTCTCAGACACAAATAAATGTCAAACCCGAAGAGAGAGGCGCCAAGGGCTCTGTAAAACGATTAGACAGACCTGCTTAACACATCGTGCCTTCCTTGGACACCTGCGCAGACACGTGCTGAAAGAGGTCAAATTAAGCGGGTCTATGGCCTCATTTATAGTCAAGGTCAGTGCATAAAGTCTCACTCGTGATCCACGTAATGATGGTAATCGTCAGCTCCTAATTTCACATAAAATTCAGAATGTGAGTTAGTGGACTGAAAAATCATTTGTTTAAAAAAGTCCTGACACAGTCCCATTTAAAGTCGATTTCAGGAGCTATAAGATAGCTGGCACAGGTGGCCTCTGTTTACTATATCGTTAGTCCTCTTGCCAAATGCGATGCCAGGGCGAGTGTGTTGCTTTTGTATGTCCTCTGTACTGAAAGAAGTTGAAACATTAATATGAATAGAATTGCACTCTGTGATATTCCTTCATTTATCAGGGTGTGGAAACGGGATCATATCCATGACGTTACGTATACTGTGCCAGCCATGTGTATTCGTTGCTGTTTCTCACACCAGCAGCCCATTTCTGGTGTCCCCGACTGGAATAACGCTAAAAGCGGCGTAAAACCCAAATCACTCACTCACTATAACAAGCAGGTTGGAATAGTGCGTGAGTTTACCTTTACGCTGCACTCAGCATTGTTCCAGGTATATGGTGGAGGTCCTTAAATAATCGAGTCTAGACCAGACAACTTCCAGAGATCAAGAACATAAGCATCGATCAACGCAACTGGGAACCGATGACATGTGTCAGCTAACCCATCACAGTCTGACCCTCCGATCCCGGTCGCCGGAAATAACACCCGCTTAATCATACCATATTCCATACTGTATATCTATGATAGGGGCATGAAACTGGATAGACGAGTTTGGATAACAGAAAACACATTTAAGTTGAGCCAGCAGTAAAAATAGGACCGGCCAGAAGATAAGTAACACAAGCTTAAAAAACACGAAAAGAAAACCGGCGTTCTTAAACCACACCCTCCTGTCTCCATGAAGGCATCGTGGACGCCATGAGTTGACCGTTTTACATGGCCATTGAGTAAATCTTCGTGAAGAATGTCTATTTCAGTGACACATCGTCTAGCAATCTTGGAACTTCATTTTCGTGCACATGTGTGTGAAGCAGGGAAGTCCTTTGAGGGCAGGGTCTGCTTTATGGAGACTGAACTCCGTGGTAGGTTTGATTAGCGGATGTCTCCGATGTGTGACAAGTCTGCTTCAATTGACAACACAAACAATATTATAATTGGTCTGGCCGTTTTAACCCATGTGTCTATTTATCAATCAGGCGTCTATTTCATTATCGACTTCCTTTGCACGTTTACCCTTTAATCTACAGAAGTCTCGCCAACCCTCGCTTCCATCTTAATCGTTTGTACTGAAGAGGTGCCCAAACTCAATCCAAATCCCGTATAGTCTCGTTCGGTTCGTGGTTCCCGTGTTTGCTATTACGTTCGTCTCGCAATCCCTTGTTGCATTCGTATTACATGCAACATCAGCCAACACCAACCATGTTTAAGAAACGCCACATTAAGTTAACTCTCCCAGGACTGTCTCATCATACACTGAAACATAGTAATATTCGACCGTATAGAAAGGTATACATCTTGATTGCGGACCTACTCTCGCTAAACCCGTTTCAAACGTGACTTCTGAACTATCATCACGGTCATTTAGCAGGAATTAGGGCAGACTGGCTGATCCGTACTTTATCGGAACCCACGAGTTTAGAAAGAGATGCGGACGTCGACTCCAATCTACCCCCTATCTATCATGACGACCCCGAGTGACCTTCAATCGATCCCTTCCTCGCTCAGACTCCGCAATCGCCCATTTGGGTTGCGATCACGTGATTTGATGAGAGTCAAGGGACCATCTGAAAAGCTAAGAATACACTTTTTGATACACAAACATTACGTGACAATTACACCGAAGGGGATATTATGAAATGGACTCCATCAAAAGGCAGTCATGCAAAATAACATTACATCAATGGTTCTCCTAGACTGGGGCTAGACTCCATTATGTTTTACAAGATGCCTAAACTAAATCTACACACGAGGAACACACACGCACGCATGCACGCACGCACGCACGCACGCACGCATGCATGCACGCACACACATATCTAAGATTACATTAAAACATTGTTTTAAGGGTGCTGTGGAACACTCAGGTGACTAGATAACAGGCATACCTATCATTTTTGCAGTTCTGTTTTGGAAACTGAGCCTGGTCCTCTCTTCGATGACTTCCGCCGAAGCAGACAATTATGCCACGTATGCTTTTAGTGCATATTATTCCTGTACATTATCCAACAATGCTTCCTTAAGTGATGTAGTTAATCACGTGGAGCCACCTCGATAACAGTGTCGCCTTATCTTAAGAAACGACCAATGAATTCCCCTGTTAGACTGTTGTATGTCATTCCGATGCTAAATGACGACTGGTTACAGACTGCAGTCTAAATTTGTCGCCGCATAGAGGAACGACTTTGTATGAGTGAGTGACTTGTCTTTAGCTCCGCGTTGCATAGTCCGATCTCATGATCTGCGAGAGGCTGCAGACCTAGAGATGCACTGTAGGAGACAACGCATCTTTTGGCAATATTCCAGCACATGTACATTGTATCGAACCTGAGCCTGAGGTGAGGCAAGCCGACACTTAAACTGCTCTTGGTTTTCCACCGCCCTATAGGACTTTAAGGAACATCGCCTTGGAACACCAGCCATCCTAGCTTATGGCCAGCAAATATGACTTCCAAAGGGGAGGTAACTCCATAAAGATAAAGCAGCAAACCTGATTATCGATCATTAACGGAGGTGGCATCTATTGACACGGTGAAGACAAGAGGGATAGTCTGATTTAGTACCGTTTTGAACAGTATCAAGTTACTGTAGCGGGAAAGAGACGCATTTCACCAAATGAGACGACCATGTGAATGAGTGTGGTAACTGCGGCCAAGAACTACATGGCCACCCGATCTCGTTAGACAAGCTGAAGGCTAGTTCTAAATGGATCGTCACGGGTTGTCATTAAACAGAACCCAAGAAAATATCCATATTAAGCGAACACATGAAGCGCCAGGCCAACAGTCGTCCTCCTGAATCAGTGATATAAGTTGCTAAGGCTTAAAAGCTGACGTCGGCTGTATTGAAACCTCGAGAACAGGTCAGTACGTCCAGTCATGTTTTCCAGTCTGTTAACAAAAGTTAATAAGAACAGCCACTGGGCGAATAATGAATTTTAAAAGAAAATCATGGTCTGCAAGAAATGGGTTTTCGCACATGTACAGCTAAGCGCAATTGCCTTCAGTCAACATAGCACCTGCTCCGAGCACTAACTGAGTGACGGTGTGGACCACCCCAGCGTTGGGAACATAAATTGCTGGGTCCCTCGGCTGATAATACGTTTGTCTTTATTCTGATTTAGAACTGAAGCCAGCTACTTGGCAATAGACATCAAAGTTTGCTATGAAATATGCATGACGTTACAATGAAGCTAATAGACGAGACCAATTACTGTTCAAGCGGGAATAAACTCCACACACTGTTGCTGGCACACTCCACACACTGCCTCCATGTAGGGATTAAAGACCGTTAAAACTGCTGCAATATTAACTTCCCTAAAGGTAGCGTCGACATCGGTTGAGGCGGTTAATGTCGTTAGTTTGAGATCATTATCTTGCAACCACAAGCTTTTAAACACGACTGTAAATGAGGGCAAAAATATCACACAGAAAACATGTTCTACGTCTCAGTCTGACTGCACGAGGTCTCTGCTCCAGTAAGCACTCACACTACACATCACTGGCGGACCCAGAAGTGGGGTGGGGGTGGGGCTGGGGTACAGACCCCACCCTATCCCTCTTTTGTCCTGAAATTTTGTTACATGTTCATTGAAACCCTGGTAAAATGAAGTGTGCATCAACCCTTTCCTCAAAAATGTGTGTCCATCCCATTCGTCCCTCCCCTCACGTCCCCTTACTCAAACAGCTGTACCCGCCCCTCCACATTGCGACCAACACCTTTGTCTTCAATGTTGTTTGATATTGCAAGAGTCCGTTAGAAATGATGTTTAGGTGAAACGAAGTACCACGTATCAGTGTTCCTGTTAGCCGCAATGCAAAATAAGTCCTTCGGCAGCAGGATGTCAGTTTTACGGAGTTCCGATCGTTTTAGCGTTGGGTTATCGTTATTGGTATTCGGGTATTCTGTTGTATTATGCATCTGTGGGGGCTGTATAAGACTGTAGGTGCCACAGATCGGGTCTTGTGGACAAAAATACGTACTGTCTAATGATATCCGGCTAGGGGTCGCCCCAGGAATAAAGATGCAAGTATCCGAAGTATATATGTTGTTTCTTCCATGGTGCTCCAAATGTGCGCACTATTTGTTATTTACTCCTGACATTATGATCACGTGACAACGCAGACTCTAAACCAAAGTTAATTAAACAATAGAAAGATCAGGCATGAATGCTTATCTCCCCTGAAAACATGTCCGTCTCTCGCACGTTGTCTCATGTGTCGGTATTCTTTCGAACCAATCCAGCAACATTGCAGCGATATAACTATGGAGGACGCTAAAGGCAGGCTTCACAAGGGGTGGTGGTGGTGGTGTGTGTGTGTGTGTGTGTGGAGGGGGGGGGGGGGGGAGTATCGAATCCAGGTTCCTGGGGACAGCCTACACTCCACAGGGGTTATACGTGATTACCATCCTACTCTTCACAAATAACCAACATCGGCACTTGTCAAGTCTGGCACATTGTCAAAATCAGCATGATATTTTGGCCCTGTCATTTAAAAACGATATTTTGGTAATTAAAACATTGTCTAGTCCAGTACATGTCCATTGGTTACTCCGGAACGACCCTCTGGTCCCAACGAGCAATCTTAACTGTACTTACAATACATGTTACAACCAGATTAGAAACACATTAAAATTCAAATATTCAAAATAAAAACACACACCTTTCAACCATATTTCAAAGACTGAAGTTGTCAAGATTAGGAACCATACAGCACACTGGCTTCCAACAGTAAAGAATAGATTATATGTAATTGAGAACTGTTCTTTATTGTTAACCTGAAACTGAAGATATTTTCAACAAAACCACCCAGGGACACCTGTACAGCCATGAACGGAAGAGCAATATTGCTGATGCAAGCTTAGGTTTGGGTGAAGGTGAAAAAAGCCTCTTCGATACAATTTCCCGTCGTTTCTCGCGAGATTATCACGTGATAATTATGCCGACATTGGCGAGTGTTTGTTAAGTTAAAACTCGGGCATTGACGCAGTAGGGCCCCGGTCAGGATACATCGTGCATCGCGGCCCAGAACATCATGTCGCAGAACCACGAAGACGTGTACACGCAAACTTCAATTACCCAGACGTGCAGCCTCGTTATGGTATGAGGTCCCTGCGGTATAAGACATCAACACCACACGTACAGCATGTTAATAAGTGGTATTATCAATCTGATTAGGCGGAAATGAGTAATCTATATCGAAGCTGATAATTACTGACAGTGCCTGCTACAATCACTGCCATATGTGTTCACGTATGCCATCGGCTACCGAGGAAAGTACATGAGTGGCTCAGTTGAACACCAATATAAATATATAGTGTTTAGTAAATCCAAACATCTTGTTTGCCAAATATGGAATGGCAGCGACTAAAGCCATTTTGGTCAAAGACTGTTCTCAAACGGCCAACTGTCTTTTGTCAAATATCAGTCACGAACATATTCGTTTTATATAGTGAATGAGACCCGGCTATCTCGAAAGTGACGTTAAAACCAGAAAATCTTCGACCAGTTTGAATTTCCAGGAATATTTACTCCGCTTAAAAAAAACCCGACCTGATGATGTTAGTCCAGAACGTCTAGGTATGTATATCCAGAAGTACCAGCTCAGACTTTATTGCCCACATGTAATCGTCGCAAGGTAATTGTACAGAAGTACCAGCTCAGACTTTATTGCCCACATGTAATCGTCGCAAGGTAATTGTACAGAAGTACCAGCTCAGACTTTATTGCCCACATGTAATCGTCGCAAGGTAATTGTACAGAAGTACCAGCTCAGACTTTATTGCCCACATGTAATCGTCGCAAGGTAATTGTACAGAAGTACCAGCTCAGACTTTATTGCCCACATGTAATCGTCGCAAGGTAATTGTACAGAAGTACCAGCTCAGACTTTATTGCCCACATGTAATCGTCGCAAGGTAATTGTACAGAAGTACCAGCTCAGACTTTATTGCCCACATGTAATCGTCGCAAGGTAATTGTACAGAAGTACCAGCTCAGACTTTATTGCCCACATGTAATCGTCGCAAGGTAATTGTACAGAAGTACCAGCTCAGACTTTATTGCCCACATGTAATCGTCGCAAGGTAATTGTACAGAAGTACCAGCTCAGACTTTATTGCCCACATGTAATCGTCGCAAGGTAATTGTACAGAAGTAACAGCTCAGACTTTATTGCCCACATGTAATCGTCGCAAGGTAATTGTACAGAAGTACCAGCTCAGACTTTATTGCCCACATGTAATCGTCGCAAGGTAATTGTACAGAAGTACCAGCTCAGACTTTATTGCCCACGTGTAATCGTCGCAAGGTAATTGTACAGAAGTAACAGCTCAGACTTTATTGCCCACATGTAATCGTCGCAAGGTAATTGTACAGAAGTAAGTTTTCAGACGTAATAGTCTAAAACAAATTGTCCAGTGGTAATTGTCTAGAAGTAATTGTCAAAAGGAAATTGTTCAGAAGTAACTCTCCAGAAGTAAATTGTCCAGAAGTAATCGTCATTCAGTTAAAATGTCCGGATCACCTATGTACAAATTGATCGTCCTGTGCACCATGAAACCCAAATTAGTTGGTAAAGGGTACGTGGCGTTGTGTTCTGTAACCTGGTCTTCAATAACCCATGCTCTCTCAGAGGACACTAACGGGATCGTGTGGTCAGGCTGGCTGATTTGGTTGATGCATATCATCGAATCGTTGATCGTGGCCCATGATGTCAATCACTGGGTTGTCTGGTCCAGACTCGGTTATTTACAGACTGTCTTTAAATAGCTGGAATATTGCTGCATGCGGTGCAAAACGACACACATCCGATGATCACGTCAGCTATCTTGCCGACTAAAGAGTACGGATGCCACCGTATAGATCGTTGCTCATGATGTCAATCACAGGATCGTCTGGTTCAGGCTATTTGCAGACTGCTGGCATAGGTCAAATACACGCAGTATTACCACCAAATAAGGGCCCTCTGAGGATGACCTCACCACATTCAACCCTAAAGGGGAATGCTACCCAGGTCTTCGGTATGACAAGCGTTCACTTGATCCACTCGGCCATAAAATGCGATTCGAAATCGCTTCAGGCCTGCACAATACAGTGAAGCGGCAAACAATGGACACCGCTAAACCTACATGAAAGCTGAGGTGAGCTAAGCGTGTTACCTGAATCAATTCACTCTCATGTTGCGTGAATGAAATATTATTGATTCTGACTCCGAAAAATGTAGTGTTTATTTCGCTTGGGATTTAGCATTATATTGTTATTCTTCAACCATCGACCCGTCCGCCTGTCACAATGTGCTCTGTTTATTGCGTTCCTGTCATTTTCAGGAAAAAATGGCAAAAACTTATTGCCATTGATTACGTTTTAGGTGCAATCCGTCATTTTACATGCTTTGCGAGCGCATTAGGGTCAAGATTTCAGGATGAAATACCGTAAATGTCATGTCCGTGCGAGTTTTAACGGATTTTAATTATTTTCCCGCTTCCGATGGAAGCGATCGATTACAGATAACCCACTAAATCACCAGTTCACTTTGAAAGTCAACTACTTGATCCCTATGTTAACGCGGTTATAGGACGCACTGGACGGCATCTAGCCCCGGAAACTACACGCATTTAGCTGTTTATTCAGTGATTTACTGTAAGCACTATTGAGTTTTGTTCACGGGATGCTGAAAAGAAAAACGCCCCAATCTTCCTGAAAAAATCAGATCTGTTTTCATGTAGTAATTTCAAAAGGCAGGAAACTATGGGAGCAAATGTTAAGAAAGAGACAATAACTTCTGGACTACCCTAGTTCGCTATATCAGTCTAACTACGTCAAAAGTTCGTTATAACCGGGTACGTTAAGTCTGGGGTCGTTATAGTCGAAGTTGATTAATATGCGTATTTAGATCTTTCTAGAATTCAAAGCTTGCAACCTTCTTTTGGCCTATCAAGCTTTCACTTCCTTTCGACCACAGGTCACGCGGATTTCAAGCCTCCTTTTGACAGGAAGCAGTTTTTTTCCAGGAGAGTTCGATGTCTACCATTATGTATTACTGTTTGCCTGTCAACATAGATCTACGTGTACAGTCATTCCAACAAGTTACTCTACAACTACCTCTATTCTCTCACAACGCGGGGATGTGAGAAAAAAACCCATCCTTCTGGCAATTTTTCAAACAAACACTAATTACATTACCGTAAAGGCTGAAAACAGAACGTTGTCTGTAATAAATCTACGCCCCTGTAATGCTATTGCCTGACCGGGAGGCCCAGCGCTACTGCTGGCGATTTAATCCGCCGGTACAGGCTAAGTGATACAAGTCGGTGACATGTGCTTAAAGATAATCACCAACATACGGCTAGGACTCATGGTCGTTAGTGTACTGTGTAAAATAACACTTCATCGATACATTAATATCCCTGACTGCCGTAAAGCTCGAGAAATGCTCCTTGAGAAAGCTCCTGAGAAGTGGAGAGCTGGGTTATGAGATATATTGAACGAAATTAACTCCATGCTTCCACCACAGCTGTTGGTTAATAGGGAAGGAGACCTGTCGTGCTTTCAGTTTTAGGAAGTGTTAATTACAGATTTCATAGTGTTAAGGGGCGTATTTATTTAACAGTTTACCGAGGAGCAGTATCAAGAGTTTGTGGAAATACAAAATAAATATTTAAACAGTTTGTTAAAACAATGTTCCATTTTGGTCTTTCGTCTTCAAATCAGTCATGTGTTAAAATGTATGAGAACTGGAATTGGTTATTTTTTCGAGTCACTTTATTTGTTTGTTGTATAACGCCACACTCGTCAATGCTCTACGCTGGTGGCTTGGCCCAGTGGTTGCAGCCCCAAACCGAGGACCCGGGTTCGATCCCCGCCAATGTGTGAAGCCCACTTCTGATACACACGCTATGATAGTGCTGGAATATTGCTAAAAGCGGCGTTAAATCACATACTTACTCACTCACTTAATTACATGGACATTGTGTTATATTCGACATGTCATGCAGTGCGGAATCGGTTAGGTAATTTATTGGCATCCAAGTCACATCCGAAACTGAGTGAAATGCATTAAATTTTTGTCCCTAAGAGTTTCTTAAAAACGACCCTTCACAATGGCAATGCTGTGTAAATAAACGGTATATTTACTGATTGGCTCGGATGGATTTTGTTACAGAAAGTGACCAGAAACGTTAATGGTAAAACACGAGGTACTGATCGCCCCTGGTAACCAGACAATGGCCACTGTCTTGTCCACATTAGGGTATGAGTGCCTCAGAAATCTCAGGTTCACACAAACAGCACAGATACTTCCCCTCAATAAACCAATCACAGACCAACAACCATAACCAGGAACTAGGGAAACTTGATGTAATAAAAGAAGACTGGCGCCGTGTTTTAGAGTCATTCGGGAACTGCTTAATTCCTGTTCGTTATGAAATATCTGATATACATGTCGGTAAAAAGTCTTCCAGTATCCCACTGACATTTACAGTATTGATTCCCTCGGCCAAGAGGTAGTCGCGTTTTCAAAGAAAAATCGACACACGATTGCGTTGATTCGAGACATACAGCCATTAATGTTTGCCATATGTTCTGTACAATCATCTTATGTACGTCATGCAAATGTTCCAGTGGCGTCTCGCGGTTTATTTTTTGGCTTGCTCGATCTATAATGCAATATTTCGTTTAAGTGGAACTCTCCGGTGGAAGCCCACCTCAAAGGAATCGTGTTCTGTGATAAATGACAAAAGCTCCACATGGAATAGATTCATTGTCCGTGCAGTTATGCTTTTGTAATGATGACGTGCAGCTTATTGAGAAAAGGAGCAATCTATATGCATGGTGAACATGTTTTTACATAACCATATTTGGTGGCGCTCAACCGATTGTGACATGAGAAACTAGACCCGGGCGAGTTGCCAATACCAGCACGTATGTCTTCTCCATTAACTAACTGAGCGAGTGAGTGAGTGAGTGAGTGAGTGATCGCCAGCAACTAAAGGACCCTTTGAGTGAGTGAGTGAGTGATCGCTAGCAACTGAGGAACAACTGGGACTTGTTGTACTGTTGCTACCCGCGCGGACCCTACACCTGGATCTTGACTCCCCGCTTCCGTCGTTGACGAGTGTACGTAACTTTAGCCATTGCTTTAAATCACAAATAAACTACGAATAAGCGTTTTGTGGATATAAATGCACTTTGAATGTTATGGGTCTTGGGTACCCTGTCTGGATGTAGATGGTTTTAGACTCTTGTATAACTTCGAGTGAGTGAGTGATTACACGATGACAGATGTGGAGTCCTGCACGTTCTCGGGCGTGACGCGCGAACGCACGTGGTAGTTTGTCTTGTGGCATGTTCAGACTACCGTGGTATGAGGGTATGAGTGAGAGTTTCCAAGCTTGATCAGGAAGTTGTTTCAGAAGCTGATAACGAATATCACGAGCTCCTACAGCAGTGTCGGGAGGGAGCCTGCCCCAGAGCAGCACGTACTTCATAGAGAGAAAACGTTTCATTGTAACCCTCGCCATTATCAGAGTTATGGTTGACTGATTTCTTTTCTTGCTGGGTTTGGTATTTCTGTAACTGAGGTATATAAGTTGAGGAGGGGGAGAGATTTGCCAAAGTTTCGCCAAGTTTGTAGGACATTGTCGGAAATATGTTTCCGCCTTCCTCCTATTTTTCCTAGCTTGTTTGCAATTTGTATCAAACCATGATTTGTGCGTGTGTGGGTTTGCAGAGCACATAGGGATGGTTTTCTTTCCAATGGAATTTAGGCCGTCTGAAAATAGTTTCATGGGATCTGGATCATTCCTGAATTTGTCAGGCGTAAGGTTTTCAGAATAGAGGGTTTGGAATAATGGCCAGTTGGCCTTACTAAAATTCCACCTTGCTGAAGGAGGTTCATCCGCGGGTTTGTAAGGAGTAAGGATTGTTGGGAAGTGGTCACTTCCACCACTTTAGAGGATTAGAATCCGAAAGTGATAGATAAGAACACAGAAAGTGCCAGTAGCAGGATGGAGATAAGTGTTTGAGCCATCTTCGAAGATACATAAATCATTATTTGAGAGAAAATCTACAAGGACCCATCCCTTGTTGTTTTTATCAGCACTCCCCTATAGGGGACTATGACCGTTCACGTCGCCCAGGATTATGCAAGGCTTCGGGAGTTGATCGTACAAGTTCTGAAGATCTGAAAGGCGGACAGGTGATGATGGGGAAAGTGAACATAGTGTAAACCTCATATTCAGAGTGATGCGGATAGCGACAGTTTGTAAATTGGTGTTTAGTGGAACAGGGCTTTGGAGGATGCCCTGTCTGATCAGGATAGAAGTGCCTCCTGTAGCTTTTACACCGGGAGGAGAAAATGAGTGGTAAGAACTGTACCGACGGATGTCAAATTTATCACTTCTTTTCAGGTAGGTTTCTGGAGACAGAAGAAAGCTGGTTTAAAATCTTGGATCAATAACTGCAGTTAAAAAGCATTAAAATTCTTCTTAAGGCCTCTGCAATTCCATTGAATCATATTTTGTGGATGCACGGTGCTTCCACTGGTGATATGTTGCGTGAGTGTGTTGAAGAGTTTGAGGTATTCCTATTTGTGTCAGGTGGAGATGGAGTTATGGACCCCGACGGGGTTTAACACTCGCTCAGACTGCCATATTTTCTGTAGTTTCACAGGCCTTGACGTTGGTTGTTTGTGATTCAGAGGTTTCGATTGTTGGCTCTGGAGCTAACTTGGCTGAGATGGGTTGAGAAGATGTGACCCATGTCAGATCGGTCTGGCACGAGATAGTTACAGTAGTGACAGAAGGACGGGAGACGGCAGAAGATGTGACCCCTGTCAGATCGGCCTGGCACGAGATAGTTGCTGTAGTGACAGAAGGATGGGAGACGGCAGAAGATGTGACCCCTGTCAGATCGGCCTGGCACGAGATAGTTGCTGTAGTGACAGAAGGATGGGAGACGGCAGAAGATGTGACCCCTGTCAGATCGGCCTGGCACGAGATAGTTGCTGTAGTGACAGAAGGATGGGAGACGGCAGAAGATGTGACCCATGTCAGATCGGTCTGGCACGAGATAGTTGCTGTAGTGACAGAAGGATGGGAGACGGCAGAAGATGTGACCCCTGTCAGATCGGCCTGGCACGAGATAGTTGCTGTAGTGACAGAAGGATGGGAGACGGCAGAAGATGTGACCCCTGTCAGATCGGCCTGGCACGAGATAGTTGCTGTAGTGACAGAAGGATGGGAGACGGCAGAAGATGTGACCCCTGTCAGATCGGCCTGGCACGAGATAGTTGCTGTAGTGACAGAAGGATGGGAGACGGCAGAAGATGTGACCCCTGTCAGATCGGCCTGGCACGAGATAGTTGCTGTAGTGACAGAAGGATGGGAGACGGCAGAAGATGTGACCCCTGTCAGATCGGCCTGGCACGAGATAGTTGCTGTAGTGACAGAAGGATGGGAGACGGCAGAAGATGTGACCCCTGTCAGATCGGCCTGGCACGAGATAGTTGCTGTAGTGACAGAAGGATGGGAGACGGCAGAAGATGTGACCCCTGTCAGATCGGCCTGGCACGAGATAGTTGCTGTAGTGACAGAAGGATGGGAGACGGCAGAAGATGTGACCCCTGTCAGATCGGCCTGGCACGAGATAGTTGCTGTAGTGAGAGACGGATGGGAGACGACAGAAGATGTGACCCCTGTCAGATCGGCCTGGCACGAGATAGTTGCTGTAGTGACAGAAGGATGGGAGACGGCAGAAGATGTGACCCCTGTCAGATCGGCCTGGCACGAGATAGTTGCTGTAGTGACAGAAGGATGGGAGACGGCAGAAGATGTGACCCCTGTCAGATCGGTCTGGCACGAGATAGTTGCTGTAGTGACAGAAGGATGGGAGACGGCAGAAGATGTGACCCCTGTCAGATCGGCCTGGCACGAGATAGTTGCAGTAGTGACAGAAGGATGGGAGACGGCAGAAGATGTGACCCCTGTCAGATCGGCCTGGCACGAGATAGTTGCAGTAGTGACAGAAGGACGGGAGACGACAGAAGATGTGACCCCTGTCAGATCGGCCTGGCACGAGATAGTTGCTGTAGTGACAGAAGGATGGGAGACGGCAGAAGATGTGACCCCTGTCAGATCGGCCTGGCACGAGATAGTTGCTGTAGTGACAGAAGGATGGGAGACGGCAGAAGATGTGACCCCTGTCAGATCGGTCGGGCACGAGATAGTTGCTGTAGTGACAGAAGGATGGGAGACGGCAGAAGATGTGACCCCTGTCAGATCGGCCTGGCACGAGATAGTTGCTGTAGTGACAGAAGGATGGGAGACGGCAGAAGATGTGACCCCTGTCAGATCGGCCTGGCACGAGATAGTTGCTGTAGTGACAGAAGGATGGGAGACGGCAGAAGATGTGACCCCTGTCAGATCGGCCTGGCACGAGATAGTTGCTGTAGTGACAGAAGGATGGGAGACGGCAGAAGATGTGACCCCTGTCAGATCGGCCTGGCACGAGATAGTTGCTGTAGTGACAGAAGGATGGGAGACGGCAGAAGATGTGACCCCTGTCAGATCGGCCTGGCACGAGATAGTTGCTGTAGTGACAGAAGGATGGGAGACGGCAGAAGATGTGACCCATGTCAGATCGGCCTGGCACGAGATAGTTGCTGTAGTGACAGAAGGATGGGAGACGACAGAAGATGTGACCCATGTCAGATCGGTCTGGCACGAGATAGTTGCTGTAGTGACAGAGGGATGGGAGACGGCAGAAGATGTGACCCCTGTCAGATCGGCCTGGCACGAGATAGTTGCTGTAGTGACAGAGGGATGGGAGACGGCAGAAGATGTGACCCCTGTCAGATCGGCCTGGCACGAGATAGTTGCTGTAGTGACAGAAGGATGGGAGACGGCAGAAGATGTGACCCCTGTCAGATCGGCCTGGCACGAGATAGTTGCTGTAGTGACAGAAGGATGGGAGACGGCAGAAGATGTGACCCATGTCAGATCGGCCTGGCACGAGATAGTTGCTGTAGTGACAGAAGGATGGGAGACGACAGAAGATGTGACCCATGTCAGATCGGTCTGGCACGAGATAGTTGCTGTAGTGACAGAGGGATGGGAGACGGCAGAAGATGTGACCCCTGTCAGATCGGCCTGGCACGAGATAGTTGCTGTAGTGACAGAGGGATGGGAGACGGCAGAAGATGTGACCCCTGTCAGATCGGCCTGGCACGAGATAGTTGCTGTAGTGACAGAAGGATGGGAGACGGCAGAAGATGTGACCCCTGTCAGATCGGCCTGGCACGAGATAGTTGCTGTAGTGACAGAGGGATGGGAGACGGCAGAAGATGTGACCCCTGTCAGATCGGTCTGGCACGAGGTAGTTGCTGTAGTGACAGAAGGATGGGAGACGGCAGAAGATGTGACCCATGTCAGATCGGCCTGGCACGAGATAGTTGCTGTAGTGACAGAAGGATGGGAGACGGCAGAAGATGTGACCCCTGTCAGATCGGCCTGGCACGAGATAGTTGCTGTAGTGACAGAAGGATGGGAGACGGCAGAAGATGTGACCCATGTCAGATCGGCCTGGCACGAGATAGTTGCTGTAGTGACAGAAGGATGGGAGACGGCAGAAGATGTGACCCCTGTGAGATCGGCCTGGCACGAGATAGTTGCTGTAGTGACAGAAGGATGGGAGACGGCAGAAGATGTGACCCATGTCAGATCGGCCTGGCACGAGATAGTTGCTGTAGTGACAGAAGGATGGGAGACGGCAGAAGATGTGACCCCTGTCAGATCGGCCTGGCACGAGATAGTTGCTGTAGTGACAGAAGGATGGGAGACGGCAGAAGATGTGACCCATGTCAGATCGGCCTGGCACGAGATAGTTGCTGTAGTGAGAGACGGATGGGAGACGACAGAAGATGTGACCCCTGTCAGATCGGCCTGGCACGAGATAGTTGCTGTAGTGAGAGACGGATGGGAGACGACAGAAGATGTGACCCCTGTCAGATCGGCCTGGCACGAGATAGTTGCTGTAGTGAGAGACGGATGGGAGACGGCAGAAGATGTGACCCCTGTCAGATCGGTCTGGCACGAGATAGTTGCTGTAGTGAGAGACGGATGGGAGACGACAGAAGATGTGACCCCTGTCAGATCGGCCTGGCACGAGATAGTTGCTGTAGTGAGAGACGGATGGGAGACGGCAGAAGATGTGACCCCTGTCAGATCGGCCTGGCACGAGATAGTTGCTGTAGTGACAGAAGGATGGGAGACGGCAGAAGATGTGACCCCTGTCAGATCGGCCTGGCACGAGATAGTTGCTGTAGTGACAGAAGGATGGGAGACGACAGAAGATGTGACCCCTGTCAGATCGGCCTGGCACGAGATAGTTGCTGTAGTGACAGAAGGATGGGAGACGGCAGAAGATGTGACCCCTGTCAGATCGGCCTGGCACGAGATAGTTGCTGTAGTGACAGAAGGACGGGAGACGGCAGAAGATGTGACCCATGTCAGATCGGCCTGGCACGAGATAGTTGCTGTAGTGAGAGACGGATGGGAGACGACAGAAGATGTGACCCCTGTCAGATCGGCCTGGCACGAGATAGTTGCTGTAGTGACAGAAGGATGGGAGACGGCAGAAGATGTGACCCATGTCAGATCGGCCTGGCACGAGATAGTTGCTGTAGTGACAGAAGGATGGGAGACGGCAGAAGATGTGACCCCTGTCAGATCGGCCTGGCACGAGATAGTTGCTGTAGTGACAGAAGGATGGGAGACGGCAGAAGATGTGACCCCTGTCAGATCGGCCTGGCACGAGATAGTTGCTGTAGTGAGAGACGGATGGGAGACGACAGAAGATGTGACCCCTGTCAGATCGGCCTGGCACGAGATAGTTGCTGTAGTGACAGAAGGATGGGAGACGGCAGAAGATGTGACCCCTGTCAGATCGGCCTGGCACGAGATAGTTGCTGTAGTGACAGAAGGATGGGAGACGGCAGAAGATGTGACCCCTGTCAGATCGGTCTGGCACGAGATAGTTGCTGTAGTGACAGAAGGATGGGAGACGGCAGAAGATGTGACCCCTGTCAGATCGGCCTGGCACGAGATAGTTGCAGTAGTGACAGAAGGATGGGAGACGGCAGAAGATGTGACCCCTGTCAGATCGGCCTGGCACGAGATAGTTGCAGTAGTGACAGAAGGACGGGAGACGGCAGAAGATGTGACCCCTGTCAGATCGGCCTGGCACGAGATAGTTGCTGTAGTGACAGAAGGACGGGAGACGGCAGAAGATGTGACCCCTGTCAGATCGGCCTGGCACGAGATAGTTGCTGTAGTGACAGAAGGATGGGAGACGGCAGAAGATGTGACCCCTGTCAGATCGGCCTGGCACGAGATAGTTGCTGTAGTGACAGAAGGATGGGAGACGGCAGAAGATGTGACCCCTGTCAGATCGGTCTGGCACGAGATAGTTGCTGTAGTGACAGAAGGATGGGAGACGGCAGAAGATGTGACCCCTGTCAGATCGGCCTGGCACGAGATAGTTGCAGTAGTGACAGAAGGATGGGAGACGGCAGAAGATGTGACCCCTGTCAGATCGGCCTGGCACGAGATAGTTGCAGTAGTGACAGAAGGACGGGAGACGGCAGAAGATATGACCCCTGTCAGATCGGCCTGGCACGAGATAGTTGCTGTAGTGAGAGACGGATGGGAGACGACAGAAGATGTGACCCCTGTCAGATCGGCCTGGCACGAGATAGTTGCTGTAGTGACAGAAGGATGGGAGACGGCAGAAGATGTGACCCCTGTCAGATCGGCCTGGCACGAGATAGTTGCTGTAGTGACAGAAGGATGGGAGACGGCAGAAGATGTGACCCCTGTCAGATCGGTCTGGCACGAGATAGTTGCTGTAGTGACAGAAGGATGGGAGACGGCAGAAGATGTGACCCCTGTCAGATCGGCCTGGCACGAGATAGTTGCAGTAGTGACAGAAGGATGGGAGACGGCAGAAGATGTGACCCCTGTCAGATCGGCCTGGCACGAGATAGTTGCAGTAGTGACAGAAGGACGGGAGACGGCAGAAGATGTGACCCCTGTCAGATCGGCCTGGCACGAGATAGTTGCTGTAGTGACAGAAGGATGGGAGACGGCAGAAGATGTGACCCCTGTCAGATCGGTCTGGCACGAGGTAGTTGCTGTAGTGACAGAAGGATGGGAGACGGCAGAAGATGTGACCCCTGTCAGATCGGCCTGGCACGAGATAGTTGCTGTAGTGACAGAAGGATGGGAGACGGCAGAAGATGTGACCCCTGTCAGATCGGCCTGGCACGAGATAGTTGCAGTAGTGACAGAAGGACGGGAGACGGCAGAAGATGTGACCCCTGTCAGATCGGCCTGGCACGAGATAGTTGCTGTAGTGAGAGACGGATGGGAGACGACAGAAGATGTGACCCCTGTCAGATCGGCCTGGCACGAGATAGTTGCTGTAGTGACAGAAGGATGGGAGACGGCAGAAGATGTGACCCCTGTCAGATCGGCCTGGCACGAGATAGTTGCTGTAGTGACAGAAGGACGGGAGACGGCAGAAGATGTGACCCCTGTCAGATCGGTCGGGCACGAGATAGTTGCGAACGTAAAGAGATATATGTTTGTTGGTTGAACACCGTCCTTCTTGAAAGTGAAGCGTTTTACAGCTATGACACCTATAACGTCCTGTCTTAACAGCTTCAGAGTTTGGGGCCCGCAAACCACATTTAGCAATATTTCACCCATTAAACTTGTGTGGCAGCGGCTCAGTTGATCGGATCACTGAATTTCAAGTGTGGCCCGCGATTTGAGAGTTAGGGTTCGAATCCCGAATGCACCTCAACCACGAAAATACAAGAAATTGTACTTAGCTAAGAAAGCTTAATCCCAAATATAACATTTGTAATTAGGACAGTCCACACATCATCAATAGACGACAAACAGCCAAGCATTCAGGCTTTCATGAGGAGCTTATGGCTTGGCTGAGGATGCCACACATCTATCTACTGGCGTCAGCAATTTGCTGTACATAATCAAGTAATTGGCTCAGCTTGGCAACAGTGGGTCATCGATCTCCCGGCTCTCCGTATCTCTTTGTGATATCTCTAGCTTGCATCAACACACTATGAATGGTCTCTTCGCTCCAAGCTAGGGCCAGAAGATAATCAGAGGCGTACCGTAAATATTTGATGACATTTCTTTGCAGAACACATAACTCGTACCATCATTATTGACACCGTGATGGCCGGTAGATACATCATGTCATTCACGACTAAATCCCGTGTTGGTTACTTATTCAAGGTAGACAGCCTCCTGACTGTTTAGGTGAAGAAATTCTGCTAATATGGACCAGAGCCCAGTCCCTTTGTCCGTCACGGTCAACGGAGCGGGCGCTGACCAATTTGCAGTTTGGGTTCGTAATTAGACCGTTGGCGAGAAACATTATTCGCTCCGCATCAGTGCCCCTTATAAGGGATGTTCTCTTACGTTCTTTTCTCCAAAAGGACAGACGGGGAAAGATTTCATGTTTAGAACATTTGGCGTATTTAATGAGAAAACTGTCAGAATGAGATATGCCGTTGTCTCTAATAAGAACAGGGAGGCAGATTAATCAGCCATAGTGATGTGCCTCTCCGCCAGTCTCGCGTGACGTTAGTTTTAGCCCGAGTCCCACGGATGTCACGTGATCTACCTGGACAAATTCGTGAAGAGCAGAAATCTATATATTGATGTGCGGGGCAGGTCAATAGCCTCCAGTAGCTGATTCTCCCGAAAGGAGATATTTGGATACCATGTTTAATTATTTTCGATTGGCGCAGTTGGTCAGTTGAATAGAAAATGTGGATATCAAACTGCACGAATTATTTTGGCCTGAATACAAGACACTGATTTTATTGGACAGAACTGTGTGATATCATACAGCTGAGTGAGTGGGTGGGTGGGTGAGTGAGTGAGGGACATCATATTATGAGTGAGTGAGTTCAGTATAACACCGTTTTGACCGTTATCTCAGCCATGGCATTACGTGTAAGATTGGCGTGTCCTGAAAGCCAGATATGGCGCAGGTCACGTTTGCAACCTCGGCCAAACCAACGACATCGGGTTTGGTGTCAACAAACTGGCGTCGAACCAATAACCACGGGTTCCTGTGTCAACTGTGCAATACACACAACAGGCACAACTGTGCAATAACTTCTTAATTAAGTGAAATAACACCTTTTCACTCAATCGTAATGCTTGTACCTCGGTACAATCAGTCTCGTGTATATGGGCTAAACACTTATACTCTATAAAAAATCATAGTCTGGTGAGAATTGTTTTACGTCGCTTTGTATTCGTTGCAGGGCGCCAAACGCCAGAAAACAGAGTTTAACATGTACCCTCGTAGGAAATCGTACCCTGATGGCGTAATGAGCCCATGTTTCAACCAGGGAGCTACCAAAGGATACATTCATTTTTCAATTTTCGAACATTCTGCCTTGAGAGAAAGCGCTTTTACTCCACGCGTTGATTATAGAGCTAGCGTCTTTAGGAATACGCCGTGTCAGTTACACAGCAAAAACGCCGGTTCCGCGGAGTTTACGATGATTTAATGAATTGTTTAAACATTCATTAGAAATGACTGCTTTCAAGGAAGTGTCAAAACGAACAAAGACAGCTTTTCCAGTCTCTATTGCAAGAGATATGGGGCTGACCTGAGTCTTACGGCGCCACTTTCCACAATGCTGCAGAAACATCATGGCTTCTTACACTTTCTGCATGTAGGGAATGGAACAGCTGCATTAGGCGTGGGGAGCGAACGCTTTGACCAATGAGCCACCCCATCGCGTAATGTCCTTTGCAGAGCGTAACAAGTTGGAAAACATTCCTTAACAAAGTATAAACCTCCTCGCAAAAACGTTCCCAGCATGCAGCAGCCTCACAGCGCTATCGTCAGCGAAATTGAATTTACGTAAAAGGTCATATTTTAGAAACACAACACAAAAAGCTATCTGTCATCATGTAAACAGCTTGTGAGATAGCTTTCTGGTTTAAATGATACAAAACATTTAAGTGAAGATCGATACCATCTGTGCCAAGCGAGACATGTAGATTCTGTTGGTGTTTTTTCAAGAGTAGACGGCGGCTATATCGTTGTCGATGCAGTAGAAAAGGTCACGCGCACCAAAAAGAGGTCATTAGAGGGTTAGGGAAAAAAACAACAATATTCCAGCTCGATAGTTTCCGTTAATCTCCGTGATGCTGTATTTTCGAATGTCGATATCGTCTACTTAGACGTTGATTTGGCTCCGGTATCATAAAATAACGACGCCATGGCCCAGTGTTGTACTGGCCTACTCTCGAATGGACGTGAATGTATCGACAAGGTCATAACGGAGAACTGTCAGGAGGGAAGCCCATGTCTGGTGCTCCCCCGCCGTGGTATTATTGGAATATTGCTAAAAGCGACGTAAAACTAAACTCACTTACTCACTCACAGGTGAATCTCTGGCACTGGCAGGTGTTATCTCTGACTGAAGCGAAGTCGAAATAAACGGACAGTTGACTTCTACAGGATTAGATACACCTACTGGCAAGGTTTGGGGACAAGATGACACTGTTCATTTTAAAAAGTCGTATGACACGTCTTTTTTACGATGACGTGTGATTGGTTTTACAAGCATACTGGGCGGTAGAAAATGACACATCGAATTCTATCCGGGTTGGGAATCAAACGCGGATCGCTCTATAGTTTGACACACCTCGACCCACTACACGTCCGACTGACGTTCCAATGACAAGGGGAAGTAATGTTTGTTCTGTATGGAATTTCAAGCTTTATGAGGTTTATCTCAAGCACCATCGATTCTGCAGATGTTACAGTGCTACCAAAGTCTGTGCAGCTGACTCCGGGAAAACATCTGCTGCCAGACTCACCCACGTCCGGTCCTGGTGTGGCGCAAGTTACAAAAGAAGCGCAAGTTACGAAAGAATGAAATCTTCTAAATGCAAGTGTTCACGTTAATGTCTACTATCTGAAAACGTGACAAAAAAATAAATAAAATATACAAATAAATAAATGAAAATAAAATAAATTAAAATTTATTTAAAATAAAGTCGCGTTTCTTTCGAGGTCAGTAAACCTTATTTCCTCTAATAAGGCGCATATTTTTCCAGAGGAACCCTAGATCGGGCACTTATTACAGACCCGGAGCTCATCATACGCCCGGTGCTTATTTCTTAAAGCACTCAGTCTGCTTTATCCCCGGCGTTTATTAGCCGGGCCCTTATTAGCCGGGCGCTTATTAGAGGAAATACTACCCTATTGATGTACGGGTGACCTTAGTTGTGAATGAGTTTAGTTTTACGCCACACTCAGCGATATTCCGGCAATATGGTGGCTGCCTGTAAACAATTGAGTCTGGACCAGACAATCCATTGATCAATACCAAGAGCATCGATCTATGCAATTGATAACCGATGACATGTGTCGATCTAGTCGGCGAGCCTGACCATCCGATCCCTTTTGTCGCCTCTTATGACAAGCACAGTCACCTTTTGTGGCAGGCATGGGTTGCTGAAGGCCTATTCTACCTCGGACCTTCACAGGTCTGTCGCGACTAAGATCTGAGTTCGATTCCACACTTTCAAAGAAAACGTTTATGTCGCTTTCAGCAATATTATATAGTTTCACAAGTGATGACAGAAAAGGTTTCACAGATTTTGTACCTGTCCGAAAACGAAACGACGTCCTCGGCTGAGCAACCAGCGCGACACCACACCACACAGAGTTTACACATCGATGGCATGACTGAATCTACTGATGCACTTTCGAAGCTGGTTGCGTAAACATGTGGCCCTTAGAAACGGTTTAATGTAAAGAACACGGAATGGAATTATGTTCAATGCAATGCAGAGAAAATGACACCTTTCTAAACGACATATCTATCTTCAACCAGATTGGACACGACAAAAAGTTCATGAAACCATTTGAGAGTGAATATGACTGATTTGGAAACAAATTTAAATATATCGTCACGTAGGATTGTAATGAAGTCAGTTGATGTCCACAACCAAAATCTCAAGCCCGTTTGTAGAGGGTGTTCGGATGTCGGATTAAAGAAAATAATTGTAATGGAGTCCCTTGTCTGCCAGGTTTACCGACTCAACTCCGTCATCGTTAGCGTTTGCCATTGTTATGGAACCAGCGAGTAACTGGCAGATATACGTTGTCTGTAGTTTGAGGAGCATTGACACATAAGGTGATTAATCACTTAAGTAGGTATTGATTCAGAACTACAACGGGGTCGACCACAGGGAGACCCACAGTGTTATAGTGAAACTCGGAAAAAAGTTCAACAGAGTCGTTATTAATGTGCATACGGTAATTTTGAATACCCAGAACAATTTTAGAACTATTTTTTAGTATTCATATTTAAATGAATTGACAGAATGAGTCAACTATATGCAAGTATGTCGAAGAAAATTGATACCTTTCCACACATTCTGCCAAGCGTTGATAACGCAGAATTCCGGTATACGTATTGTGATGTAAATGACTCTGATTCATGGAGCACCTGCATCCGGTTAGTCACAATTGCACCAGCGGTCGTCATGCTGACGTCGGCCGCTCAAGACCATATGTTGATGCGCTGCTTATTAAAAAGAGTGACAGAGGGTGTAGTGAGTGAGTGAGTGAGTTCAGTTTTACGCCGCACTCAGCAACAGTCCAGCTATATGGCTGCTGTCAGTAAATAATCGGGTCTGGACCAGACAATCCAGTGACCAGCTGCATGAGCGTCGATCTGCGCAACTAGGAACCGATGATATGAGTCAACCAAGTGAGCGAACCTGACCACCCGATCCAGTTAGTCGCTTCTTACGACAAACATAATCGCCTTTTGTGGCAGGCTTGGGTTGGTGAAGACCTATTCTACCCGGACTTTCACTGGTGACATTGGGTGGGGCTTGGAGGACCGATGATGACAGCTAGAGCCGAGTTATATCACGGTGCGGGAGGAACGTGTTAGTATTACACTTGACCCCTACGCGATGATATATTACGTGTTATATCTGTTCTGTGACTGCATGATAGATCAGGGCTGACCATGGTTGCAATTATTTCAATAATAAATGACCAGACGATTGAGGCGAGTCGGTGCAATCAGCAAATGATTCATTTCAGGTCATGCCTGTCGTTCTGTTGACGTTTTGCAATCAGTGTTCCAGAAGTTGGATCCTGGCATATCTAGGGGGATTAGCTGTTGATCTGCCGCATTAAACATCTCTAATATAATCTATTTCGCAGTAAACAACTCAAGTACGATGAAACTTCATTACGCCCCTCCCTCCCATCCCCTAACAAACACACCATCCAGCGCCTTCCACCCTGTAACAAACACACCATCCGGCGCCTTCCAACCCCTAACAAACACACCATCCAGCGCCTTCTATCTCCTAACAAACACACCATCCAGCGCCTTCCACCTCTAACAAACACACCATCCAGCGCCTTCCACCCCTAACAAACACACCATCCAGCGCCTTCCACCCCCTAACAAACACACCATCCAGCGCCTTCCACCCCTAACAAACACACCATCCAGCGCCTTCCACCCTCTAACAAAACACCATCCAGGGCCTTCCACCCCTAACAAACACACCATACAGCGCCTTCCACCCCCTAACAAACACACCATCCGGGGCCTTCCACCCCTAACAAACACACCATCCAGCGCCTTCCACCCCCTAACAAACACACCATCCAGTAGCTTCCACACGACTACGTAAGCACCAATCGGTATCAACTTCAGTCAAGATGCATTCGTAGGGGGGCACTTGTCCGGGGGACAGTTAGCCTGAATCCGTAGGATTGTGACCTCAATACTATATGGGTGATAAATAATCGGCCTCCGTGATGCGGTCTATAAAGGAAGAAAATATGTATCCAGACGGGACTGTGTCCAGTCTAGAGAGTATTGACCGGAGATGTTACTGATAAGCTTAATACAGAGATGTGCCTACAAGGTAAATACAAACTGAATTCCATCTTTGCTGACCAACAAACGTAACTGCATCAATAATTCGTTTAAGTGTGCGTTTGCTTTCAGAGTAGATTAACTGCCCAGCAAGCAGCGTTAGATTCTATCAGATGATCTGTATCCTGCAAATTAAGTGTGTACATAGTTAGGCAGAGGGCTGATGGGATGAGGCGCAATGTGCCGCCTGCAGCGCGTGGTTACTTGACTACATGGTCGGAGGCAAAATGGCGCTAGCAGAGAATGAAGTGCAGATTGATTGGCCCAGAGTCCCGGGACTCGGACTCGGCTATAATGGCTGGTGTAAACACAGATGATACTCAAGTGTATTAGAAACTATACCACATGCATAGGCAATAGTCACGTACATGGTCCGCCAGCGCTTGCTTGCGAGACAGGAACTGGCCGGATAGCAAAGGAAGACATGGCCCTCTTCCTCGAAGCGATCTTAGCGTCCCGAGGTGTTCGTACTTAAACGTAAGCTTCCGGTTATCGTAGCGACAACATACTTTGTTGATCTGAGAGTAAACCCCGCTTCGCTACCCGGCACATTCCTGTTGTGCATACTCGTGTTCTGATCAGTTAGTGATTGCATGTTACAACATGGCGATAATTGAAATGGTCAAGCCCAGATAGCGACCACTGACGTATAATGACCCATGCTGAACACATCTCGGCACCCGATCCATATGTTTATATCAATTTCTGTCGCAATCGTGATTTGTAACTACATGAGGATTTTTCCAGTCATGTTTCGTCACACAGCTTCAGTCAGTATTACATCATAATCATACCACAGCGTCAGAAACTGTTTTAATACTTTCTAAAACAATAAATTGTTATAAGCGTATCCAACACATTTGTCTACTTAGATGTCATGGCGATACAATGTACTCTCCACGTTGACTGTATCAGCAGTCGGCGGCCTGGGTGTCCAAGAGTCAGCTGACCACTGACCCTTCCAGCGTCCGAGTCGACATAGGCTGTGGTATCAGGCTACTCTATCAGATTAGATTAGACGGCAGATCGATGTGCAGGAGTCGTGGCCGTGTCAGGTAGTTGTGAGGGAGGGAGGCAGTGAGTGATGGAACAGATGCGGGGGATGAGGATGAATGAGGATGACGAGGTGGAAGACGCTGCCGCTGTAGACGTGGGGGTGGGCGTCCTGGGTAAATACCGGTTAATATATGGAAAAGGTGTTTGGGTTGGCAAGTCAGCTACCGCGATTCAGAAGTGAGTGAGCGAGTCTATTTTTACGCCGCATTCAGCAATATCCCAGCTATATGGCGGCGGTTTCTAAATAATCGAGTCTGGACCAGACAATCCAGTGATCAACAACATGAGCATCGATCTGCACAATTGGGAACCGATGACACGTGTCAACCAAGTCAGTAAGCCTGACCACCCTATCCCGTATTCGCTTCTTACGGCGATTCTGTAGTGGTCTGCACCAAATCGCCATATGCAGTTGCGCCCCTTAGCAGTGTCCTGATCTGATTGTCGTGGGTTCGAATCCTATAAGTCCAGTAGCGTTTAATCAAAGTCACAAATAAATAAATAAATAAATAAATAAATAAAATAAATAAATAAATAAATAAAAAAAATATGGAGTTGACAAAGGTTTACAACGACATATTATATTTGATATCACAATGCACGGTGTGATTGGGGTAAGAACAATATATATCATACAAAAGAATTCCTTACTGTCAGTTAATAAATAACCATAGCCATGAGTGTAAAATCTAATGCATGGGCAGTTTAATAAGTGGTGTCTGTTCGTTGTGACGTAACAGTAACCCAAGACGTCAATATGGTGTTCAAGACACAGTGAAGAAATTTCATTTCAGCAATCTCCATGAGTTATCAATTGGTATCTCCTGTGGAACCCCGTTTAGTATTATATACGTTTGTGCCCATTACTTTGAAGTATGACCACAGTCCAGTCCAGATGTATTATACTGTAGATGAATATATACTGTTTTATCAACAGTGACAGGCAACGATGTACAGTAAGCACGAAGCATCCTTAGCTCTTCAAGCGTCCTACAACCCTGCTAAAGCTTTCGTGTTGTAGTGGAATAAGCGCCTTTGGTGGACACTAAAGTGGTCCAGCTGTTCGGGCACGGAGGTAGTTAATAACTGATTCGCCTGTAGGCGGCGCTGGCATATCCGGAAACAGCTGAACTTGAGAATGTTCATGTGTCAGTTCGCCCAACTTCGTACACTCTTGATCATAACATCAATCCCTTGCTCATCTGATCTGGAATCATTTTTACAGGTCATTTACAAGTTTAAAATAAACCATGCCTTACCGGAAGGGATTCTTGTCCCTTCTTTTTCACTAAGCTCCACTCTTCTCATTAAAGAGTTCGTTCCATCAAAGGGAGACAATGACTGTTGGTATGAATTCTAAAGTTTCTTGCAAAAGGCTAATGTCCCCCAAACCATGCGTGTTGGTCAAGTAGACTTAAGAGGTCTTGGTGCTTCCAAATTTGGCTCAAATCACCTCGTTTCTCCTATCAGTTGATTACTTGACCTGTGGGAAATTGGTAAAAGTTCCAATTGATCTTAGTCGGTCGGTAATATTCCTTCTGGAACATAGATCTACATGATCAAAAGTCTACAGTGACTTTGTTCAATAGCGTCTATGTCCGTCCTATTGATTTTATAAAGGTACCATTTGGAAAAGTGAATATGGATTACGAAATCCGGATCTGAAAGAAAAAGAGCTTCTTTTAACATTTTCAACATCAAGTGAGGAATGATTTTGCTTGTCTTCTAATCACAAGTCCGCGTCTGAAGGCCAACCTGAACAAACATGTCACGTGGCACACGGGGTCACGTGTCAAAGAGACACGAGTGAATCAGTCGTCTGCGGCCCCGGAATATCTTGTGCGTGTCTCAGCCCAAACGCCGTTTGTTTCTATCCCAGAGGCTTAAGGAAGTTGAAGAGGTTATCGCGGAAGTTTAAGATCAACCGACACACCAGGATATAACCGAGATACACATTAGAGCGTCTTGAACACAACCTCCTCTGGTTACTTCATAGAAGTCGTGGGGGGAAAGCGTTTTAGAATGCCTCACACTCACTATCTATTTCCACCAGAGGGCTCCTAGACTAACGCTTAGTCTCTGAATATATCTGAATTTGATAGAAGCAAATAATCTCATTTAGACTGAAAAGGAGCCCCAGTGAGCTGAGAGATTCAGAGGAAGTCTAGACTTGTCCCATTAGGGCTTTAGGATTGTAGCATGGAGAATAGATGACGCTGTAGAGTACCCCTGATTGCAGGGAGGTTTGGGGAGTAGGGGACAAAATGAAGTCCAGGCACTGTGATCGAGCCTAGAGGAAACCACGTGATACCAGCCACGTGATAGTCATGTCATCTACACAATGGATCGCGCGGTGAGTGGGTATGTGAGTGGAAGTTTGGGCGGTGTTACAGTTATTACAGTGACACGATGTCCATTTGGTAACAACGACTGACCTCCAGATCGTCTAAGTTGCCTCTTAGACAACAGCGGACCTATAACCATACTCAGATTCCCATGGAATCTCATATAAACTGCACGTTTATCCAAGGTCCCGTTCCACAAAGAGGTGTATAGTTATAGCTCTATAGTTATTAGCTTGCGAATGTCGCAGCACTATCGACAATTTGTGGACTGGGACCCAGGAAACCAATCGGGTAACAGCTGCGGATGCAGGGACAATGGACCAGACACACTGCGGACCAGACACCCTGCAGACCAGACACCCTGCAGACTAGACACCCTGCATTCTGGACAAATAATGTTAGAGACGTCTATAAAAGGACATATTTGGGACGGGGTAGTATATCATTAATAAAAGCATTGGCTAGTCACGCCTATGGTTCGATTCCTTACATGGGCAGAGTGTGCGAAGCCCACTTCCGGTGTCCCCCGCTGTCTTCACTCACTCACTCACTCACTCACTCACACAAGTTTCTTTAATATAAACCTTCGTCAAACTGCATTGCTCAGACTACTGGTCTGACTGTTCTTCAATTATTATTCATCAGCTTTTGATAAGAGTCTGTGGACCTGTGGACCTGTGGACGTAAAGTAATGATATTTCTTCCCACAAAAATATCTCTAGACATATCCATATAAAATATTGCGAAGGCTCCACATCTGCCAAAAACACCAGCTTCCTGGACCGCGTTTGGGGGAGTAAGTATCTGAAATTATATTGATTCTGGACATAAATCATACTTTCGCGTTATCCAGCCAGATATCTGAGAGTTTCCAGCACTGTATGCACCAGTAACTTGTGTCAATATCATGATATACTGCCCAGTATTTGTTAAGGACCAGACCACTTCGGTTCAGTTACATGCGTGCTCCTCAGCAAATGCTGAACAGGGCATACAGCGAGTGTTATGGCCTCGCTGAGACTTTCAGTGACGTTCCGCCGGTTTTCTGCAAAATGTTGGCTTTCGGTAATTTCTAGCTTTTCAACACTCTTTTTTTAAACCCAGGAATACAGGTTTGCTAGACACAGCACTACAGCTTACGGTAAGCGGATCACTGCATTGATAAGGGAGGCAACTATGCACTTCTGGTCCATGATAAAGAAACCCAGGAAAATACTGAAAAATTGGGAACTTTGAGTGTAAAGGAGCAGCCATGTTGTAAGTTTTGAACCCAGGCGAGAGTCCATTCCGGTACGTCAACTCGCGAAGCCATACACAATGAGAACACACCAGATCACACAACTGTATCTCAGATATTCGGGCACCAGAACCCCACCAAGTCTAGGGTCATATTTCCCCGATAGCCATTAGGGACACATAGAGCACTTCGAGCTGAAGTCAAATCTGAAACAGGCTTGTCCACAGCGAGAAGAGAGTTTTGTGAAGACTGCATTGCAGGCGTCTCATCTTGAGCCGCCATATCGACAAAACTGTTCCATACTTGGCATCGACTAAAACCGATGGGCCTATAGCCCTCCGAAAAATACAGCTGATCTCTCTCGCCTTACCATATCCGATATGCATCGATTTGTGGTATTTTTAGTTGGTTTGGACTTGGGTTAGTCTATAGTACTAGGACGCTAGGGTTAGGTCGTGAGGACGGGAAAGTTCCTTGTGGAAAGTTCCGTGGAGACGGCAGTCTAGTTTGATACTTGTACTGTCTTGTTCCTGCAGTTTACGTCGAACCGGTTTTGAGGAATAGGTGATAGTTGACTGGTAACGGTTCGCTGGATGAGAAAGTGTTGACAACCAATACAAATTGATTTGCTTTGTGCAATGAAACGCAGTCATTCAATCACTTTCCCACTCACTCCACTACCCTTACTGTTATTGTATACTTTCTGTACACGTCACTCGTTATACAACCTGCTAATGATCTCAACACGTGTTTAGTTTCAGTTTTGTCAAATGTCCGTGTACATATGTATAAAATATATTGCAGTCACCATTGTTATCTGTTTCAATATCTTCAACGTACAAAGAACAAAGTCCAAGCCCTGTGCACTTTCAACAGCTGTTCACACAAGTTATTGATCTCTGTGGGAAAACCCGTATCAACTGTATTTGAATACATTCTTCATCGAAATACAATCAAGACATATTTCGGAAGTCTGTGATACCACGCAGCCCATCATGACATAACGACTATCTATGGGTGAATATAACCCATAGGTCGACATATTGCGTAACTATTGGATAGTATGATCCTAATCTCTACATACTGCCTAACTATAGGTCTTGGATAATACAATCATTATCACGAAGTGTTGCCTAACTATTGGATAACATTATCGTTATTTCGACATTTTGCCTACCTATAGGAAATATACAGTCATTATCTCGACATGTTGCCTATTTCCAGCTAACACAAGACCCCTCATATTGGTTAAACTCGCTTATAACGTGTCAATACACCACGTTGTCTTGCCACTGTACTATGTAGACACGTTGGTTCGGGTTTATATGCAAATTCAAATTCAAAGCAATCATTCAATGTTTGATGTGCATGCACCCTCACGTCAACGACTTGAACATATTCACTGACACGGAGCGTTTTTTCGCAAAGAAATACCACCAGAGTAACCCGGCAACAACATTCTGCTATCACCAGTTTGCAAACATGTCTTACTATGTCAGTCCATTTTCCAAAGCTGTGGTCTGATTTCAATGAGGTGTTAACTTCATTTAAAGGGGCCCCTCAGGCACTAATAGGTACATCCCAGCCTTTACATGTTGAGTCAGTGATATGACGTGACTCATATACTGCCTACATCCCCGTCCATGGCGCAATCAGGGGACTGCATATCATTAAACATGTGTATTATGCTGTACACGTATCAGATCAACGACCTCCTTTAAGATACTATGACGCGCCCTCGCTGCACCGACCGAAGTCCCTGCTATGTAAAGTGCGTGTCAATGCTGGATTCAACTCGACACTGGTGATTGACAGCTTCCCATTTGGTACTTGCAGTCATGCGTTGCTCGACATGAGAGCGCTATAACATTCATCTTCGTCCTGTAGCCACCACGGATGTGTCGTTTGGTCTGTTTCATCGCCTAATGGCGGGTCGGTGTAGTTCCGTATTCCTACTAGAGCGACAGGTCCAACACGGCCGGTTCACACTCTATAATCGCGTTCTGCTTCCTAACGTGTGACTGATTGAAACAGTGGCTGTTAATAGGATTCACTGGGGATTAGGGGGAAAAGTTAGACCAGGGGTCATTCAGACCATCTATATAGGACTTTCTCGTGATTTGACGTGCATTAAAACTGTGCAGGTTTGTTGCCACTGGAGTGCAACGCTAACTTATATTGCAGGTGCATATTGTTGATGTGTATTGGTTGTGTATAGGACTGACGATTGTTGCAGGTGTATACTGTTGGTGTACATTGGTTGTCTATATGGCCGGCGTATGGTGCAGGTGTATGTTTTTGGTGTATACTGGTTGTGAATATGACTGGCAAATATTGCAGGTGTATATTGTTGGTGTATACTACAGGTGTACATTGCTGGTGTGTTCTGGTAGTGTATATAGCTGGTGCATAATTCAAGAACATATTGCTGGCATATATTAGTGATGTATGCTGGACGGTCAATTTACCAAGACAGTGACTGGTCATACATTAGAAGGTGGAAGTTTGGCCGATACGTTACTCCAGAGTACACTGATACATTCATGTTCAAACTGGTATGTCATCATGTGCACATTATCGCGCTCGTCAGGTCATGCGTAGCTCGTCAGATCAGGTCATGCGTAGCTCGTCAGGTCATGCGTAGATAAACCGAGAACCGCTCAGCTATCCTAGTTGCGTAAATGAATGTTTTTGGTCACTGGATTGTCTGGTCCAGAGCCGATTATTCACAGACTGCCATCATACAGCTGAAATATAGCCGAGTGCGGCGTATGATTAAACACACTCACTTACAAGACAATTAAGATGGTTTGCTCCTGGCGCCATAAACATGGTTGCACATAGGTGCAATAATAATAATAATAATAATTGATGGTATCTATATAGCGCTCATCTCCGAAAGGACACTGCACACTTCTCTCTAAAACAACTGGATGAAGAAGTACACATGCAAGGAAAACTTGTTTAAAGAAGAATGTTTATAAATCAGTCTTGAATGAACTTAAAGAAGGGGAATTGCGGAGTTCATTTCGAAGAGCATTCCAAACTGAGGAAAGAGTATATTTGAGAGAGTGCTGTCCTGCTGAATTTCAATTGTTCTTTGAGATTTATAACAGTTTCTCACTAGAGGAGCTGCGAGTTCGTAGAGAGCTCTCGGGACAGGTATGGCGGTAACGAACCTTCAAGATGGCGAAACACTAGTGTTGCAATCTTGTATTTGCATGGGAACATGAAAAACAATGCCAAAGCACATGCTGCAGCATGGAGGTCACATGATAGTACTTCGTCTCTGCTGTGCTCGCTTGAGACGAGCTTAACGTCAAGAGGGAGACCAAAGAACACTAAAGTGATAGAGCAACTTACAAGACTGACTCCTGCGTCTTCAGTCAGGTATGTCCTAATAGAAGCACGTCGGAACATGTAGATGTGCTTATAGAGACTGAGTACTATACGGCAAAGAGTGACCTCTTACATAAAACAATGCTGGAATTCTAGGGTGATTTAAAATGCCTAAATTGTAACTAAGAGCGGAGTAAATAAACTCACTAACAGTTAGAGTATAGAAGAGGTATGCTTTTACGGAGTGTTGCTAAGGAGCACATGTCCGTGTGTTTCCATACGTGTTCAAATGTCAGTATAAGGTCATAGGTTGGGGGAAAATGACCACCTGATCACGTTTGTAAAACCAGTTCCTTCTTTCTAGCATATATCCTGTAATATCTACTATGTACGTTATGAGCCGAACAAATCCTGTGTTAACATACAATGTACATTTAACGCCTCGACTACAGAAGGTTTTATCGGTCTCTAATGCAGCAGGGAAATGTGTATCAAAGTGCACCAATATATTCAATGGTACACTTGTAAAAATATTTGTTCCAAAGACTACTGAATAAGTGAGTCAAATGGAATGGACATGGGGGGTGGGGTGGGTGTGACTTTTAACGCCTTTCAACAATATTGCAGACAAATAGCGGCAGTCTGTATACATTTGAGTTTCAGTCTGAATCTGGACGAGAAAATCACGTGGTCAACAATCTCCGCAACTGGGATACGATGACCTGTGGGTCAACCAAGTTAGTGAGTCTACCCACCGGATACCATCAGTCGCCTTTCACGACCAGGGTTGCTGTAGACCAATTCTAACCCTGGCCTTCTCTTTGAGTGAGTGAGTGAGTGATGTGGTTCAGACCATCAAGGCTATACTGGGGCCCCGATAGTGTCCGAGACAATAATCACAAACAGTGCCCTATTTTCTCAGGACCACAGATAATGTTTGCCAGATCAAGGATGGGGGTTACGTTCGTATGATTTTCTGTAAAATGATTGCTGCAGAGGGATAATAAGCCAAGGTCATATAATTACGTCTGAAGCAAAAGGAGTTTGTGTTAACACAAATGGAAAGAAAGATAAAGAAACAAAAAAGAACACGAAATACGTCAGCCTCGTCAGCAGTTCTGTAGACTAACACAAAGTGGCCGAAATATACACACATGTGTATGATCAATCCTCAGATCCTAAAGTCTCTACATGTCCTAAGTTTTCTTAGGTCACTACATATGAGAGGTAATGAGAATGGTGAGTGAGTGAGTGAGTGAGTGAGTGAGTGAGTGAGTGACAGAGTTTATCTTTACGCCGCAGTAGGCAATATCTCAGCTATATTGCGGTGGTTTGTACATAATTGAGTCTGGGCCAGGCAAGCCAGTGATCAACAGCATGGGCACCGATCTGCGCAACTAATGTCAACGAAGTCAGCGAGCCTGGCCATCCGATCCCGTTAGTCGCTTCTTACGATAAGCACGGATTACTGAATATCAATATTCTAACCCGGATCTACATAGGTTGAAATTGGAGAAAGTGAAAATGGAGGTATACATGTTTCATGAACAGTATCCACTCGGGTCTGCTAAGGAGACATGGCGAGGAAAGGCTCACGTTTAACTGCCTGTCGACACTTCATCTACACAACAGAAACACGCAAACTGCTACGGCAAAATGATAAATAGAAGCGAACTGTTTTTGTTCGCTTTGGGACCGAGAAGAATCAATGGAAGCGTATGAATCTGGACCTGAGCTTTACAAATGGCAGGAACATTCAGCTGGAAACATTTAGCGACAAGCATCACAGCAAAGTAAAGAGTTTTCACGTCTTTGTTCCTTAACCCTAATCGATAACAGTACCATCCCAGTTGTCCTTTTAAACCTGGTTTCTGGGTTTGTTAAACCCGCCTCTAATGTACTAAGGTTTTCTTCTGGGGAACGTGATCCTTAATTATTTACGGCTACAAAGCCGTCAGAAATTCGAGACGGGAAAGTAAGATATACTTCATAAATACACAGCAGGACACGGCTGTGTCGAAGTCATGGTTGTGTCGAAGGAAGTAGTCGAAGTGATTAACCAAGTCCGTACAACTTCGAGCAATCGTTTGCGTGTAAGTGGGGAATCGAATTTGGGCGAGCAAACTCTTTAACCACTAGGCTACCCACCTTCCCAGACTGTTCTGAACACAGGAACAAAGGGCATCGTCTTTAAGACAGCTGCCGTGGTGCACAGTGAATGTATAAGGTTTGCGCAGCTATCAACAGTATTCAAGCAATATCATGGCTGTTCATCGGGGGCACCCGAAATGGGCTCCACACGTGATACGCATGTGGGGAATCAAGCCCGGATCTGCAACTTGTATCCTTAAAGATCATATATAGAGAATCTCACGCACGTTCAAATATATCAACACGTGTAACAAATATCCGAGGCTTGCCGTGGATATTTTTACCTTTATCAACGAGTGTTGATATAACTGATATCAGTAGACAAGAGGGTGACTCGGTCGGTTCCAAATGCATTCCCGTGCTTCAAATACTCAATAACGCCCGGAAATTTGCCAACACATGATGTTTATCTCCAAATTGCATCTCTGAACACAGCACTGCCATTAGATTTACAATGTCATAGCATTTTGACGTCATAACATTGTCAGGACAGTACAAAATCTACTGTCAAAACAATATCTCCTAGGAGATATCGTCTGATCTCACATAAGCGATATCTCCCGTGGACCACTGTTTTGGATGATAAAATGACGCTGCCTACAATATTTATGTTTTCCCATTGTGGGTATTTACTCGTGACAGTATATTTATGTTGTTATTTCAGCCAGTGTCTAAAACACTGACGGCTCGGTGGAGCAGACAAGCCGGACATGCAGATAAATACCATCTGTCAAACGTCAGAGCAGTGATCTATCATTCCGCCGGGGCTCCCGTGTAGGAACGTTGGTTGTGAACATTGGTTGATGATATGTGACAGACACTAGCACAGCGACGTCCCTTGTGAACCTCAGCCTATAATCGCACTATTTTAATACCGAATGTGTGCATATTTAATCTGTTTTCATGCGATAACGCATAACACAAAGGTCGTGGCCGTGACTCGCTTTACTGCCACAAGTCGGGTAAACCTCGACTTACAACTCTCAGCCGTTGTATACGGATTATCACGCGGATGAGAAAAATGCACACTGGATAAGTTCAAAGAATATTTTTGAGATTCTTACACGATGTTTTCGACCCAAACGTTCGTGATTTCGACTGAAACTTCTCACTGATGTTTTCTATTCTGGTTTTTAACCAGTCACGGAAAACAAGGAGTAGGCAAAAAATGGTCTTCAGCAACCCACGCTTGATGTAAGAGGCGCCCAACGGGATCGGGTGGTCGGGATAGCTGACTTGAGTGACACGTCCATTGTATCTCCAGTGCTCGTGATGTCAATCAGTGGATTGTCTAGTCCCGATTCGAATGTCAAACCGCCGTGATATAAATGGAATTTTGCTTAGTGTGCCGTTACATAAGTTAGATAACAGGTAGCTGAAACGGTTTCCTCATTAACAGGTGTTTAAGAAACGTGAACCACAGACAAATGATAACTAAACCCGTTCTTCCATTCCTGTCGAGAGGCCTGATTGTTTCAACACTTTCCTCTTTAATCACAAAGACATACATTTTCCAGCATTTGAAACAGATGACAGTAGAGTCTACCCAGCACATATCTCATTTCCACACTTAACATACTACAATGAGTGAGTTGAGTTTTACGCCGCACTCAGCAATATTCCAGCTAAATGGAGGCGGTCTGTAAATAATGTAATCTGAAATAAGACAATCTACTGGTCACCTGCATAGGCATCGATCTGTGCAACTGGGAACCGATGACATGTGTCCACCAGGACAGAGTCTGACCACGTCATCCCGTTAGCCGCCTCTTACGACAAGCATTGTCGCCTTTTATGGCAACCATGGGTTGCTGAAGCCCTCTTCTACTCCAGATTTTCACGGGTCTGAGATATTAAACTGCACACAAGGATGTAACATTCCACGTGTCTGTCGTGGACATCAAACTGCCCATTATGTTCCCTTGTGTCCAGCAGCACTGTCAGGAGCTGGTGTGTGGTCTGGAGTGACACCGATGTGTTCCAGGGCGACACTATAACATTAGACGTCGGGTTGAGGTTAGACGCTCGAGGACAGACTCTGCTGATTAGGCTTTACAACAGTGGAATGTGTTTGATGCTAATTTGGATTTAAGCATAATGATGTTAAAGGTCTTAAGCCTATTTGTGAGTGGGTAGGGCACAGAAAGCACTGCGTATTCGTCACATTTGAATATGTCTGGGGTATAAGCTGCTTATATCAATAGACAGTTTTCAGATGGTAAAGGTCTCTTCTTGGAGAAGTGGTTTGTATCAATTGTTTGTCTGTAAATCAATGAGCCGAGGAAAGCTAGTTTATTTGATGCACAGGTATATCTCGCACAAGAAAATAAAGGCCGAATATTCTTTGGAAATTCATATTAAGCAATCTCAATCACGGTAAATCTTGGAAGTCTTGCATCTAGACATTCCAGCAGCAGTCACGTCTGAACGACCTTTCATTTGAGCGTCCCGCACAAAATCAGGACAGTTACAATCAGAATTTGTTTTCTGATCATGCAACCTTGATTGCGGTTACGGTCTGGGTGACTCATGCCGTCAGAATCACCGTCTATCTCCCACATCAATATACGATAAACAGGTAAACAGTCAACACGTTTCAAATCTGTGGTAGATACTCCCACATAATCTAGGCTGGTAAGAGGATATTCTCGACTGTTATCCTGCACCACTTCTGAATAAATTCTGCAAACATCTTTTCCAACGTATTCTGGAATGGCAATCCAAAGTATACAACCTGGATTTGTCAACTGAAGTTGGTCAGCGCAAAGTCCTCTGACGAGACCTGTGATAGCATCTAATCAAATCAAATAGTTAGTTTAGCGGTAGCAAGAACTAAGATCCGACTTTGCAGAAATAAACGAAGTTTCTAAAAACTGTCGACTGTACGCTAGCGTCTACATTATCAGCAAGAGTTTATCACCAGCAGTAGGTGGTGGTGAAAAAGCGAGCGTATCCTGCCCCATCGGCGGCGTCCTTTACAAATACATGCAAAGCCATACGAGAACTATGTAGCTGACGTATATGAGTACCATAACAATTAAGTATGTGGGGCTACTGCTTCATTTCTTTGTCACTACTCAGCATGATGGTATATCTATGTGTATATCAGTGTAGACGTTCATGAACTGACGGGGTGTTATATACCTCAGTCACGAGTTGTGAAAGTTCTTGCTTTTGTTTTTTCCTCCGAGGAGCCATATTGAAGGTGCACGGACCTCGGAGAAGACAATTTGAGACCATCTGTATGAACACCACAGACATAGGGTTTCATAAAACATATTTATGTAACAGACTCAGAAGGTGCACCAAAAAACAAGAATTGCATATCTAATTTTTCGGGAAATGTCACTTCTCTTCTAAAAGCGTACTCCAACTAACGGGTGTTTACATACGTAGCACATAATCGGCATGGAAGCTTCTGCCCGTGTCGTGAAATACTATTTCGTAACCGCTGAGTTAGTTTTGGATATCTGGAGCAGAAGATTACACGGAGTTCCGTGACTCTGCATACACGGATAACACAAGTGACTTGGAAACACATCTAGGAGACTGATAACACAAGATAACGTATACAATGATTTTGTACAAAGTGATTAGATCAAATGTACCTCCAAGCAGCCATGTTGGAAATGCGCGGACTTCGGAGAAGACAGCATCCAGATGTACTGTATGAACATCATGACCTTGTTATAAAGAAAACAAGTCACACAACAGATTTAGTCTGCGGAGAGAGCAAGGGATTCATGTCCTCTGATTCGGAAAGCAAATACTCGTGTATTTCGAATTAGAACCACACAAATAGTATTTATATACTTTAGCAGGGGAGATGTGTGCAAGAATGTTTCTCTCACAAACATGTTCACAAGGTGCGTTGAGAGCTATCACACATTATCACATAGGGATACGGTGGAACTACGTTATCAAGTACCTGTATTCAGTTTAAAACTCCGTTAATCAGGATGCTTGAGTTACCAGATACATACTTGGAATAGCAGTTTTACAGATAAACGAATCGTTTGGAAGGATTAATGTATTTTTGCTTATATAAAATCATCGGTTGTTATAAGGACAGCCATAACGTTTGTCCTTATCTATATAAAATATCTATAACATGCATAGCAACTTACAGTATTCATGCAGACTAATCGACTGACTGTAAAGAGACATCCGGGATGCGCCCCAGGACAAATAGGGGTTGTTTTGACATATGCAGATGAGATTAATTATTACACTTTTTACGAAAAGCGGAGATACTACTTGTCATAGGCACTGTATGTGAAAATTGAAGCTGACATTGCAGGAAATTAGTTTTGTACCTTCAGATAACGTACTGGATTAATTTTTAGCTCTTAATAATATATATCTACAACCCAAACTGGTGAACTGTTGCAGTACACTATACCGGTATAATCAGCTTCGTCATACACGTCTTGCAGCGCTGAATGTAACTAATACATGCTCGGTCTCCTGCAAGAGTATTCCCCAGATAATGGCGGACGGTGTACATCGTGTCTCATAGTGTATTGTAGAGCTTTAGGGCTGGGTACACACATGCCAGCTGTGCCAAGCTCACTAACCCACCACCTACTGGCGTGTGTTGCAAGGTCAGAGCACCATCGGGGGAGGCGGGGACCTCGGTGTCATGTAGAAACCAGTCATTATCCTCCTGAAGAAATGACATCGAATTACCGTAAATAATGAAACTGTGGCGTGACGTTTAATAAAGTGGAAGCTCTCAAATCCGACAGCCCTCTAATCCGGCATGCTATCAGTATCAACACTGGAGTTTGGTCACGGCAGAAACTAGTTCAATTTTGATCATCTACACACCCTCTAATCGGGCATTGTTGGCCGTCGCACTGCATATATTTTGAAGGAAAGGTTTTTGTAGGCGACAGATATGGAAATATCGCTGTTTGAGTATGAGTGAGTGAGAGAATTTTACTTCCCACCCCATCTAAACGGGCTGGTGTCTTTTTATTTCTTTGTCAGCGACAGGACAATCAGTTATCTTAAACAGCTGAATTAGGGTGTGGGAACAGCTATACTGATTGGGGTGAACATGACGTCATACATCTAACTGGCCATGATGTGACTGGGTACACGAAGACAATACGTTATTTGGAACCGTGTTCTTTCGGGGTGACGTAGACCAGTGGTATGAGTGTTTACTTGTCTGGGATCAGGCAAGTCTTCTCCTGCTGTTAAAGATGACACCAACTGGCATACTCTTTAAAGACGATATGAAATCAAGTGAAATATGTTCGGCATGTCATCACAACACATGCACAACACAACTTAACATCGTTCTTCTCTAACAAGCTTGTATTTATCATTTCCGCAAGTCACAACAATCGTTAAACTGCTTATCTCAATACCAGTTTCAAGTCGACAATGTTTCCCTCTTATACAGACATTCTAATTCCTATGTGGACATGCTTATCTGCTCGCTCCCGGTCACGACCAACCCGTCCGGGTCCGTGCATTAGTCAACGCTTGCTTAACTCCTGGAGTGTGACCCCGGTAATCTCGGACAACCTTGAAATGGTTGGGTACCTTTTCCTTCACGCTGGTGGTAGAGCATGTTATCACGAGTCCGCTTATACCATGCCGTGTCTATACATGATCCGGCGTCAGCTTCTCACAACACATCCCCGATTTACGCACACCCTGGAGATGATGCCCACGACACTGTATCGCGGTCACGTGGACCTCTCAGTGTACACTACTTGTTTCATGCAATCACATGGTACAGTACTACTACCAGCGCGCTAACATGGTACAGTACTAGCATCAAGCACTTACGTGGTACAGTTCTAATACTAAGGCACCCGAATGACACAATGCATGTATCAAGCACGTACGTGGTACAGTACTAATACTAAGGCACCCGAATGACACAATGCATGTATCAAGCACGTACGTGCCATATGCACGTGTCCAGGCACGCTCGTGGTACCGACATGCAAACTCGAATGTTTATATACTGCATGCGGGATAAACACAACAATGAGGCACCCCGGGACATTACATAACCAACAGCAGGGGAGGTTCGCTATATGGATGCACAAACAAGTGATCTGCCGGTTGGATTCAGTAGACCCGCCATTAGGTTAACTCTCTGCTCGTCACTGAACGGCTAAACGCTACGGCCATTTCCCGCGCTACGTCTGTGTGTACTCCCACTAGGACCAGACAAAATCTTGCTGTTCTCCGGGATTATTTTTTAAGGGGGCGGAAGCAAGCCCATGGGTAAATGTGTTAACTTTGCTCGTCACGCCGAAGAACCACCCCACAGCAGGACCCGGCTGTTCCCCATTTTCATATTATCGGAATAGAGGAATAGAGGCGTAAAGCAATTCTCATTTCTATATTTGTCAGCACATCTTCTGTGTACGTGGGTTTTACCAAAGGGTTGTGTCTTAGATCCAGATCAGCTTGGTCTTTAATCCCACATGAAGCCACGCACCCACGCTTTTACACTCGCTTAAACTTAATGTCCTCATAAAAACGTAGAAACTGAAAGTAGAATGATTCATTTCAACAGTGTTTTTAAAAAGGTACAGATATTATTATGACATCTCGTTTATTGTTGCCTTTGAATCCTACACGTCATAGTCAGTTATCAGAACGTGCATTATGACAAATCAAACTTACTTCAAGTTATTGTGCAGAAGTATAGGAAATGTTAACTATAATACGGTTTGTGTGGGAGGAATTACTGGATCACTGGGATCTCTTCAATCCACGGGTATTTTCAGGTCGACCCAGCAACACGGTGTGACTGGAGCGAATTGATTCCACATTCGGACCAAACATTCAAGTGATTTCACATACATTACAGAAACTGGGTCTGTGTTGGACCTTAAAAGATTTGACACGTATATAGTATACATATCCCCAGTCGACGACAGGGCTAAACCAAATTCTGTTTGAATATCCCGGGGCCCCTTCCTGTGTGACAACGCACTACACGGAAACGGTCAAAAGTCGTTTGACATTAAAACTGTCACACAGTGCTCCATTTCCGATGAAGTTCTCTCCGAGTCTGAGGTGTCGTCACTTTCGCTGAATGTCACCAGTTCATGAGAACTAATATTGCAACACCGAGATCTCTCCCCAGGGTCAGTCTCGCCAACTGTCTGGTGGTGTTTTGGGTGGTGTTCGCTGTATCAGTCGTATGGATGTTGGGAATTGTCTGTGTGACCGGCATATCTGGAGATAACGCAGAGGGATGTGGGTGTACTGGGGAGGGTGGATGGAGAAGGGGCGGGGATATAAACGGGGAAGAATGTGTGGGTCACCCTGTTTGACCTACTATAATCCTGTCAACTATACACCGCTCACATTACTCGTGTATGGTGTGGGGGGTTGAAAGTGGCTGAGGTCATAATGTAGGCGTGGTTGTTTTTTTCTCTATTTTATTTTATTTTATTTTACTTCATTTTGGGGGCTTGGGTTGGGGGTGGGGTGAAAATGACACCCTTCTTCACCATCATCATTACTAAGGCAGTGAAAGGTGGGTGTGCACGGGGGCACACAAGGTATGATATTTTGATATTTACATTGCAACATACTAATTTGGAATTTCGGTTGAGTCAAACATAAGTAATGAATTGGTTTTAACGAGGCTGCAGTTAGGTGCCTGAAGCCCCCACAGGGCGTGTTTACTAGTGACTATTCTCTGACAAGAAGATCAGAGTTACAAGACCCCTACCATTATGGGTTCAAATCTCTTGGGTTCCTCTAAGTCCTACACATGTCCGTGAGACCCGTTCCTCCCACCTCAAGTTCATCTACCCCGATGAAACCGAAATACTGTCCACTAAGATGTGAACCCATACTCACTAACACTGAAACACGAGGTGTGTAGGAATCACAGAGGAGTGCAAGCTGAAAGTGAATGTCCAGGAGGTTTAGCAAAACGTGTCTGTCAGCTTGAACCACCTGCCATGTTTATGGTTTAATCTGATCAGGCTAATTGAAAACTGGAGACTATCTGACAGTGATGAAGTATCGAGTTTAACTTTGACACGACGATGTATTGCAATTTCTCCCTGCGGTGTCCACGCGACGCTCACTGTCGCGGCAGGATGACTGGATTTTGACATTTTAAGGTGCACATACGTTTTCACGTACAGCTTGTTCAGGGTATCTGATAAAATATGAGGTAATATCGGACTACGCCTAAAAGCTAGTACCCGTGGTCGAATACACAGACGCAGTCTCTCTCTCTCATTTATTAACTGTTAACAGATCATGTCACGACTGACTTACACGAGTTCCTTGACTCCAGATAAGGTGGTGGGCGTTGCCCCTGTTCGAGTACAAAATACCTCGTTACGCTTCACTAAAGTTGGGTCTGCTAAACGTTTTCGTATTTCCCTGCTTATTCATGACCGAATTCCTCTTGAAGCCACGATATTGAGTAATATTGATTATCAATCACACCTGACGACTGTGATGATTGCGCGAGACAGGTGATGACAACATTGTCCACGAGGTGTAATATAGTGATATGTATAACGGTAGTACTTACCGCTGGTGCGAGGGTAGCCATGTTGGGTTAAGTATGTAAAATCCGGTATATGTACACAAGTATTGAACGTGGGGAGCACAGGCGACACACTTCAGTCCACGACGAGTGAGACCACACTGCAACAGTTTTCTGACGGCAAGCGACACAGCGTACACACGACCTTGAAGTATCAATGAGGCCCGCAATGGTGGGGCCTAAAAAGCGCCTCTTTTATATTTTGTGGTAAAAATCGATAGAGTGACTTGTGGCTTGCGTGGAGTTGTGCCTGCGCCGATCATGGGTTTCTGAATTGGAGGAGAAACGCTACACATCGTCAGTAACAGACTTTTGGATAATATCCAAATACACGCACGGTTCGGTCAGGACTGCCCGAACATCCCTGAAGGATGCACGTATCGGCTTCGGAATAATGAGTTCGAATCCTACATTCTTACTATGATCTTTTGTCTACAAGCAACTTCCTCAATTTGCAACTTTTCATCATTTATAAATCAGGTCACAACTGGCCTTCACAACTTAAGCGTGTTCCCCTTATGATCCGGTTACAACTAGTCTTCACTACCTATGCATGTTCCCCCTGAGATCCGGGTTACCATTGGTCTTCACTACCTCTACGTGTTCCCCTTGAGATCTGGGTTACAATTGGTCTTCACAACCTATGCATGCTCCTCTTGAGATCCGGGTTACAATTGGTCTTCACAACCTATGGTTCACCTTAAGATCCGGGTCACAATTGGTCTTCACAACCTATGCGTGTTCTCGTTAAGATCCGGGTTACAATTGGTCTTCACTACCTATGGGTGTTCCCCTTGAGATCCGGGTTACAATTGGTCATTTCTACCGCTGTTACTGGCAACTTACGGAATCGTGTGGTCGGGTTAGCTGAGTTCATAGATGCATGGTTTTTTTTGCGAAGGTCGTTGGGCATAATTTCAGTCAGGGGACTGTCTAGTCTAGATTCAGTCATGTGCGGACTGTCGTCAGGTAATATTACTGAAATATGCCTGAAACATATAAACAGTAAAGTAGCTTAGGTGTCACCCATGGACGAGATCTTTTGATAGACGCGTGTACGTCCAGTGAAATACTCCATGATACAACGATATGTTTGAAATATTTGACAGAAACCCGATGTTAAATATTATATCGTCGCCATTCACATAAAACTCTCCACTGTCATTGTGATACAAACACAGCATTATGTTTCAACAATTAGTTATGAAAATAGTATTTCTAATACGAACCCGACTCGTAGTCACCCTCCTGACCACGGGCTAGTCCATTACGTTAAAAGGGGTCCTCGCAACAAGATTAACGACTTCACGGGGAAGAGAATTCTCGACAGGCTTATACATTAAACATTGCTATTGACGCCTCGACCAAGTGTCACGGTGATCACGATGTGTTTCGAGACGTGATTATACCTAACTTCGTTGGAATTCTGTCTCGCAGCTCAAACGTGAGAGGCATGTGACGTATATTAAATCAGGGAAAAAATCGAAGACGGAAATGGCAAATAACACGCTTATCGCCCCTAGTTTTAACGCCCAGACAGTTGAACGCGATGTGGTCACCCCAAAGAATGACAATACTTGATGTCAAATTACACTCAAGTATATATGTTTCACGTTCGGATGTGTCTCATTGCTAAATAAATATGCTGAAATAATTAAGATCATTGTACCGTTTTCAAGAAAGCTTTTACCAGTATCAATCAATGAATATATGGATGGGTTCTTGTCGGTTTAGCCTGCCTTGGTAGACATTGTTCCAAGCAAGCATAACTTCGTTACACTTTTGTCTTAATGTGTTGACACGTCGGAGGATTTTGATTCTATTGTCAAGGTTTGTTAAGGTGCTTGGAGTTCCGAAGCTCTATGAAACACCTACACGTGGGTGAATATGTAACTTAACCAATATATAAAATACTCTGGTATTTACTCGGAGTATTGAATCACAGGAAACAGGTGTGAATATATATACTGTTCCGTGTGTGTGTGTGTGTGTGTGTGTGTGTGCGTGCGTCCGTGCGTGCGTGCGTGCGTGCGTGCGTGCGTGAGTGTGTGTATCAGCATACACGGAACATGGAACAACGCTACAATTGTAATATAGACTAAGTACAATATGAAATGACGCACACTCAACCAGGTTGCCCGATCTTCACTGGCGGGATGTTTATTAACACACACTCAACTGGATTGCCCGATCTTCCCTGATGAGATATGCGTTGACGCTCACTCCACCAGGTTGCCTGATCTTCACTTACGGGATGTGTATTAACACACACTCAACCAGGGTGGATGCCCGGTCTTCACTGACGAGATATGTCTCAACACACACTCCATCTGGCTGCACGATCTTCACTGGGAGGATCTGTGTTAAAGCACACTCCACCAGATTGCCCGATCTTCACTGAGGAGATATGTCTTAAAGAAGGATCTATGTTAACACACACTGAACTAGTTTGCCCGATCTTCACTGAGGAGGTATGTCTTAAAGGAGGATCTATGTTAACACACACTGAACTAGTTTGCCCGATCTTCACTGAGGAGATATGTCTTAAAGGAGGATCTATGTTAACACACACTGAACTAGTTTGCCCGATCTTCACTGAGGAGGTATGTCTTAAAGGAGGATCTATGTTAACACACACTGAACTAGTTTGCCCGATCTTCACTGAGGAGGTATGTCTTAAAGGAGGATCTATGTTAACACACACTGAACTAGTTTGCCCGATCTTCACTTAGGAGATATGTCTTAAAGGAGGATCTATGTTAACACACACTGAACTAGTTTGCCCGATCTTCACTGAGGAGGTATGTCTTAAAGGAGGATCTATGTTAACACACACTGAACTAGTTTGCCCGATCTTCACTGAGGAGGTATGTCTTAAAGGAGGATCTATGTTAACACACACTGAACTAGTTTGCCCGATCTTCACTTAGGAGATATGTCTTAAAGGAGGATCTATGTTAACACACACTGAACTAGTTTGCCCGATCTTCACTGAGGAGGTATGTCTTAAAGCAGGATCTATGTTAACACACACTGAACTAGTTTGCCCGATCTTCACTGAGGAGGTATGTCTTAAAGGAGGATCTATGTTAACACACACTGAACTAGTTTGCCCGATCTTCACAGTTGTTAAAGAAATGTTATAGCCCTACGGATATTACTAACTGGCGGATGTTACGAACTGACTGTTGTTACGAACTGACGACTATTACGAACTGACGAATGTTACGAACTGGCGGCTGTTACGAACTGACTGTTGTTACGAACTGACAGATATTACATTGAGAGACTACACTGTGTCAAGGACATGTCCTCCCCCCTCATGCCAACCACCCATGAAGGCACCGTGTCAACTTCAGGTTGTAGCTGCGCCACGGGTATGTGAGTGAGTATGTTTTGATGCCGCTTTCGCAATTCGCAATATCACTGCGGGTACACAAGAAATGGACTTTGCATGGTTAAGAGGTGGAGAGGGGAATAAAAGATGACGAGTCTCGAGGATGATCCCTAAACAGAACACCTTCAGATTCCACCGTTCAGTACATTGTTGACACAACACATGACACAGTTGTGAACAATCGACGTCTTCGCCACGTCTCCAAACCAGGACACCAATGACTGTGGCACGATAAAATTCACGTTAACCGAGTCATGTAACACATCGCACCGAGACCTGGCGGTGTTGTGCAACAATCGTACACGTAGTCTGTAGTCTGTTACGGTAATTGTCAAATTGGCCTGTGTAACACATATACGAGAACCCTCAACCTAAAGCTTGAATATACAAGATCCACCATATAATTTTCCGAGCAAGTTTGCCATTTAAGCCTAATAAAATCCTCTTCCACATGCATTTGAGATTGACTTTTCCGTTGACGGTATGAATTGAGTACTTCCGTGACAAAATGGCTGTACAGTTATGTGGTTTTGATACCATATATAATGTTTGTTATGGCATGTCATCGATATTTCATGTTTTAAACTAATATTCTCAGTGGTAATATATGACTCGCCAGGACTCGCCCCCGAATCTGGAATACACAAATCAAAACACATATCATCGATCATGCCGCAATGGGGATATTAAAATCTGTCATTTTAGATGTCAAAGTTCCTATTAAATATTATATGAACAGTTGAATCTCTCGTTTACATTCTGAGCCAGTGCCAAAAGTCAGCCTGTAAGCATGCGCCCCTTCGTAATGAAAGCCTTGCGATATTCGTACTGTTAGATCTGATGCTTGGGTTGTGGGGTAGCCTGGAAGTTAAAGCACCCGCAAAGATCCGTGTGTAATTCCCCACATGGTTATAAAGTGAGGAGAACATTTCTGGTGTCCCCCCCCCCCCCCCCCCCCCCCCGTTGATATTACTGGAAAATTGTTAAAGGGGCATAAACCCTGATTCACTCAACTCCCGCAGATCTGACGTAGAGGCAAGGTTTGTCCCTTAGCCATGCCAGGATCCGATGTACGCGGGTTTCAATCTCACATTACAAATGCTCGAAAAGAATTGCTTTACAAATAATTCACACCTGCACGTGTACTCTCAACAAGACAGGCTTACTTCATTCCTAATTCTTTATCGAAACACACATTTCCTTCACCAAGCCAGACCAAATCCACATTTATTGCCAAGCATAATGAAAACAAAATTTGATACAAAGGAAATACGAAGGTATTCACAAAATCGATACGACTGAAATTGTCTAGCTGCGATGAAATGCAACGGCATTGCTTTACCATATCATAGTTTGTAGCAGATGAAATACAACATCCGCGGCACGATCGATAACTCGGTCAATGCCATGACATGGAATATGAAACGCGTTAAATGGTTATTGGCGTTTTATCATCTCGACGAGGGCTCGTCTCACTCGCATAGTGGCCCTAAATGTGTATTAATTTTGCTTATGTGAGACATTTACTTTCGAGCTAAAAATCTGTAAACCGTTCTTATAGGTGTAGGACGGCTCTCTGCTTAACGATGGCAATGACGGATACACGGGTGATGGTTTCTTTTTGTTACGACATTTTCCAGGTATAGGAACTCATCCAATCTCCGCGAACGCACACACTAGTTTACATGCATGCACGCTCATAGGTGGCATCTGCAAGATATATCACAGAAAACATCTACAAGATATATCACAGAAAACATCTACAAGATATATTACAGAAAACATTTACAAAATATATCACAGAAAACATCTACAAGATATATCACAGAAAACAACTACAAGATATATCACAGAAAACATCTACAAGATATATTACAGAAAACATTTACAAGATATATCACAGAAAACATCTACAAGATATATCACAGAAAACATCTACAAGATATATCACAGAAAACATCTACAAAATATATTACAGAAAACATTTACAAGATATATCACAGAAAACATCTACAAGATATATCACAGAAAACATCTACAAGATATATCACAGAAAACATCTACAAGATATATTACAGAAAACATTTACAAAATATATCACAGAAAACATCTACAAGATATATCACAGAAAACAACTACAAGATATATCACAGAAAACATCTACAAGATATATTACAGAAAACATTTACAAGATATATCACAGAAAACATCTACAAGATATATCACAGAAAACATCTACAAGATATATCACAGAAAACATCTACAAAATATATTACAGAAAACATTTACAAGATATATCACAGAAAACATCTACAAGATATATCACAGAAAACATCTACAAGATATATCACAGAAAACATCTACAAGATATATCACAGAAAACATCTACAAGATATATCACAGAAAACATCTACAAGATATATCACAGAAAACATTTACAAGATATATCACAGAAAACATTTACAAGATATATCACAGAAAACATCTACAAGATATATCACAGAAAACATTTACAAGATATATCACAGAAAACATCTACAAGATATGTCACAGAAAACATCTACAAGATATATCACAGAAAACATTTACAAGATATATCACAGAAAACATCTGCAAGATATATCACAGAAAACAGCTACAAGTCTCATGTACAGGATACGTCCACAAGAGACATCACCAGAAGACATCTTCAGGAGACATCTACAGAAGTCCTCTATAGGACACGGCCACAGGAGACATCTTCAGGAGACATCTACAGAAGTCGTCTATAGGATACGGCAACAGGAGACATCTTAAGGAGACATCTAGAGAAGTCGTCTGTAGGATGCGTCAACAGGAGACATCTTCAGGAGACATCTACAGAAGTCGTCTATAGGATATGGCCACAGGAGACATCTTCAGGAGACATCTAGAGAAGCCGTCTATAGGATACGGCCACAGGAGACATCTTCAGGAGACATCTACAGAAGTCGTCTATAGGATACGTCCACTGGAGACATCTTCAGGAGACATCCACAGAAGTCGTCTATAGGATACGGCCACAGGAGACATCTTCAGGAGACATCTACAGAAGTCGTCTATAGGATACGTCAACAGGAGACATCTTCAGGAGACATCTACAGAAGTCGTCTATAGGATACGGCCACAGGAGACATCTTCAGGAGACATCTACAGAAGTCGTCTATAGGATACGTCCACTGGAGACATCTTCAGGAGACATCTACAGAAGTCGTCTATAGGATACGGCCACAGGAGACATCTTCAGGAGACATCTAGAGAAGTCGTCTATAGGATACGTCAACAGGAGACATCTTCAGGAGACATCTAGAAAAGTCGTCTATAGGATACGTCAACAGGAGACATCTTCAGGAGACATCTACAGAAGTCGTCTATAGGATACGTCAACAGGAGACAACTTCAGGAGACATCCACAGAAGTCGTCTATAGGATACGACAACAGGAGACATCTTCAGGAGACATCCACAGAAGTCGTCTATAGGATACGTCAACAGGAGACATCTTCAGGAGACATCCACATAAGTCGTCTATAGGATACGTCAACAGGAGACATCTTCAGGAGACATCTACAGAAGTCGTCTATAGGATATGGCCACAGGAGACATCTTCAGGAGACATCTACAAAAGTCGTCTATAGGATACGTTAACAGGAGACATCTTCAGGAGACATCCACAGAAGTCGTCTATAGGATACGTCAACAGGAGACATCTACAGGAGACATCTAGAGGAGACATTCAGTCAGGACACTTCTGGGGAAACGTGGAACTATCATTTGATCTTGCGAAACCAACACTCCATCTCAGCGCGTGTGGTCGTATGAACAGAAAAGATCATACTTCGTGCGGTAGTGTAGCATATAGATCGTGATTCCCGTGCTGGTGTGGAAGCTTGGGTAAGGTGACACGTCCCTTTCACGACCCATCCATCTTTTCCGACCTAAGGGACGAATTGTGGAGTAAGAAACAAACCGTCAACGTCGTGGCGCAACCGATTCCAGCTTCTGTGCTCATTCATCTCGTGACCAGGTGTGAGTGAATTTCATTTCAGCGCAATGGAAGCGTGGCGCTGCCCGTGTTGCCAAAACCTAAACACATCTAGAATCGCGCGGGTAAGAGCAAAAGATGCTGATGGCGTGATAGAACACAAGCATTTATCAGGACGATGATGAAGATGATAAGCGACAATGGTTTGTAAATATGTAAGTCAGTGAGCCTGGTCATAGCTTCTACAAACTATGAAAAGTACGTAGATAGTCGGAAATAACTGAAACCTTTGAAATTTTCAGTAAGTGAGAAAATTACGTGTTGTTCCATTTTTAGGCAACTTTTGTTAATACTGTCTCGTTTTGCGAACACCCGGTGTTATTTCCGATTTTCTTTTCCACAGCCATTTTTCCCTTTACTCAAAACAGGATTTTTCACTGACGTTCTGTATCAGATCAGATACGACTTGTCAAACATTCATTCACCAGATCAGGTATATATCGTATGGGTTTCTGCAGGGTGACAAGGATTTGAGAAACTCTGTCCCACTCCACTGTATAAATGTTGTGCAGCTTGAGGTAAGCGAGGACAAATCGTGTACAATCAGCGAAGATGCGGTTGTCCTGAAGGAGTGAGTGAGTTTAGTTTTACGTCTCACTCAGCAATTCGCCAGCTATAATGCGGCATATCTGTAAATAATCGAGTCTGGACCAGACAGTCTAGTGGTCAACAACATGAACATCGAGCTAGGTATTTGGAATACAATGACATGTGTCAATCGATTCCGTCAGTCGTTATAAAAGACAACCCATCCGTCACTGAATCAGGACAAAGGGCGTTACCACTCCCGATAATAAGGTCACTTCCCTGATCAGTACCCTGTTCTTTATTTGCGGCAATTTGATTCGCCGTTTGCGTTAAACATCAAAGACCCTGACGTCTGATCAATCCATCCTGTACGCTTGCCGTAGACTTGGGACACCCGTCAACATTTGCGCTTTGGTGGTACCAGTTTAATAGTTTGCTAATCACAAGCATTTCACGCTGCCGAGTCGTTATGTCCCATTCCATTGTCCAGTAATCCTGCTTGAAAGAAATGAAATCAGTTACAGCTGAAATCGGCAAATTATCGGATGTGTGTTGGTGAAAGGTTTTATAGACAAAAAAAAAAACGTCCTTGAGTAGAACGTTTGTCGTCAGTACTTTCATCTGTTCAAATACACGGTGGTAAGTTACTGTTATTATTCCTATTTCAAGACCCCCAACTTAATATGTAATTTACAAACCATTGCTTTGGGGTTGACATTAAGCAGCCGCCCTTTTCCCGGACATAGTCGAGGCTCACTTAGATCCGGATGTGCGCACATTTTCAGTTGTCGCACCGGAAGTGAGACGTCAGCCATTAAAGTTAATGTTCCCTTGTAATGGGCAGTTTGTCTGGGTACTTATAAATATTTAACAGTCAACGACATGTGGCTTGCAAGGGCCTGTCGATATCATTACTGATGATAAAACCCCTTCTGTATTCATTAGAAGTATCTCCTAAACCGGAGACCATGCTGCTATTCCGATTGGATCATTTGTTTAGGAATCACTATCAAAAAGCAAGTGTCAGTGAAGACCTAGCATATTCTGCCCGATCGACGATATATTCCCTAAGAAAACATGAAACATTCACTTCATACATATATTTGTGAAGAGCAGTGCTAATCTGGAACGCATCAGTGTCAGCAATGGCGGTATGGCCAATTACAGTGTGTGTTCGAATACCGGATGGGAATTCACCAAAAACAGAGGTAGACTTCGCTGGGAAATGTAATCCCAACACATGCAATGCATCTTACCACCTTCTAAAGTGCGATTGTATTGTCTCGTCCAGATTCGATTAATTGTAGACCGTAGTTATATAGCCGGAATAAAGCGGAGTGCGGAGTAAAACTAAAGTCATTCACCGTCCTCCAGACTACATCCGGTACCTGCTAAAGAAACAATGGTAGGAAAACAGTTAAGTAAACTCCATGACTTTGCAAAACTTAAATCAGTTTCGCGCCCCGTTTCATCACCTTGATTAGTGTGGGATTGACTGGAGTACTCTCTATTAGTTTAGGCTGTTATCTGTCTTTTTCTGCGCGCATTCAACTGGGTATAGATGGTGAGAAGAGACGGAGCCCAGCTCAAAATAATTGTAACCTTTACTGAGAGTTATTCCTACGCGAAGGCGTTTCCCATGCCTTGACCCCATCACGACACTTAACATTTATAGTCATCCGAGCAGAAGAGTCATCTGTTGGTGACATTTACAACAATATGGCCGCATGCTGGAAGAACCGATGGGTATTGACTGGTTGCCCGTGTGCTTCCATGCTGCAGTTCATTAAGGATTTAATGAAACACGAACAATATATGATCTTCAAGCTTCTCCTCACACCATCCCAGATGCGTAAAGGTTTGGCAGTTGTAGTTGGAGATCGCACCCTCGTGTCCGTTGATGTCAAGCTACCGGGCAAAAGAAAAGATACACGTCAAATTGGATTTTAAGAAACGTTATCAAACGTTGTCTAGACGTTACATGAGAAAACTGTTGCTAGGAACACACGTACATCAGCTGGCAGTGCATTAACAATTTATGTTTGTTTCATCTCTAGTCTGGTGGTTGGAGCCTTCGCTCGTTGGATTCCTCACACAGATACAACATAAAACGTCCATTTCTGGTGATGTATATACCTTTTGACTGTTAATATTAATGGAAGTCGACAATATATACCAGCTCCGGTGGCAAAGTTGATGTCATTTGATTCTGACGTGTACTCATGCTTAAATGTATTGCCACTGTATACGCAGACATATATTATCATGGTATGAGGTTAAACAACAGGACAGATTCAACGATTGCCATTGTCATCGACTTAAACTAGGGATACCGATCGCACACACACACACACACACACACACACACATACACACACACACACACACACACACACACACACCTTTCTGAAGAAGCTGTATCCGCTCCTGGGTACCATGTGCTACTTCAAAACATTTAGTATCGTCCCGTGCCGCCATGCGAATCGATAAGGGAGATAATCCGTCTGTATAGTCCACATGGTCCCATGTTCTGACCAAAGCACCGCCTAAAGCAGCCTAAAGGTCTAGTGGTAGTGACAGAGCGCTCCATGCAGTCCCAGGATGCATGTCAGAACTTTGCGCTGCCCTTGACAATCTGTCGACATCCTTTCTTTACTTGCCACAAGTCATCAGTTGGCTTTGCGATGTCGAGCACTGTATTCTTGAAGGAGGTTGAGGCCATACACCCCGTGACCTTGTGGACAGGTGCCCTTCAAAGTCTGTCCCATGAGTCTCATTCTTGTGGCAACCATTCCGTGTATCAGCTATGTCACAGACACATCCGCAGATCCACCACCGTCGTGTACATTACCTAGGACTAGACCCAGACGGACCCTTTCCGCAGACGACCTGTGTCCTCATCCTCATCCATCGTCTCTGATGAGAAGGCTTAGACTCATCTGTGTAGAAGACGTGTCGCCAGTGGTAACTGGACATTCTGGTGATGCAGGGCCAATAAAAACCTCTAACGTCCGCCAGTCACACATGTTCGACAGAGAGGTCGAATTGCCCTATATCTTGCAATCAAGTCTAGCGTTAACTAACACATCCCATTTGTCTGTCGGTGTTGTTGCTACCGACGTCGATTACGTCTTGTGAGACAGTACAATGAACGATCATGACGTACTGTGGTATTCCAGGGTCAGTCTGAACGCTGCATAGGGTGGCCGACGTTGTCCTTCTTAAATTCTTTTGATTCTCTGAACCGTTCTGACGCTAACTCTAATCTGATGGCTGAACATGTGATTTGTTACATCCATTAGAAGTCACCTTAACTAATATGTTTGACATGTGGATTCGACGAGTTGTCAATGTATGAGATGGATTTATGGCGACTGAATCTCAGCCCACGTAAACGAGCATTTCGTCCCACGATCTCATCAGTTGACGTATTCGCTTTGCATGTCTGCTCGACATCTACACAAACATGAAAGGGGACAATAATTATGAGCATGAATATATATGCACGTGGGTAGACGGCTAATATTAAGTCTGATACACTATTGTAAAAATAACATTTGATTTATTTCAGAAATTAAGAATATCAACATTTTCGTTTCTATCATGCGTTTTCGTATTTCTTTAGTGCATTCAAAACTTTACTTTAACCTTTAATTGTGTACACATTGGTATTAAGTAATGTAAAATAAACCCAAATATTGACTACAGATCTTCCTGCGTGCATACTACGCTAAATGCGTGATGTGAATGGAACTTCGTGTTTTCCAGAGTCCCGTTCAAAAAAGTAATCGTATCGCTAAGATGATCGTACCTCCCATGTTGTAACATAGACTCACGACAGACGTATCGCTAAGATGATCGTACCTAACATGCTGTGACATAGACTCACGACAGACGTAGCGCTAAGATGATCGTACCTCCCATGCTGTGACAGACTTACGACAGACGTAGCGCTAAGATGATGGTACCTCCCATGCTGTGACATAGAATCACGACAGACGTAGCGCTAAGATGATCGTACCTCCCATGCTGTGACATAGACTCACGACAGACGTAGCGCTAAGATGATGGTACCTCCCATGCTGTAACATAGACTTACGACAGACGTATCGCTAAGATGATCGTACCTCCCATGCTGTGACATAGACTCACGACAGACGCAGCACTAAGATGATCGTACCTCCTATGCTGTAACATAGACTTACGACAGACGTAGCGCTAAGATGATCGTACCTCCCATGCTGTAACATAGACTTACGACAGACGCAGCACTAAGATGATCGTACCTCCTATGCTGTGACATAGACTCACGACAGACGTAGCGCTAAGATGATCGTACCTCCCATGCTGTGACATAGACTCACGACAGACGCAGCACTAAGATGATCGTACCTCCTATGCTGTAACATAGACTTACGACAGACGTAGCGCTAAGATGATCGTACCTCCCATGCTGTAACATAGACTTACGACAGACATAGCGTTAAGATGATCGTACCTCCCATGCTGTAACATAGACTCACGACAGACGTAGCACTGCGACCACTTTCTGGAACAGGCGCCAGATGTTTTACAGTCAGACAGGCGGTCAAGTCGTACGAAAGGTAATGCCCATTATTTACGTAATGTGTTCGGTACTGGGTAACCTAACTTATGGGCATCAAGAAAGTCTCCATTCTGTCACTTCCTCTTTACCACCTGTTGGCCACTTCTATCAGTACACATTTGTCAGCAAATCTTGATTTAGCTTCTTGAAAGAAAAGTTGTTTTGCATATAAATCTTGTACGCTTTATCTTGTTCCGTGGTGTGACGTATATCGAAGTGTATGCAAAGTACCGGACCACCCAGAAGAATACGCACGTACCGTGAAACCTGCCAATCATGGATCATGCCGAGTGTTATACCAGGTGGCACAGGAACATCTGACGGTGTGTATGATAACAGTAATAGGGGTATGGATTATGAATAATTCTGAAGGTGTGAAGTCTTGCCTGGACATTGTTCTGAAGGAGGTTGTTAAGTTGTGTATTGTCCGAGGTCGATCATATCACCATATTTCACGTATTGTTTGTTAAGTTGTATACAGAGGTGGGATGGACAACTGGTATATTGTTCAGTAGATATTACACACCACATCTATGTAATGCCTTAAAGAGCTTGTCGACGTAGGTCAGGTTATCGGGTAACACATTGTCTTGTCACGCCCAGATTTTGTTTGGAGTGGAATATAGTGTGTTGCTATTGTCTGGTGAATGTGCAGCTACCATATATTTCTGGATAATACGTATATCCACGTCTAATTGCTGAATAAACTAAATGTGTGACAAACACTTTTAACGTAGGCGTATAATGCTGAAAATGTTCAAGTAGATCCAAGTCGGGTGATGTATCATGTCTTGTGCCTACTTTCTGTTTGAATATAGATACAGAGCTCGACACCATGGAAATATCATCGTCGTCGTCATCATCGTCGTCATCGTCGTCGTCGTGGTCTTTTCTCCCACTGTACAGATGTGAGAGTCGAACATACTCCATAAGCGTACAAAACAAACGCTTTAGCCGCTACCCACTAACTTTTACACAAAGCAAGGTTAGGTTGGCCCTTGACGTACAGAACAAAGCAATATAGCGGTGGGTGGTCTGTTTTTCTGCTCTTAATTTCATGTTTATCGATTCGCATTCAATGTGATCTCAATACATGGCTGTAAAACTGTGTGTGGCAAGAATAGACTATATTAATTGTTACGGAGTAAACAGTGTAAAATCAGTAGGGGGCAATCGCGCCGGACTCAACAGCCTCTGCAGGATGATTGGATTTGTCGATAAACATCAGATGCACGTGTGTTTTCATGTACAGCTGGATTAATGTGTCTGGTAGAATATATCAACAGTCCGCTGCACTTGTGTGTAGTACGTTGCACACAACGTCAGATGCACCTGTGTTTTCATGTACAGCTGGATTGATGTGTCTGGTAGAATACATCAACAGTCCGCTGCACTTGTGTGTGATACACGGCTAACCTCATCGACACATTGACAACTATAGCTTTTTCTGCCGAACTATCTCCCACGGTGGAATGTATCCAATCTTTCTGCTTCTAACTGCCTTCACAGTACGCAGTCGTTCACGAATGCTATAACTTACTGCTTAACCCTCTATGGTAAATCATTTCACAAATTCTATATGATATGTTTGATACTGATATGTTTGATATTGATACTGAAGAGCAGACCGGGCGTGGAGACCATTATGGAGAATAAAGACCAGGCTAAAACAAGATGGTTGCGTATATTGCTGGGCAAGCCATCAACACAAATATGAAGCTTTGCAGCCTATCAGGTTTACATGGAAAAATGGCTTCCTACGCGTCTGGAGATGTACCTCAGTGTAGAAATTACCTATCATACAAAACAACGATCTAGATAGTCGTAGATCAGACGGAGATACATGTTACTCAGTGATTGGTAGATCAAACAGAGATACATGTTACTCAGTGATTGGTAGATCAAACAGAGATACATGGTACTCAGTGATTGGTAGATCAAACAGAGATACACGTTACTCAGTGATTGGTAGATCAGGGACTATTGTTACTGAGTGATTGGTAGATCAGACACTGCCACAGGCTATGCAATGATTTGTAGATCAGACAAGGGCACAGGTTACTCAGTGATTGGTAGATCAGACAGAGCACAGGTGATGCAGCCACTGGAAGAGCAGTCACGGCAACAGATGAAGCACTCATTAGAAGAGCAGATACGGGTACAGGTCATGCAGTGATTGGTAAAGCAGAAACTCGCATAGGTGATGCAGTGATTGGTAGATCAGACAGAGCACATGTGATGCAGCCACTGGAAGAGCAGATACGGGCAAAGGTGAATCAGTGATTGGTAGATCAGACTGGGGCACATGAGATGCGGTCATTGGTTGATCGGACAGGGGCACATGTGAAGCAGTGATTGGTAGATCAGACGACACAAGTGACGCAGCCATTGGAAAAGCAGACACTGTCACAGATGAAGCAGTCATTGGAAGAGCAGACACGGACACATGTGATGCAGTGATCGGTAGATCAGACACGAGCACAGGTGATGCAGCGATTGATAGGTTAGAGAGGGGCACAGGTGAAGCAGTCATCCGTAGATCAGAGAGGGGCACAGGTGAAGCAGTCATCGGTAGATCAGAGAGGGGCACAGGTGATGCAGCGATTGATAGGTTAGAGAGGGGCACAGGTGAAGCAGCCATCCGTAGATCGGAGAGGGGCACAGGTGAAGCTGTGGTTGGTAGATCAGAGAGGGGAAAGGTGAGGCAGTCATTGGTAGATCAGAGAGGGGCACAGGTGAGGCAGTCATCGGTAGATCAGAGAGGGGCACAGGTGAAGCAGTCATCGGTAGATCAGAGAGGGGCACAGGTGAGGCAGTCATCGGTAGATCAGACAGGGGCACAGGTGATGCAGTGATTGGTAAATCAGAAAGGTGCAGAGGTTGAAGCAGTGATTGTTATATCAGACAGGGCACGGGTGATGCAGTGATTGAGAGATCAGACACTGTCACAGGTGATGTAGTCATTGGTAGATGAGACAGGGCACAGGTGATGCAGCCATTGGAAGAGCAGACACAGGCGCAGGAGATGCAGTCATTTGTAGATCAGACACTGTCACAGGTGAAGCAGTGATTGGTAGATCAGACAGGGGCACATGTGAAGCAGTGTTTGGTAGATCAGACAGGGACACAGGTGAAGTAGTGATTTGTATGTTAGTTAGAACCTGTAAGATCTAGCTGAGCACAGAATCTGATTTTGATCGTCAGTTCTAAGCAGTTTATAATCCCACAGTTTGATTGTGACTGGGTTTGTGTTATCAATAATGGCCTGTGTTATCAATACTGACATAGCATTTTTCACGGAAGTGGCAATCATCCACCACCAATTTCACTGCAGGTTTTGTTCTTCACCAAGATGTGTTCACAACAAAATCATCATGAGTTCTCCCACTCACTGTACACTGTAGACTCATCTGGCTACATTCGACTGGACTTAATGATATGAGTGACATTTGGGTGTTTCTTCTTCCTCTTCAAACATTAATTTTGTAAAGTGCTTTCCCAGACACAGTGCTTTCCCAGACACAATCCCACGAAATCAATATTACAGGAATGTCACATCACCGGATACAAACATTCGGTTGTCTTCCCCAGGGAACATTCAATGAAACTTACCTGCTGCGTCTCTATAAAAGTTGACAGCAGGAAAGGTCGAGGGCTGCCTAGGGACATCTCAATAACATTTTACTTCATACACAAGATTCAATTGAGTTACAGACATTCTTTAAGACTACAAAATATTCCAATGGAAGGCACGCTTTGGATATTCTGCTGTAAAAACATATGTGAAAGAATGGTTATTCGTGGAGTATCTGCATCACAGCAATTTTGCCACGTTAATGAATGTTACCTTTTTAAGGCAGCGGTTGCCAACATACTGCGTGTGCAAGTGAGTTTTGCTTAATACCACAAGAATACGGTGTGTGTGTGTGTGTGTGTGTGTGTGTGTGTGTGTGTGTGTGTGTGTGTGTGTGTGTGTGTGTGTGTGTGTGTGTGTGTGTGTGTGTGTGTGTGTGTGTGTGTGTGTGTGTGTGTGTGTGTGTGTGTGTGTGTGTGTGTGTGTTTCTAACTTATTTGTCACATGTCATCGGTTCCCAATTGCGCAGATCGATACTCATGTTGTTGGTCACTGGATTGTCTGGTCCAGGCTCGATTATTTACAGACCGCCGCCATATGGCTGGAATATTGCTGAGTGTGGCGTAAAACTAAACTCACTCACTCACTCTTGGTTTTCAGTGAGAAACAGTTCTACTAAATCTTTCACAGCGAGTGATCTTGAATGTAGGTCAAGCGTTGTAGAAGCTGCAGACAAATGTAGGTTGGCCGAATGAGAACATAACTCCAGTATTACTCTGAGTGTAAGTCCGTGTGTGTGTGTAGTCAACACATCAACCAGCCTTTATATACACAGTCACTGATTCTTGAGCAATCCAGCAAAGTGTCGAAGCTTCGCGATCGGCCTCCTGTTTACCAACACTCAAAACACACACCAAAGCGCAACTCTAAAGCGCTACTTAAAGGTGTGCCGCTATAACACTATTACCGTGGTACCAAATGTGACTGTTAATAACTATCACTCAAAACTCTAAACTTTGTAACCCAGTAAAACATAATCAGTAATAATAAAAACTACAGAAAATACACTCCGGTTACACGTGTCATGTACACGTTAAAAGGGTGTATTTTCTGTAACTTCTGCTTAAGATGGTGTCAATGTGTTGTGTGTACATGCTAGTGTTCTTTAACACGATGACAAAATGTTGTGTGTACATGTATGCGTTGCTTAACACAATGGCAATGTACAGTGTGCTAACGTGCAAGTGTTGCTTAACACAATGGCCATATACAGTGTGTTAACGTGCAAGTGTTCCTTAACACCATGACAATACATGGTGCGTATATGAACTGTTGCTTAACACACTGACAATACATTGTGTGTACATGCAAGTGTTCCTTAGCACGATGACAATATAGTGTGTGTACATGCAAGTGTTCCGTAGCACGATGACAATATAGTGTGTGTACATGCAAGTGTTCCGTAGCAGGATAACAATACATTGTGTGTACATGCAAGTGTTCCTTAGCAGGATAACAATACATTGTGTGTACATGCAAGTGTTCCTTAGCAGGATGACAATATAGTGTGTGTACATGCAAGTGTTGCTTAACACGATGATAACAAGTTGTGCATGTATGTTGCTAAACGTTTGGAACCAACCAGAATCTTTATTAAATACAGTTGGCTTCAACGATCGCACGTTGTCATCAACGGCTGAATATAAGATGAAATATCTACCTAGATCTACAATGTGTAGAAAGCAACAAACACATCATATCGATTAACAGGATATTTATTAAAATATATATTTGCACTTTTAGTTAAACTTTTGTACAGAGATGCAACATTTCATGTGTACTTTACAACCGTCAACCTCTCATTCATATATGCTTCATGGCACCAGTATTCATATCTTTCTGGTATGTTCTGACACTACACTCCATTTGCAACATATGTCATATTTGGGATTTCACTTTCTTAGTAAAGGACAAATTCTAGTACTTTTTTCGGTTGAGTCCCATCCGGGATTCGAACCCGCACCCTCAGAGTCAGGCACCTAATCGCCAGCACACAAAGTCAGCCGCCTAGCCCGCTCAGCCACCGCGACTTCCACAACTGGTGGTGCGGGTTCGAATCCCGGATGGGACTCAACCGAAAAAAGTACTAGAATTTGTACTTTACTAAGAAAGTGAAATCCCAAATATGACATATGTTGCATTTGACCACTTTCTAAATGGCATCGTGTAATCATACACTCCATTTTGCTCACATTTTCAAGGTCACTGAATTCAGCACCATTGATAGGCAAATGTTCACACAGTTAGCAGGCCTCTCTAACATTCATCACGCACCAAGTGCACATTAAACCATACATTACCCCACTCAAGTGATCATTTCTTGTATTTTCATAATCAGCTCTCTGAGGAGTCTACAACCTTTCCCATGGGTGAGTGAGTTAAGTTTTATGTACAGTCAGCAATATTCCAGCTATATGCTGGCGGTTTTTACATAATCAAATAGTGCCAGACACAAATAGTGTTGTGATCAACAACATGAGCATCTGTCAGCACAATTATGATATGATGACATATGTCAACCATATCTGCAAGCCTGACCACCCAATCCTGTTAGTTGCCTCACACAACAAGCATAGTTGCTATTTGTGGCAAGCATGGGTTGCTGAAGACTTATTCTACCCCAGATCTGCATAGGTCATTTCCCATGAATTGCTAGAGGATAAAACAAATGTAAGACAAAAAAGAGTCCATGGCAGTATGTTCACATCACAAACTTCATATCTGATTGCACCCATCTGAAAGTTCCATTTGTCCTCATAAAGAATTCGATTTTTGCATTTAACATGCCATCAATCCTGAACAAAACCTGAAAAATGACCATAATCAAAGCGTTACACCATGTTCATTGTCTGATTAGAGAAAGAGGGACCCAAATGAGTAAAAATGAATAAACCATATTTGGACCAAGGACACCAAAAGGAGAACTGAACCCAGACCAAGCGAGTCCCATGAAACCAAACATGGTTAAGGTTATTCTGTTTACTAAGAAGTTGGTCAATGTCTCCATGGATACCACAGTGACACTACACTCTCCACAGCCCTGATGATTGTAACACAATTAGTATGAAAATCATGGTGATACTTAGAGACTTAATGAAATCTGTACATTAAGTCACATTTAACTTTCATAACCATCACTATATGTTTATAGCTGTTTCCTCAGTATCAAAAGAGTTATTTACACATGCAGATTGTGAAGCACCCCTAATTCCCATAAAGAGACTGCTTCTATCACTGATCGATCAATACCTATTACCTCCCCTTGACTTCCTGCCTCATTTCTACAACAATCTCTGTTCTCTTTTTCAGCTGCACACAAACTGGATGAAATAGCTGTCTGGTTTACACAAAAACTAAACTGTTAGATGTGTGTCACAGACCTGTGAGATGATTGACAGTTTCCTTCATCCTGCATCTTTTGATACTGAACATATCAACACAAGAGAAAGCTTTTACTCAAGGGTGTTGATACACTTAACACTTAGAGTAAGTACATAGCAGAAATTAGGTTACATTCTAATTATCATCTGAAATCATTCGTTTGACCATTACAGTTTGTATACAGTCACTGAACACATGAGCTTCATCTCACACAATCATACATCTTACCCGACACTAAAATATCATCATCATCATCATCATCATCATCATCATCATCATCATCATCATCAATGGTAAGAGCTCCTGTACCATCATCAATATAAGGACATTTCTTCAAGGAGCAGTGGAATGGCACCATAACCAAATACTGCACATTAACTCACAGTTTAAACCAACTGAACTGCACAAAATCAAATCGTAACATATAGTAGATGCTGCGAAGATTGAACCCAAGAATGTTTCACCCCTATGAACTTTAAAAACTAGTGTGAGTACATACCAGTACAATACACATGATACAACACTGCTCGATATCCTCAACCTTATACATCATACAGTTCATAACCACACCTCCACATGCAATATCTGCATCTGAATACATGTGTTAGTGAGCTGACACATACACCTTACTGATGATTGTGATGTCATTCAAGTCCTACAGCTGTAGTTAAAGAGTGAGTATTATTTTGTGCCACTTCAAGATTGAACCATGTCGTGAATCAAACCACAGAATGAGTATCATTATCCAGTACAGACGAGAGAAAGTAGCTTTATGTCACAGTTTGTTTAATATAGAGCTAACTTTATGGATAACAACTTTTGTTGTTTGTTGCTCTCATGAATAACAGAAGCTGCTATCCATACAGTATGTTCTATATTGTACTTAGCAACTTCTAAAATACCACTCAAAGATGTTCCCACAGTTTGCAATAAAAGATTTATATCACAGTCAAAGAGTTACTTGCGTGTCAAAAACATGGTCCCACAAAAGTTCCACAGTAAATCACAGTCCTGTCAGTACTCAAGTACAAACCACAAGACCTAAGGCCACAGTGGAATAATTACCAAACTTCATTATTTAACGTTTGTTTTTCCTTGAAGTGGCATTCTTAAGTAACTGTTTAGCTCTATTTCTTTACTTGACTGTGACCCACAAAATCCACAATTCAAGTGAAGATTCCTCTTCTTGTTTGTTTAGAAATATCATAAAAAATACAAAAACTAAAAGGTTCCTGCCAACATTATGACAAATTCAGTGTTGTCTTGGGTACAGAGTCTGTAGGTCTGACTGATGGGAAAATCATCATCCAATCAGAAGACAGTTTGACTAGAATAATATATTTATATATACACATACACTGATACAAAGATATACAAGATATACAATGATATACAATTGTAACACTGATATACAAGATACAAGTCATGACAATATAGTGTATATCACAACACGAGGTATGACACATAGCCTTCATGCTCCCATACATCAAACTATCACATGTTGTGAAATTCTGTAAACCTTGGTCTAGATTTTTACAACTCTCTTAGTGCAACATATGTCATATTTGGGATTTCACTTTCTTAATTAACTACAAATTCTAGTACTTTTTGGGTTGGGTCCCATCCGGGATTCAAACCCACACCCTCAGAGTACAAAGTGAAATCCCAAATATGATATATGTTGCACTTGACCACTTTCTAAATGACATCGTGTAATCATAACTCTCTTAGTGATAAGATAGTCATAAGTGCCATACATTATTATTAAATGCCAGGAATAACAAGTTTCCGTAGCAACACATTATTGTTACACATCATGTTGGTGAACATTTGGATAACTCCAACAGAGGTGTCATTGTTTACAGTGGAAACTGTCAAAACTAGCTTCTGTACAATCCAGTAAGTTGTCAACACTTGTATAAAATCTCAGTCCCGTCTGTGGTTTGTACATTTATCATCGACTCTACAATCCAGGACATTGTCTAAACCAATGAGTTTCAGTTTAGACAGCTTCCACTGTATTGTCAAGGTTGCATATCCCATGAATTGCTACTGATGAATGAGATTAGCAATACACCTGTAACAGAAGGTGCATCTTATAAAGTCTGCACTTCTTGAGTTCTCATCAGTACACAAACAATTTCCTTGTACACAGACACAATCTCAATCTGTTATCAAATATATCATCACGAATCAAAATTTAAACAATGAAGGCAACAACACAAAACTGAGATTCTATTTACTATATACGGTCATTGTTCCACCTTCCTCAACATCCTAAACAGTAGTAATTGTTTAAACACAGATAACCTATTTTCATGGTGAAAGATGAATGATGTCACTTGGTCCTGACATTATGGTAAAAAACAACAACACCAAAAATTGTCTGCAAGGCTTCATGTGACCTTTCTTAACACAAATAACTCCTGTGGAAGCCAGTTTTGGATAGTCCAATGTGTTACAACATGATCAATGTATGTCATTCAATGCCAATATTCACTGGAACAAAAATGTTCAACTTAAACACCTGGTTGTTGTTTCACTGGCAAAGAATTTTGAGCTACTTAAACATCTTACGAAATAAAAATAGATGTGACTTTTGTAACAGATACACAGAATAAAAACTTTCATTCTACATCTGAGATTTAGCATAACCACAGATGAATATCTACCCGCAAATTAACATTGCCTAACAACATAGTTTGTATATTTTTGTAGGCTTTTAAGGACAGTACTGCAATATTGCAAGAGACCTAAAAATATGACTGACTAGATATACACTAGTGTTAGTTTCTCATATATCATTTAATAATAAAAATAGCTGGATCATAAGAATTACCATAAATATAATAAGTAAGATTCTTGCAGATATCATATTTTCTATTTAATGGATTAAAGTGCGCAAGTGAACCACAGGTTTTTTTGCTTTGCTTGCAGGTTGGGAAGTACAGAAGATACCAACATACAAAAGATGTGAACTCTCAAGTAGTAACCCATCACTGACTGACTACACTAACACTAATCCCGGCAGTTACTCGCATAGACAAGGAGGAGTTACCTCCCCTGTACATACGCAACCTGGGTTGGGTACACAGGAAGAAAATGTCAAGTCATGTGACCAGTCACCTCATCAGCAAAGTCTTCACCTATTGTTTGCCTTGTCTGTATGCCCCGCATAACAAACCGGAGACTCTGTCTAAACAAACCAAGATACTTCGGAGTAGACAGGTAGTCTATAAGTTATTAACAGTTTGAAACAAATGGGGTTCTGACCTAAGGGCAGAAAAGAGCTGCTTGATAGTTGTTTACTTGGCTGTAAAATTGGTTAATATTCAGAGCACCAACCTGTGTCACCGGGGCAGGATGCAAAGCACTCAATCTTTTAAGAAGCTTACTGTGTCTTCAGCAAAATACTGATTTACACAGAGTTAAAGTTAACATGGTTTCACTGAATAATATACATCAAAGATGAAAGCCAAATTGCACATGTTTCATAAAGCATCAGTTACCACAGTTACTTATAAATATATAAGAAAATCATGTGCTACAGATCTGTTTCATATCCCATTACCGGTAACAAATAAACTACATTTCTGAACACATCCTGTAATTTCTGGCCAACATGCTCTAAGGAACATTTCAAACTCAGTTACTGAGTTAGAGAAAAACAAGTGATATTGTAAAGGACATTCGCCTTGTTTAGGATTAATGCTTGGGTACCAGTTATGGCTGAGCATAAATATAATTTCTGATGTGAGCCAATATATGATACAGACTGAATAGCGAGGAAAGTGCTCAACTTCAGAAACTGATAAAAAACTGCCATTCTAGAAAAGTACTTCACTTTGATGAGTCTGTCTTGTCATGGCAACGAATGTTCCAAAATCTCTTTGAGCATGTTGACCTTCTTCCATGTGTTCAAGAATGCTGCATAATTAGCACATCGAAATACAACAATATGTGAGTGGGGACATTACCATTTAGAGGAACACTTGTATCTAAGTTCATATTATTTGATATGAAATAAAAATGTTTGACAATCTTGTGATGTTTTTTCTCTTGCTACATGTTTATGACACATTTGTTGTTTTCTCTCCTTTTTCTCTTCTCTGTTGCTTCATCTCTGTCTACAGTACGCTGATTTCCCCCTTGCAGTGGGCACAACAATTGACAGTCAAGTTGTCATAGCGAGCATCAGGGTGGAACCTCTCGACACGTGACCCGGGGCCGAACAGGTTCCCTGATACAGACTTGTGTACAGGATCCAGTTTCGTCTGTCTTGCAACCAGCTGAAACAGACATGGAAGCACAGATGGCATCATAAATAACTATTGATATACTGCAACTGTTTACCTTAACAACTGTATGATATCACTTGAAATAATCAGCATAATGATTAATAATATAAATAGTTGCAGTTGGTCTAATGTAACACAAATAATTCTTAAGAAAACTCAATTTGTACTGATGTATGTTGATAAGCTGGGATTACATCCATGTCCAACTGGAGTTACTTCCCTTGGTTTGAGTTGCAACTCAGGTTGTCAGCAATACTGTCTACTACACTAATTAATATAATTTTCATGACGGTAAATAATCAGTTCTGGACCAGACAATCTAGTCACCAATAGCATGAGCATTGTTTTGCACAATTGGGAACTGATGACATGTGCCAACCAAGTCAGCGAGTCTGACCGCCCCTTATGACGACAAAAGGTTGCTGAAGACCTATTCTACCCCGTATCTACACGGGTCGCTCGACAAATGAAATATATGATCCGGAAGACTAAACATGTCTCTAGGAGGGACTGACTGAGTGAGTGAGTGAGTATGGTGTTAATCTGCTGTTAGCAATATTCCAGCAATATCATGGTGTGCGACACCAGAAATGGGCCTCACATGCCAGGTATCGAACCCATGCCATAGTCCCTAGGAAGACAGTATCAACGCTCACCTGGTGGGCGAAGCTCTCAGCCTGGGTCATGGAGTTGTCCAGTTGGTCCTCAATGTTGATGGTGGTCTGGAGATTGAGCTTGCCGGGGAGGAGGCGGTACCGGATTGCTTCAGATAACTGTTGGGACATTCGAGCCAAGTCAATGACATTTGTTGATGGCAGATTTGTCGACTTGTGAGCATTCAGTGGATCAAAGGCCCCTTTCACTTGCTGAAGACACCTGTGATGATTAGTGAGTGAAGTTAACAGCATCACTACACAACATGTCTTGGAGTTTCAAAAATACAACAAACAAATCTCCCATCCATATTCAGCTTGGAGCTTGTGTACAAATTGAAATTGAAACTTTCAAAAATCCAATAGCAGTAAAACTCTTCTTTTCAAGTGTTGCACCTTGATTTACTGTTGAAAGCCAGCTCTGGCTCTACAGGATCTCTTCTCCTGAGAAAAGTGGCTCATTGTCTCCCTTAGTTTATGGATCTTGCTACCAGCTTTGGACAACTATTTATATCAGTTGACTCAAGTTATCTGGTACAGTGTTAAACAACAATACAGTATACAAGGGAGGTAACTCACTTCATGGTTTCCAGTAAATTTGCACGCAGCTCATGTCTCTCTGTGAGCAACTGTTGCAGTGCATCCTGGGACTCCTGGTATTGAAGTGAGTAGAACGCTCGGGCACTGGCCAGCTCGTCAATCATCACTCTGGCAACATGTGATCAACACAGACTACATCCAACACATCCAACATCCTCCACTACCACGATGATAACTGATGTTATCTCATAGCAGAAATAACTTCAAAATTGCAAGTGTATTCAGTGGCACATGAAAAACACTTGCCCTCATAATTCTTCCACTATACCTGCCAATTTTCTTGTTGATTTTTTAATAAAAAGAGCATAATTAACACTGGTAATTTAACAGGGCACTGGTATAGCGTGAGATACAGATCGCTGGATTGGGATGTCGGGCAATGAGTTATTTCCACCCCTGATTTAAGCCAGGTAGAAGTCAAGGTCATCAGAGTGAAGAGAAATCATTGTTGATTCAGACAGGACACATTTTGCTCATCATCTGACCCACTTCCTCCTAGCTTACAAAGTGCAGCTCATCTAGGTGTGCTGAATTCTTACAAATTACATTAATCATTAATTATTACAACTATTGCACATCAGCAAAAATGACTAGATGGGAATGATCCAATCACCAGACATTTTCCACTGACTCCTCTGAAAGGGTCGGTGAACTTCCCCACAACTTCCTACATCGGACAGTAGTACCCTATAACCATGGTAACAAACCTGCTGGCAAGGAACTTGGTGCGCCACATGTCAGCCTGGATGGAGATCTTGTCCAGATTCTCGTAGTCCTCCGTCACCTTCTTGGTGTAACCCCCGACCTCCATCGACAACTCCGCCTTGTCCCTACATACCAGGAAAACCTGTTAAACACTCTGTTAAAAGTTAAACACTATCGTTTTCTCTGACACGATCATCTGCTTTGTGTATTGATACCTGTCTGTGGAACTCATACTCCAACTCATTTATCTCCAAGAGTTCAAGCCTGCTGGGTATTTCTAAACATGTTCAACCAACAGTGGACATGAACAGTGGGAGAACAGTTGTGAAACACAATTCAGTTTAACATGCTGTTTTAGGCGACTGCTGATTTGCATGTCACTGTCATCTACTGTTTCCATACTGTGTAACTGGAATATCATTAACAATGATTAATGTAATATTTTTTCCTTCATTAGTAAATGTATGAATTTAGATGGGCTTTATCTGCATCACAGGGCAACATTTCCGTATGCATGTTGCGCTTACCGAGCCAGTCGCTCAACACGTCTCTCCAGATCCTCTCCAACAGAAGCAATCAACAACTTCTTCAGCTCTGTATTCACCTGGAACAAACACATGTTTGTTTGCTGTTTATACTGCACACAGTTCACAATACTGAACATTCTGAAAACTACTAATATCATCAACAACAAGAAACACGTTCAATCATGTCAATATCATCCTGACTGTTGGAAGCAATGTGTGGATACATGATCATATATATTGACTCAACATTTCCTTACACACAGGCTGTGACAATAACATTTGCAACAGTTGGCCCAATCAGGACTTGTTCATTAAATTAGATCTTACTTTATCCTCCTTTCACAAGAAGTTCAACAATCTTCAGTAGCAAAACTTGCAAAAGCAGCATGCTGTCATGATACCAATAAAATGATGTCCAAACCTTGTGCTGAACATCTAGATCCTGTTTCAACTGCTCGTTCTCCTGCTTTAGTCTATCGTGTTCATCCTTGCTGGGCCTGATCACTCCTAGCTCTTGTTCTAGTTGGAGGATTGTTGAGGAGGGGCTTGGCACCGTGACCTGGGTCTCCTTGGACAGTGGAGTACAGGCTGTCACAGGGGCTATCACCTGTATTGGTTTTTGTGGAAGTTGAATAGTCTGGATTGTGGTCTGAGCCGCAGGTGCTCGAGTGGCTGCACTCACTGCAGGTACTGGCCTGACAATACCAGCACTCTTAGTTCTAAAGTCATGTTCAGCGAAATGCTGTACTTGCTGTTGGTTGTGAGATAACTCATTTGGCTTAGTTAGTATAGTCTGCATGGGAGGTGCTTTGGAGGTGATCTGATCTGCTTCTGAACTTATTTGTTTATTTGTTTTCTTGACAAGTTTTTTCCCTTGGAAATCATACTTGGGTCGTGGATGTCTCAACAACACAGTTTCTTGTGGAGATTTTTTCTTTGGGGCTGCTTGCATGTTTCTGTTGAATTTCTGGAACAAATATGACTGGAAAATGAACATACTGAAAGTGTGGCATTTGATAATAATCCTAGTCTATTCTTATTGTCCACCATTACAATGTTACCATGCAGGGAAACCACTATACACTGATTCTTTTTCTGAGACAATACAAGTATTGATAACATTCAAAACTGTATCAGTATTTAGTTTTGGAAAGTATTGGTTAAATATGTTTTTGAATTGTTTACATTTTGCAGTTGTATCATGATTGTTTCTGATATGAGAATGATAAAGGATTATTTTTCATACACAAAGATGGGAAATAAAAACATCTTAATCTCTGAGAAAAAAAATGTTGATCTTTTAAAGGACAATTATAAAATAAGAAATACTGATGTTCAAAATATGACTAAATTTCCACAATAATGCTGCGAAAATAGGTATCGTGATACTATCAAATCGTGACTTGGGTATCGTGACTTACATATCAATTCATGAAACTAGTGCATAGTAACATCCCTATTACCACGTTTACCTCATAAAATCACTTGGTTACCCGCACACCCATCAGCAGGAACAGTTACATTACATTAATTAGAGATTTATAAAATGCAAATTCATGCACTTTCAGATTTATTGTTGTATGTTCATACCTTAAAAGTCTCGTCAACGAGACAGTATATTGGGTACTTGCTCAAGCCATTTAAATATTTTAATCAAGTTAAACATGATAAAGCTACATATCCATAATGCAAGTAATTCAAAACCTATTTTGAGGCTATGTAATAACATACGTTACTGAATGCACTCTTTCAGATTTTGATTAATGACATATGGAAAATTGAATTGTTCCTGTGTCTAGCAAACCTGAAGCTGAGCTTAGCTGATGAACAATTACAATTAGTCAATACCTGACTATGAACAATGAGATCTTTTACAAAAAATCAGCACTCGTTTACAAAGTGATAAGCAGCAGACTGTTTACCTGCCTATGCAAGTACTGCAGCCCTTTGTTTGTGAAACTCCAAATATTATACTGATAATATACTTTTCTTCAAACTGAGTCAGATTTATTTCATGAAAACACATTCACTACATTCACAACAATGATGTGAATGTCTTGTCCTTGAATATGCACTATCTTAACTCAATTTGTTGAACATTGCTTCCTTGGGATTCCTTTGTGAGTAAAATGCAAGAACTTGGTGATAACCATTCTAGGGTATCGGTTAGCATGGAATGAGTGAATGTGACACATGGTAAGGACATATGCAGAGCTGTAATGAACATAAGACAAAATACACAAACAATTTACCAAAACCACTAACAAATTCAATAAAAGCATGTGGATATACCCTATTTATTTATAATTATGCAAAAAAGAACCAGAACTCATGCAATGGATAAATCTGTCCCACACTGGGCTTATATAGTTTTATTGCCTATTTTTCAAGTGTTAGTGGAGAAAAAAAATACACAAATAATATTTCCAAACTGGAAGTCATGTAATCATAAACTCAAGCTGTTCAAGAGGTGGGACTCCAAATTGCGGGATATACCAAAGCTAGCCGAATTTGATGTTCTTGTGATTTCGGCGACCACTTCAGATGCAAAATCAATGGCCTGCATAACAAAACATAGCGAGTCATCTGCTAGTGACAGGTTATGTGTAAAACAGGAAACCACATGATCAAAACACTCTCTCGCAGTGATACGATGTCATCAACACTATTTTTGTAGGAAACACATGTTATCTTTGTGTGAAATTGATGAATATGTCTTTATCACACAAGGTCAGCAAAATCAAAACTTCAAAAGATATCAAAGATAAAAATTATACTTTTGTGTTACATCGTTGAAAACCCCTAACACCGGGATATATTTTCAGTTTTCTGGAGTATTGTTTTGTCTGAAAATTGTCAATGCCGATTGAGTTGGGTAGTTTAGCAGCCAATGTATCAAAAACGCTAGGGTTTGTGGTGTAACTGCAAGTAGATTCAAATATGGGTAAGTCAGTTCCAGATGAGTGGAGTAATGACGTGACTGCAGTGTGTGAAGTTGTTCTTAAAGGGTCTTTTCTTTGTATGTGTTGACCGGTGGGCCTAAACTCTAGGATAGGGCTCGTCTGAACTACAATAGCTAGTTCTATTACAGCTCGTATTCAGGTTCTCCCCAACGTGTTGATGTTCGTATCTGCCGTCAAGCTACATTGATAAAACATATCCCCTAATGTGTTTGAGTATCCTTATAGGCAATTTAGCATTTATTTAGTTAAAAATGAAGCCTCATAATGACAAGTACGGAGCCTGATTACACAAGATGCCGTTCATTCAATCATTGTTCAAGCCTGAAAGGTAACCAAAAAACACCTAAATGAACAGTTCTTTAATTCAAGAATAATTTCAAATCCTGTATCCTACAACGATGTTCTCGGTAACGCTCAGGGAATATGAACGCTTTGTCACAACAAACACGAATTTAAGTTTACCTTTCCCCACAATCCCGGAAGTTACACACCGGATATGATATTACGATTTCCTTTACACCAGAGTAACCAATCGTGTATCGTCTTTCAAATGGCAACGACCCGACGTGTTGCTACAACAACAGAAAAAGCGGTGATCTCAAGGGATAACGTACAGTTGAGGACGGTCTGCAACGTATTTTGACGGTGATATTCGGAACAATTATGGTAAGTTGAACGTGGAATTTTAATATTACTAAACAAACCCTTACCTTTTTATAGTCTGACTGATATTTATTGTTTGGCTTGAACGACTTGTAAATATTTCCAACTTCAGTTGAGACGTGATACTAGATCTAGACATGTCTATCAGATTCATTGTTACACACGGGGACACACACTGGTTGTTTACGCTCGTTATCATAACAAATATTCTTTGGAAGTTATGTATATGCAAAAGGCATTTTCTCTAACGTGTAACCAGTTTAGCAACAGCGAACAGTGCCAGTGGTTGACACTGAACAAAACTTAATGGACAGCACAGTGAAAGATCTGCTGGTCATTTCGGATATCTACGAGACACAACGGTACAAAGAATTTAAGTTGTATTACATCATTCGAAATTAACCCAAATTACAACGACATATGGTTCACTTTACCCAGATACAGTCTAAGTAAACTTATCCTCAGTACTTTTCATTACACTCCACTGCTGAGTCAAACAAAACCATATGGGAGGTATCGTCAGGTAACCTTTGAGATTGACCAATCAAAACACAGCTTTCCAAATCGCGAAAGTGGACATTCGCACATACCTTTTAAAATTTTTAAAAGTTCGTACCCGAACGATTCTGAATGCTATTTAGCGTACGCTCGTTTCCGGGTGATGCACTCAGCATACGTACAACCATGACAATGGTGAGTAAACAGTCACTGAAAATGGTGTTTTGGCAATATTCAGGGATGTCTTATTGCGGAAATATTAGCTAATGGTAACCATGTCAACAGAAACCCCAACACGTATATACTGCATGTCAAGTAATTGTGTTATATGCAGATTTTTGTTTGTGGAGAGGTCTGTGTCAGTGACCTGAATATTTTGCAAATCCATCTGATCCCTAAATAGTAGACGTTGCCTGATTGGCTAAATCAATTTAACCATCTCAAGTTTGATTGGATGGTCATTGGTCACTCAAAGGTTACCTGACGCGACCTTCTGCTAGGTTTTGTTAGACTCAGTAGTGGAACGTAAAGAAATACACTGAGACTAACTTTACTTAGACTGTATCCAGATAGTATGCATTATCAGAAATCAGGCAAACAGGTGACCTCTATATTGTGAATAGGGAAAGACTGCATTGTATCCCGGTGTTAGGGGTTTCTGATGATGTAAGACAAAAACATAATTTTTGCCTTCATATCATTTTAAGTTTTGATTCTGCTGACCTTGAGTGATACAGATATATATTCATCTATTTCACACATTAATATTGTGTTTCCTACAAAAATAGCGTTGATGACCTCATATTGGCAAAACTGCAACCGCTTGCCACATCTGGGTGTTTTGTATGTGGTTTCGACCATGAGCCGTACTTTTACCTTCGCACTGCGAGAGAGTGTTTTGATCATGTGGCTTCCTCACAGTTTTATACATAACCTGTCAGTATCAAACAAGTCTGATCTTGCTCAATTTCACTTGCTATTTTTTGTAATACAGGCAACTGATTTTGCATCTGAAGTAGTGTTAACCTTTAGCCTGCTGAATTAATTTCAGCATAAGGCGCTAATAAGAGGGTGGGTGATTTCAAACTCTCAGTGCGTCACTAAAGAAGGGACAACTGAAAAAATATTCAGCTCATTAATACTACATACAAAAATAAACATTATTATCAAAAAATATCCAGATAATTTCAAACGTACAGATATTAATTACAAGACAAACATAAATAGAGTAAATTTTCCTGAATTTACCTGAATTACTCGATTGGTAGCCGGATGCGTTTTATACTAGGAACCGTATAAATTGTCCAATTATCGCAAACCGATTTCAGTATTCTTACTACTGATATTTCATAAGTATCTGACATTAATTTCGTATATTTGTATCGGCAAATATCAGCGCGACGACAAATTAAAAAATAATTCTGAAAAAAAATAATCGAAAACGTTCGTCGTAAACAAATAATATATTCGATGTCATGACAGGTCTTACTGAAATGGCACTATTACGTTTATTTAAACGTGTCATGTAATGAAAATAGCAGAATAAAATACATGATTCATAAGCATTCATGAGTGCAAATATCAAGTGTTATGGTTCATTAATTTTTGCACAAACCCACAAAAAGACGGTGTTAAATCGTGTTACGCATACGAAAAAACAAACATGGCGCGCTTCGTCGAACTCCTACATAAAATATAACTTTTTTGGTCAGAAGAAAGATTACAGAACTCTTCTGTGTAAGACCTGGTGAAAGAGGGAGAATTTCTCATTCTACAAGTGTTCCATGTATCATTTTCCGTTTAGTATAACGAAAGACGGACGAATATTAAGATCGTGAAATCTAACTTGTTTTCTACTAAGTGCAAAGGTCACCGGATGTGATGTCACAGACGGGGATTGCTTGATGAAATTCATTCGCTATTGAATATGAACAGAAAAGTTGGAGATTTTAGCAGAATTTAGCACAAATAACTGTTTAAAGTGATTAATCAGAGCTCATAGAATTTTCTTGGTGTATTTTTGACTATATAATTTGCACATAGCCGAACCAGTTTGACCTTGTATGCTCCCGTGACCCGGAAACAGTAGTCGATCAACACTGCCGATGCAAGTTTTTCAGTATCTTTTATTTGAATTTTTGTTCATGTTAGGCACATTACTTTATTGTCCACTGAATATAAAGATAGCAAAGATATAATTGTGATGCATGTTGATCCCAGCTTATTGTTTTTTTCACATGGTCCAACACAGAAACGTGTACAAAGATCATTCTCAACAACAGGTGCGCGGATATGGGCGTGGCATTTGTGTTTCAAAATAACATTCATGCTTTTCTTTTTATGACGATGTAGTGTAGTAAGAACTGCAGTATACATGTTTTATAAACAAAAAATATATTTTCAGTTATAGTTTCACATGAAATCGGAGATGATTTGATAAAAATTGCGTTCATATTACATGATTGGGAAAATTATATATGTCTCACTTTAGAACAAGTTGAATTACATTCATAATTTTATGCAATGAATTAACGTTCTTGATGAATAATTACGATAGATTTGTCAATGCTTTATGTTTCATAACTGGTGACAACTTTAAATCTTTTCATATACTTTAATATGTTAAATGATATTAATAATATGACAATTATTTTTCTCTCTCAAATAGACAAAGGCAAAGACACTTAAAATATGTCAATGCATTTGCAACGTGTAAATAACCAAATTTTAATCAATGTCTTTCAGTAATGTGGAAAGCTGACAGTTTTGCACAATTTTTTATTACAACTACATGTATGCCATAAAATATATGGATAGATGTTACAAATTATTTTGTGTATTTTATTTCTTCATAATATCGTGCCAAAATGTACATCAAATACAAATGGGTGATGAGTTATTTTTGTTTTCAGCAGTACCACTTTGTTTGCTGAATTATTTTGAATCGCACATGACAAATAATGTCATTTATGTTGTTGAAGTAACAGTACATGTAAATTTATCGGAAAATGTTATCATTTGATAAAAAAGAAACCATATACATATAAGAAGTTATATTGTCTCTGGTGAAAGTAAACATGCTTCATATTCTGTAAATATATATTATTCTACCTTATTGTCTTTTCCTGGGTTTAGGAGCAATGTCACAATATGAAATGGGTCTAATGAACTTTCAAGGATTGTTTCTGTTTGCTGAAGTGTCTGATGGTGATATACTCCAATTATTTAGTGTTTAATAGCCTAAACCATCATGAAACAAGAAACATGAAGAACAGTCATCCTTGAATAACAAAATGCCAAGGACTGAGCAGTCTTCCGTTAAAGATCTGGAAGCATTTGATATATATGTCTTTGCCATATACACATGGCAATGAAAAAAAATCCAAATTGAAATCTTAAAGAATAGCTCCAAACTGGACAACAAAAACCACTCACTGCAGAGCTCAGTATTAGGAAAAAAGAAATTTACTTGCCACCACATGATTACCTTGATGCCAAAGACTAACATAGGTTGCACCTCCTACTCAACACTTAATTATATGTCACTTGTAGTTTTGATTCCATATTCTAAACATCACTACGACAAAATTATTCTAGGTCTGGTATGATAATTTCATATTACTTCATGAAATTTCATCACAAGAAAAAAATGAGTCTGTCTTTCGATCACTGTCAGTGTAATCACTGCTCCAAGAGTTTGGATCATCAGTCTGTTTCCCAGATGAAGTCTGTTTTAACAGTAAAATATGAACATAGACAGTGTGCAAGTAGGTAAAAAGTATGGCCATAAACATGAGGTACATTTTGCAGTTCAGATTGCACTAGTGCAATATCTAAAAGCTGTATGGAACCACGGACTGAGCCACATGACATGATTTTTTTTATACAAATATGCACACACGTCAAACAATTTGATCTGAAACATTACCTGCTTTATACTAGGTAGAATTAACTCTGAAAGCTCTGCTGTTTGGAGTAACAAAATAATTTCAATTTTGCTCCAAATTCGTGAACAAAAGATGTGATGTTTAGCTGTTTTAATGTCTAAAATAAATACTGATTCACAAAGACGATGACAGTTGTTTTCTAAGCAGTAATTAATTTTTATGAAATACATTTACTGTACGTTACATTCTCACACTAGCTCTGGTTTCGTTCGTTTCTGCAAAAGGAAAAATGATTTTTTTTCATGAGATCTTCAATCATCAAATTTGTACGTCTTGTAACGATATACACAGAAGAATATTCTGTTATTGTTACGACACACTGACAATTTATATGTCTCCCCGTGTCAGAACATTCTTTGAAAAAAAATAGACCGCGAAAATCATCGACTTCGGATTTGCTAAACTAAAGATCAACACATCGACGGCTAACTTCAGGAGAAATACTACAACACAAGCAACAAATGACAACTGCTATTGAACACAACTAATAGTAAATGACTGAGGATGACTGAAAGGTAATTCTGGTGTATAGTATGGATCTTACGGGAATTTGAATCAGTTTAGAAAATGTATCAATGGTCGTTTTCCAACTCGTTCACATTTTACTTCCACGAGTGCCATGCCGTGTACGTGCTTCCGGTTTCATCAAGGGTGGGTAGAATTACAAATATTGTGATATTGTTTCATTATCTGCATTATATAGGTATTGAGTTGTTTTCTTTCAATGTATATGTGTTCAGATTCTGCTTATGAACGCATATTTTCATACATCCTTCGTATCTTGTCACTTAGAAAGACCGCGAGTTTGGCCACGCCCTTTCGGGTCACCAACGGCTGTCAACTTTGTGAATGTTGGAAGTTTATCAAACCAAATCAAAATAAAATCGCTAAATCTGGTAATTTCTGTGCAGAGGCAATAACATTTACCTATTCACATCGTGTAATTAATTCCAGATAAAATAATTGGATATGTCAAAAGGATGGCACATTTTCTTCGGCATCACGATACATAGTTGTTTGTTTACCGCCGTTGCCATGATCGTTTCTGTTCGTCCAATCGATGATATAACGTTGAGATTGGTTTTGTTTATATTTATTTGAGCCGAAAGTTACTAATTTTTAGAAAATGGGAAACTTATGAGCTTTCTCTTCGTCAAGGAACAAAAAATATCGACTAAACTGTCAAAAAATATTTCATTATGAAGAAAATATTAGACTGGGTACCACACGGCGTGGTGCGCTGGAAGTCAACAATGGCCGTTATTTTCGACTGCGTGCCGAGAAATTCGGCGATCTCATTTTTAACTCGCGGGCGTTTCGCTTTAAGGTATATAAACGTATTGAACATTACATATTTAAAAAGGTGAGAATTAGTACATTCCATACATAATTCATATGACACGTAAATCCGACTCGTTGAATAATTATTGCAAGTTTTATTTGGAGATGTCATTATCCTGCACTCCTGTCGAATGGGTTCGACGATAGCATTGAGAGGATTAATGATCTAGGTTAAATGATATTGATGTTTATTTGCTCTTTACATAACGTAACTTCCACATTTCAATTGTCACTAAAACGTCGCATGAAAGGAATTGGACTTCCGCCCTACCGATGAAACTGTTTGTGCACTCATATTTCGCATGTACTTCCCTGATATAGTGCTAGCAATGCAGTCGTCAAAATCACAAGAATGTCAAATTCAGCTTGGTTTGGATACTGGATACTGGAAAGAACATTTCTTTGGATACGCTAATAATTGAACATTAAAGCCCCTAGCCCTGAAGAACCTATTAACCTACACTAAGTGTTTTTCCTTTCAGTTGTTTTCAAGAAGGGTAGGAGGGTGTCCCCCTATTAGGGGGTATTTATTGTTCATCAATACAAAAATCGGCAAGTACTTACCGTTACAACACAAAGTCATCCAAACTGTTGTTAAATGCAAGTATGTTTAACTGTGTGAGGGGGCATCTGATTTACGCAAGTTCTTAGTCTTAAGCATGTGGGTTGTATATTCTTGTATCAAATCAAGAATGCTGCTAATTTATTCACTGACTCAGTCAGATATTTCCTTCAAATACAGAATTCCTCAAAATGAAAGGAGCAGAGTTCTGTTGTCATAACTATTCAAGCAGGGATTGCTTTAACACTCCCCAGGATGACTCTGTCATGTTGGTGTGGGCACTTGTCACGGGATCTTTGAAGTTAATAGAAAGATTAGCAGTCAGGTGCATGAAGTCTTCTACCTGAAGACATGTGATTGCTCGCCAGCAATCACTTATAATGGTTGTCCCAGGCCTTATATGTTTGAGAATGATGAGAATCAATGTTACCGAATCCCTCTTGTCCACACAAGCAAAAAACCACTGTTTACTGTCCCTGTCAATTCTCTCGAATCGTCACTGCCCTTCCACCTGTTTCCCCTGATTGAACTTCCATTTTCCAAAAATTTAATTCATCACTTTTGACAATTCTCCCAACTCCACCAATCTGTCCACTGTCCTCAATTCTGCACAGCCAACACACACTTCCACACAAGAGTGGTACCAGTCACAGGGGTGTGATCTGACGAAATGTCTGACCTCTGTGGGACAAAATCCTGTGGAAGCAATGTTCCAAACCCGTCTATAAGTAAGAAACAAAATTGTACCAATCTCAGGTCTACTATTTTCAAACCATAATTTGTGAAGAACTGAAAACTGTTTCCCCACAAGCTTTCTTGTTACATTTTTAGCATTTCCAGTCTGTGCCGTAACTTTTGTCTGTGCACAAATATGACATCCCAGTCTCACACTTGCCACACTTTTTCCCCTCCCAATTTGTTCTTTCTTCTCAAAAACTGAAACAATTTTTTCTTGTCCTCACTCAAGTGATAAAGATCCCAAAGTTGCATTTTAACGCAGATACAAAGTGCTAGAAGTTGTACAGTGACCAAATAAGGTGGTTACTTTGAAGTAACATATCGTAGTAATGGACCGGTCAGAAACCACTTACCTGTAGAATGTTCCCACAGTAAACAGTTTTACTTCCCAGAAGGCATTGTGCATGTTATTTTCTTCTAATTCTTTTGTATAATGCTTTTAAGATATTATGCTCATATTTTAATTCATGGGTTAAATCGGTAGTGGGTCAAGGAATTCAAATTTGAGGCTTGTTGTCATCTCGGTTTTATATTTTTTCAACTTTCCTCGTGGTTTTCAATATAAGAAGCATCACGCGACCTAATCAAATAATTGGCAGGCAGGTTACTATGCATGTGTCAAGTCCAAAATATTGCCAGACCAGAAAATGATCATATGTTTAATTTCACTGCTGGACCAGAGGGCCAGTTGAACACATCTTTAAATAAACACTGAATAGTTATTTTGGAGGGATCAGGTGAAAACTGGCACTCATCAAATGGTCCCAATGAAACAAATATAAACATGAAGCGGAACTGTGTTACTTTAAGTGAAGGAAAAGTGTGTCTCCTGTAAGCAATGTCCATGTCAGACATAAGCACCAGAATGAATCTGTGTGCAGAGAGGATGTGGTGACTGATACTGGTGTCTCCTGTAAGCATTATGTTCGTGTCAGACATACAGCACCAGAATGAATCTGTGTGCAGAGAGGATGTGGTGACTGATACTGGTGTCTCCTGTAAGCATTATGTTCGTGTCAGACATACAGCACCAGAATGAATCTGTGTGCAGAGAGGATGTGGTGACTGATACTGGTGTCTCCTGTAAGCATTATGTTCGTGTCAGACATACAGCACCAGAATGAATCTGTGTGCAGAGAGGATGTGGTGACTGATACTGGTGTCCCCTGTAAGCATTATGTTCGTGTCAGACAATTACAGCACCAGAATGAATCTGTGTGCAGAGAGGATGTGGTGACTGATACTGGTGTCTCCTGTTGAACATATTTGACATGAAGTGGAAATGTCATGCAAGAACCCAAATGTACACTTTTATCTCTAAAAAGTTGTCGTGTTTCGTTTGTGGCAGTTTTGAATTTTGCGGTTGCGTTAGAGGATGTGATGAAACTTACTTCTTGCAGGTGCTAACATGAGAGTAAAGTGGTAGTGCGTGTTTCTGAATTGCTAGGTAGGAAAGCAGTCTCATGAATGCCACTCACCATTTAAGGATGTGCACAAGTTTCTCAGTATTGGTTTCTAAGCTTTTGTGACAGTCTGCTGCTTTATCGAAAAACATCCACCCAACATGATAGTGTCTTGGGGCTTCTTTCACAAAGCAACCTCAACTAAGGTTAACCTTAACTCCCATTCTTTAACACTGCGCTAAGGTTACCATTGGCATAGGCAACCTTAGTGCAGTGTTACAGAACGGGAGTTAAGGTTAACGTTAGTAGTGTAGGTTAGTGAAAGGAGCCACTGTAAGATAACCATGTACCACTTGTACAGCCCACTATCAGCCCAAACAGATCCAAAGCTGCTACTAACATATATCAAATGTGCTACAACTACTAGCTATTGTCTCTGTCTTTGTCTTTCTATTTTTGTTCATATTGTGGAATATGTTCTTAGTTGCTATGGTTACATGTTTTATGTGTTTCAGACGGACCAAGACAGGTTTTGTTTCCTGGTTGAGTGGAATGAGGAGCAGGCAGCTCGCATCAGACAGTTCATTTTCACATACTATGTTAGCACAAAGGGAATTGAAATGGTAACTCATCAATAATTCTGGTTCCTGTAATTGTAAACCGCAGCTTGTGCCAAATACTTTGAGTTCCACTGGCTAGAACTTAAATTGCTCCTAGTATACTTTTCAGTACATTTGCGTGTATGCCATGGGTTCCAAATGTATTCCCATGCTTCAAATACTCAATAACACCTGGAAATTGGCCAACACATGATGTTCATCTCCTAACTGTGTTACTTAATCCTACTAGCCCTCATAGAATTTGACTAGAGGCTGGCTTGAGACTAGTAGCTGTGCTCACAGACAAATAGTGCGTGAACTATCCTTAAAGATGTAAGGATTTTAGAATAAAGTACAAATACTATAAAGAACCAGTGGTGATGGTGTGAGATTCTGTAACTGATGACAGAGCAATACTGCCGAAATTTGTTTTTCCCAAACATATCTGAGATGATATCCAAAATTTTATTGAAAAATGAATTCTGAATACTAATTGTGTATTGTGAAGCTCTGGTTTGCTGTGTCTGTTAACGCTGACAAGGAAAAACAGTCAGTCCTTTGATGTCAATACTTTGAAGCAGCAGTGACAAATCAGGTCACCATCTGTTGTTACTTAGTGACCGCAGCAGTCGGGAAGCAAATCTAACAACATGCTACAGAGTTATGTCCCTTATATCCTCGTCACACTTGTCCAGTTGCAGTTTGGTCCGTTGAGAACATTTATTGATGTTTTCCATCAACAGCTAACTATTCTGAATTACTGCCACCATTTAAATTGTCATCAATGTAATGTTCATGAACAAGATTTGACTCTTAGCTGAGTTTGTTTAAACCCCCATTGTTCTCCCAGTACTGCATGAAGACTCGGAAGATTTACCTCAAGACCAGTCTGAGGGATAGTCCTATTGAGCTGAGTGACCTGTACATCGGCAGTACACTCAACATTCTGGGTCGACAGATTGTTATCAAGGACTATGCCGACGTCTACACCAAGAACAGGCTCTCCAGCAAGAAGGAGAAGTATGTGCGCCAAGATTTACTCAAATACAGTTCATTGTGCTTTGGTGTACAGTTTACAACTTTCATCTTATAATTATGCATGTTCCCCCTCCTTTTTTGTGTAAAATATACATGCATACACTTAGCTCATTCAAGCACTGGTGACTTGAAGCAATTTGCAGTGACATTAACAGTAAGATTCAATTGCTTTCAGTGTACATAGGGTTGAAATATTCATAGCTCAGTGATATAAGGTCTGACTGGATGTTGAAGGTAATTTTATCAGTCTATACAATTGTAGACAGAGGTCTGATTGCATGTTCAGTGCATTTTTTACAGACTTAAATTACCTAATTGTCTTTCTGAAACAATTAAATAGTGTTCAAATTTATAGTGACCACATTTTTCACTTGTGTCGGATCATGATTTACCCTGCTAAAGATTCAGTGTTAGCACGGGATCTGTATCTGGACAGCCAGCCAAGACAGCTTAGAGTTTGTAGGTTTCACCAAGTGACAAGCAGCTAACACAGGCATCACTGGGCTTTCTGGCCTGCCACAGTGCATGGACGCCTTGATATCACTGGCATTCATGGCAGCATTAACTAACACTGACTCTGTCTCTCTCTCTCTCTCTCTCTGACTCTCTCTCTGTCTCTGTCTCTCTCTCACTATCTGGCTCTCTCTCTTTCTCTCTCTCTCTCTGACTCTCTCAAGCTGTCTGGCTCTCTTTGGAAGACCCCTTCAGAAAGTTTTGTTTCTGAAAAAACACGAGATTGGTATTTACTAAGTTGTGAAATTAGCAATTTTGATTGTTTCAATTTGCTGTCCTAGGACTCTGGGTTTGATCAAGCCAGATGCTGTCAAGAAGGCCGGACAAATTCTGGACCACATCTACCGCAATGGTTTCCAGATCTCACAGATGAAGATGTGCCAACTTGACCGCAATGAAGCCTTTGAATTCTACCAGGAGCACAAAGGGAAACCATTCTTAGAGTGAGTAGATAGATAGACACACTGTATTTGTGTATGCAAGTTGTCCGACAATACCACACGCACGGCTGCCATGACTCAGAGGTGCATGCGTGTGTGTGTATGCATGCATGTGTGTGTGCATGCATGTGTGTGTGTATGCATGTGTTTGTATGTTCACAAGTTGATTTTCGTAGTTCCAATATATTTGCTGCACACCTAAGATCATGCATGTGCACATAGTATCTAGAACAGTGTGTTCAGTAATCTTGTCTTGGCCACATTCCAGTGGACTGCTGAATTATGTGACAAGTGGTCCTGTCATTGCTATGGAGCTGGTTGGGGAGGATGCAATACAGAAATGGAGAGATGCAATCGGACCCACTGACCCGACTGTGGCACGTTCTGAGGCTCCCAACAGCATCAGGGCTCAGTTTGGCACAGGTAGGGGAACAGACAACAGTATCAGAGCTCAGTATGACACAAGTAGGGGAACAGACAGCAGTATCAGAGCTCAGTGTGACACAAGTTGGGGTATAGACAACAGTATCAGGGCTCGGTATGGCATAAGTTGGGGAACAGATAGCAGTATCAGTGCTCAGTATAGCACATGTTGGGGAACAGCCAACAACGCCAGAGCTTAGTATGGTACAGGTTGGGGAACAGAAAACAGCATCAGAGCTCAGTATAGTACAGCTAGGGGAACAGACAACTGGATCAGAGCTCAGTATGGCACAGCTAGGGGAACAGATGGCAGCATCAGGGCTCAGTGTGGCAAAAGTAGAATAGACCGCCATAATGGAGCTCAGAATATCACGTCCAGGGGAGCAGACAGCCGCATCAGAGCTCATTATAGGGCGTCTTGGTTTGATATTTCAGATTGCATGTCATTGGTGTCTGTTTTTCAGACAAGACGATGAATGCCAGCCATGGTTCTGACAGTCCATCATCATCTGCCCGTGAGCTGGAGTTCTTCTTCCCATCATCAGGTGCCAGTCGGCGCAACACCGCCGTCCTCAAGGACTGCACCTGCTGTGTCATCAAGCCCCACGCAGTCAAGTCAGGTACCCACAAACATGAAGCCAACTCTCTAACTGTACAGACACATACTGTATCTCCCAACATTTCTCAAGCTTTCACACATCTGTCCTTCACTCAGTAGCTTGCAGGCTTATCGGGTAGTGGGGTAGCCTTGTGGTATAAGTGCTTGCTCGGGACTCTGAAGAAGTGGGTTAAATTTCCTACAGATACAGTGTGTAATGCCCATTTCTGCTGTGATATTGCTACATGTTGTGTAAAACTAAACTCACTCACACCTGTTATCATCTTCTGACATGTAGTTACAGTAAGTTTGGGGCTGACCTGGAACATACCACAACCTTGACTGTCATGACCCAGTAGCGACATGTGATGTTTTTCTTTGATGTTTACAAGTGTTCCTGTTCTTGAGAAGAGTGCCGTATGTCCACTGCCCATCCAGACACATGTAATGTTGTCTACAACATTGATGCATGTATTATGGCCTGCTTGTAGTACTGCCTTGACATAGCGTTAGAATCACATACTGTTGTCCTTCGCCCATCAGCAGGTCCCTGGCATCTCATGCCTAGAGGGTAGACACAGCTCATAACTCACTCACTGTTTCTATACATACAGGCATTGCTGGGAAGGTGATCAGTGCCATCACCGACGCAGGGTTTGATGTCTCGGCCATTGAGATGTTCCACATGCAGAAGGCAAATGCTGAGGAGTTCTATGAGGTGTACAAGGGTGTTGTTCAGGAATACAATGGTATGGTGGCCGAGCTGACATCAGGACCCTGCATCGCACTGGAAGTTCGTGCCCAGGATGCATCTAACACATTCCGAGAGATGGCTGGACCCGCTGATCCTGTGAGTTGCTCCTTTATCCCAGTCAGAATGTTACCCTCATGCCTGTCACAATGCATTCTCTTCCCACAGCAGTTACTCCTGTCATATCTTCCGACGTAACCTCTGTTCTAATACGGCCCTTTCATGGTGCGAGTGTTCAAGACTCGCAATTGGAGGTATTCAGATTTAGTTGTGCAATCAGAGACTTTGTTTCAAGAGTGATCATTCGCAAGATCTCAGTAATTTCCGAATGCATCAGGAAAACTTGCCACTACCAGTTTTTGTTTCCACAAACACATCCTGGCGATTGATCCCTGCACTCTTTATTGCCAGTTTCTGATTTTCAGTTAAACATGAAGTATCAAAACTTTACTTCGCATTGAATCAAATCCATGGGGGCCGCCATATTGGAGCTAAGTCTATTTAACGCATGTTCTGATTGGATAGTACCAAGGGAGATAATTCCTGTTGCGATTTTTTGCCGCAAGGGGAGTTCTCGATGACCGGGAAATATGGCCGTATCAGAACAGAAGTTATGTAGGAAGATATGACAGGATTAACCTCTATGGGAAGAGAATGGTCACACAGTGATCCAGAATTTCCCATGAATCTCAGGAAGAGTTCAATACTTTCAGGAAATGAGATAGCTGACAGAATGAAATGTAGAATTCCACGCCATCAGCTCATTCAAACTTAATTCATAGGGAGCATTGAGGTCAGGGCCTAAAAATTACAAAGCTCTCTTAGCGATAAGACAGTTGTAAGGTAATGTTAATGTATGGCACTTACGACTATCTTAATGCTAAGAGCTTCGAAAATTTAGGCCAAGGGTTACCTGGTTACCTGAGATTTACCTGTAAGATTAATTTAGCAGGCCAAAGGTTAAGTGACTTGAAAAAAGAAAGAAACAGGTGATCAGAGTTGTCTACCTTCGGTGTACCAGAATCTTCTAATCATGGCTTCAGAAGTCTTGATTTATCTTGATAGCATGATTTGAAAAGACAATGACTGTTAATGTTCAAATTAGGGAGTAATGATCATCAGATTGTTTTGATGAGCACTGTGTGTCCGGATCCTACCCTTCCAGTTTTTTCCCACGTGAAATGCTGTAGCTGAAGTTCTGTTAAAATCAGAATCAACATCATCTCCTCACACAGCAAGCTGTTAAAACGTAACAAGTGCCTGCATACTCATACATACTCAAATGTCTCGAACTGGAATGTTATGTCTCTACAAGTGAAATACATCCCTCTGATAACAGAAGAGGTCTTAGTGTGCTTAGTTTGGAATCCTACATAAATTCATTGTGTGTGTGTATATATTTAGAAGAAGTGTTAACATGGCTAAATGTGTAATTGTTTTGTTTTGCAGGAGATTGCACGCCATCTGCGACCACGGACACTGCGAGCTCTGTTTGGGTCTGACAAAGTACGCAACGCTGTCCACTGCACAGACTTGCCTGAAGATGGCCTCCTTGAGGTAAGTGGCTTCATTCTAGGATTGAGTAGAAGTTGCCATCAGCTCTTAAATCTGTCTATACCATTAAATATTTCAAACACCATATCATGCCACACTATCATTCCTAAACTGGCTTTCACAGAAGATGTCACATCTCACAAAAATTATGATCGATGAGTAGAATATAGCCCTCTTTTGATATGAAATATATCAATGCTTGTCAAGAAAAGTACTTATACCAAGTCATGTATATAAGACCTGGCACTTGTTTGTTTCAGGTGGAATATTTCTTCAGGATACTTAGCCGTTAATCATCCCACGACGCCAAAATTCATCCCCAAATGTATTGTACATAGACCTTGTGATATATTCAGTGTTTGTACCCAATGTGTAAATTCATGAATTATTAACATCATTCTGAAACCTGTAATACAAACATTCATTTCCTGAAGGTGGTTGTTTGTCATTTTCACATTTTGGAAGTGAACGTACCTATATGTATTTGACTTGTTGGAAAACATTTAAGGAGCATAGTGATATCCCCTCCCCATCTAGCAGCTTGATGCATTCATACATGCAAGAAAATACATAACACACTGGTTTTATTTATTGTTCATCAATCTGCAGATGTTTTACAAAGCTGGTGTTTATAAATTCCAGGGTAGAGTACATGCATGTTTTTATATGAAGACAATACAGACATGATAGAAAACTTGTGTTTTGTTGTGATTTTGACGGGAGCTTTAAAGGCACCCTTTCCCTACATCTATGGGCCTACCAAAGAAACCTCTCCCACTGTGGAGAAATACGCAGAAAGTCCACACAAATCGTTGAATTAGCAACATTAACATATTACCTTCTATTGAAATGGTAAAAAGTTCAACGAAAGACTATGAAACTGCAACATTCTTACATCAGTGACTTTGACCTCTACTGCACAAGATCCTTGCTTCTGTCAAATTTCCGAGCAACCGTGCATCACCTTGAGTAGAAAATGTATTGAATACAAATTGACAAAATAATTACTGTCAATCAAGTAAACATTTGTGCATACAAGCATGATGATGAAAACTGCAAAATAACACAACAGAAATAATTTGAACAAAAGTTACATTAATTTTTAAAGTGAAAAATGGCAACATGTGGTTGAGGCTTCCTCTTCCATGTGCACATGTGCAAGATCGAAGTTTCTTTTTTCTAAGAAAATGTAGGTCTCCAGGTACCCGCATATGACGTCAACTCCGATAATGCCTTGTTGACATGACATTAAAGTGTCATGAAGTAGTGTAAGTGATGAGGTGATGAATGCATGATGTCATCTTCAGTTATTTGTGACAATACCTTCCTCTAGCTTTCCACAACTAGTGACAATGGTTCATCAGGAGTAATGAAACAACGAAGGTACAAAAAATGCTTATCCACAGAATAATGGACAGACAGACTACAATCACACAGAATTTACTAAGATGTCTGCATTATCTAAAAGTTACATATCACTGTGCTTGTTCAAAGAAAAATATATTCTCACTGGAGAGCTTGCTGGATAAAGTAACATCATATCTGGGATGAAACTTTCCCTGTAAGATACAGATTCTAATACATCTGGGGTCTGAGTCCCGTCTGGAATTTGAACCCACACCCTAAGTCCAGCATCTAATTGCCAGCTAAGTCAGCCATCTAACCCACTCTGCCACTCATAATTATAAAACTGGTAATCTAGATCAATCACATACTTTCTACTATATGTACACTCTGAAAAGTAAAATGTGAACAGATCTGACACCTCACATGGCTGAAAGCGATGAATTCACAAGAATATTGTATCCTTGAGAAAGTGATTACATGTAACATATGTAATATTGGGATTACACATCTCCATAAAATACAAATGCTTATACTGTTTTGGGTTGAGAATCATCCTGAGGGCTGACACCATTTAACCTTACATGGAGGCCCTTGGATGTCATCTCAACAGTGAACACTGCTCTGCTGTAACACATGACACATCTTGTAAGTTCTTTCTATTCTTGAATACAAGAATACCTCACTGTGCCTGCACCCAGAATATTGTCTTATGGATTCATACAGACATTAATGGTAGCCCATGAGCAGTTTTCAGTTAGTCTGTTCACAGTAATGATGAGATGTGATCCAAGCTGGGCTGTGATTCATAAATGATGAGCTAACACCTGTCATGTCAGTGTCTATAACTTAACGCACATAATATTATACACTGGCAATATGCAGTCCTTGTATTCATTTTCGCTGATATGGACAATGTCCAAGTTAATGTGAGATTTGTTGTCAACTCTCAATGTGGACTGATTATAATTGACACATATTCTGTATCTGACCAGGAAGAACACAAGAATCCATTGGCACTTTTGCAAGGATGGTCAAGGAACCATCAACACCCAAATCAGAAATGATTGGTAAATGTGATCTGCAAGATCAATGGCATGAACACAACTACGACATTAGATGCATCACTCAACTGCATCCCACCCCTCAAACAAGCAAGACTAATTTCTTGCTGGTTTCACATGGAGTACTATCCATCCTTAACAACACCAATATTCTACCAAGTATAAACTCTGACCACTCACTAATCTCCCTGTCTATGAGGTGTGTCTGGATATTTAGCAATTCACTCCTTCGATGTGGGAAATATGTATAAAGCTGGTAAAAGATACAACTAAATCAACAATTGATGAACAAATAATGAACCAAACAGTTGCTGAATTAATGATAAAAATTTGTGGAAATGCTGAAATAGTTAACTACAGATCTGTTCAGGACAACTGCCCCCATGAGGATAAGTATCAACGTCTGGAGGACAAATTTCAGCAGGACTACAATCCACTTGTAGGCAGACAGACTGTGTTTGAATATGTTGATGTTGTGTGTAATTTTGTAGGTCTGTGAATTTTCAAATTTCTAATTATTCAATGATAATACACGTCGAAGTATTTTCAGAACAGCCTTTAACTAACCCCTCTATTGTCTGCCTTGACTGCATTAGTATTTCAAACAAAAGCAGCAGGCAGTGTCTCCCTCCTCATCAGGTGAATGCGAGGTGAATGCGCAGAGATGATATAGATAAAACATCTAACTGGCTTCATATTGTGATGCCATCTTTTTACACTTTGTACAACAACTCTCCCTGCTCCCACTCGTGACTTTGTCATTTTTTATATCCTCACCTTTGTACATCAAACCCATTAATTGTGATTATATTTTTGTCTTTGTACATTCTCCCACCTTGTGTTGTGTAAACATGTTTCGTCTATATCTTCACTCTGTGCACTACCACGGCATTCACCTGACGAAGGAGCAGGCATTGGCTCAGCAATGTTGTATTAAGAATAAGAAGTTGTTATCCATAAAACGTGTCATGTATTCATGTTCGTGGAACTTCTAAATGCCATTCCAGAACTTCATTCGGTAAACTTGTTGCCCTGCCAAATGCTAATCTCTTGTGAGCGCTTGTTGGATAACGCTGCGTAATTTTGCATCGATACCCCAGTCCGTCACTTCCATCAAGGTCATCTCAACTTTAAACTCATTGCTCTGCTGGATGCCAAACATCGGGAGAAGGTGGGTATACTCAAGAGAAGTTGAATATAGTACCTTCTTCTTGTTGACATCAATGAATATCACTCTCCTTCTCACTGGATTATACACCACTCCATACGTCATGATCGACATTCCTGGTTCATTCCGGAATGGGTGATCAACACAACTGAAAACACCGTGTATGAGTGTGCATATTTGTTTGTGAGTTGGACAGAAGCCAACATATAATCCACATTGGTCTTGGCGTTTCCATTTAAAGTTCATACGTTTTTCTGTATCAGCTATAGATGGCTCAGAAAATCCAATTTCAAATATATATGTTTCTATTTTTGCTCTTTGTGTTATTTTAACAGTAACTTGAAAGTAGTAGGGATCTGTTGGGTCACAAGTTGCTTGGGCATGAGAGGAAACAATCTGACCTTGACGTTTGTGGGACCAAAATGGAGCAACAGGTTTTGAGGGCAAAACGTAAGGAAAGGTCATGGAGCCACAAGTACCGCTGTATTTATTAAACTTCCTGTGTGTGGAGGGAGGATTCTTGGCAGGTTGATTGATCATGTATCTGTCACTGACAGAAACGTTATTGAAGTTTGCCTGCAATACATCGAACTTGAGTGGCACACCTGCAATGCATAAACAGATTGGTATACAATAGTACAACAACTGGTCTCAGAATGAAACTAGATAATGTTTTATATGCTTTAAGTCTTTAAAGATTTAAATAAATCTAATTATTCAAAATGGATTTGTGACGACTATACAGTCCCTTTGGCTCTGCTTGAAGGCAAAAGAATGTAAACCAGATGCACGAGTGTCGGACCATGATGTTGGCTGCAGGGGTTCAAAAATATGCTGAAAAGGCACTTGCCACAGGGCAAGTGACTTCAAGAAAGTAACTTGTCCTGACTAATATTCTACTTGCCCTGATGTAATGACACAATGCGTGATGTTAATGTTTATTGGACTATTAATCGAAGAGGTATAATTTCACTCCCTTCTAGCTGTACTTTATTATTATTGTGAAATTTAACACAGCTTCATTATGATCATATATAAAATTACATCCAAGATTATTTGCAGTTTGAAACCATAAGTAGAAATTATCTAGTAGCCCACAGGCCAGTAAGATACCATTATCTGATTGCCGAAAATGATAACTGACTTAGGCAGGGCATAAGATATGCAGAGATATATGCACACAAAAGTTTTTGAGCCATTTTGGGTTGAAAGGTAATTTGTAAAAACAGGGTGCCAAAAGTGAAGTTGATGGACCATAGTGGTGCATGCACAAACAGAACAAGAGTGATTAGAAGTTTCCTAAACACTTAAAAGAAGAAATAATCTAACAGTTACTTCAAGTCCAGCTTGATGAGAGAATTTCTGTCTAATCTGTCGATCAAATAAACAAGAGAAGTTATCAAGCTTGAATTGGAACATGGAATTGGGATTCGTAAATTTGTACGTCTATGTCACGTAAACACCAAAATCAAGTCAAAGGGGGAAAAAATCAATATTATTTAGACAGAGTTTTGGTGGTGCATTTGCAGGACCCAGCACTATATCTCTCTATGTATGTTCTTATGGAGCTTTGGACTACAGTACAAAGAAGGAATAAATATGCTTCAGATTTTAGAATCTAGTCCATAGCTGACAGTACTGATGCTTGGTGCTATCCTCGAATATACAGTCTGATCTTATATTTGGTATTATCGGAAATGGCTATCAGGCTCTTTCATCAAACAATTAATTCAGTGGTACTTATATAGTGCAGGCTATTAAAATCTTTTCAGTGGGAACAAGTACAAAAAGCTTATGTTGCTTCTTTGAACAGCATTTCAGAAGCTGGGAAGTACAAAACTGACAAACTTTATTATGAGAGTGCGACTCTATGTTACACTGTATGTTACATTCCTGTTTGACAACGGTAGAATAATCTGTACTAGATGTAATGTTTTGTCTTACACATGTAAACTCGGGTTCTTTATGAAACAATAAACTGATTGTTGTAGCTTTAATGGCGACTCCATGGTAGACTTGTTATCCATACAGTGGTGAATGCTCCAACGGTGCCATTGACAAACTGACGTAACTTGAACTTACACTTGAACTTTCGCGACAAGGTGTCAGATAGAGGAATTTCTTTTCCTGGACGATGGATAACGGTGATGTTGTATTTCTGCAGCTGCAACATCATGCATTGCATTCTTGGTGGCGCAACAGCAAGTGTATTTCTTATGATTATTTAGAGGGGTTTATGATCACTTTCTACAGAAGCTGAAGGAAGCGCTTGCGCCCGAACAGAATAGCATAGATAGAGAATTTGAGCATAATATTGCTCACAATAGGTCATGGCTTTGGATGCATATGCCACAAGTCACAGAGTTTGCAACAATGCAATGCCAAGTCGTCTCTTTGAAGCATTGACTTGTAGCACCAGTTCCTTCTTCGGATCGTAGTAAGCTAGAAACTTAGTAGTGGTAACAGCATCTTTCGTTTCTTGGAATACTTTGTCATGGTTGCTGTCACACTGGAACTCATTTTCTTTCTTGGTTAAGTCATGAAGTGAGGATGTCACCTCAGAGAGACGCAGAGCAAACTTTGCCAGGTAACTCACCATACCGAGTATTGTCTCCAATCTTGCTTCGTTGATAGGTTCCAAGTTTGGGATAGCTGTGATTTTCTTTGGATCTGGCTTTATCACATCTGCAGACACAGTTTGTCCGAAATACTAGACTTCTTGCTCACCTGTCACAGTCTTGTCTGGGTTGAAGCACACTCTTTTCTTTCCGGATCGCTGAAGCATGGCTCTCAGGTTTCTGTCATGTTCTTCTCTTGCGCAACCATACGCAAGAATGTCATCAACTATCGCTGATACTCCTTCGAGGCCTTCACTAGCTTCATCCATCTTGAGATGAGTTGATCCCAAACGGCAGATGCAAAAATTGGTATCGCCCAAAAGGGCAGTTGAACATGGTGAGGCATGACGACTTTTCTTCAAACTTGATGGACTAGTATCTTGACCATGCGTCAAAAACGCTGAAGTAATGTGCCCCTGCCAACTTTGTGAGATCTGGGAATTCCTTCATGACAGTGTTCTTATCCAGGTGAAGACTAGGTTGAGACACAATTGAACTCACTACTAGAGTCAAGTCATCACTGAGCATCACTAACTTAAGACTAGGTTGAGACACAATTGAACTCACTACTAGAGTCAAGTCATCATTGAGCATCACTAACTTAAGACTCAAGCATATGATCATGATCATCATTCACAATCTCGAACTAAGATCTTCAGATCAGTCACAAATGCGTCTACACTTTCACTTCGAGATTGTGTTCGATTTCTGAATTTCCAACATACGACGATGAAATTTGATTTTGGAGACACACATTCAGAGAAACATTCATAGAAAGGCTTTAATAGCTTCTTTTCCTCCTCACAAAGTTGAAAAGTGTTCGTAACATCTCAGCCACGATCACCAAACCACAGAAGCAGACGGCTTACTTGTAACTCCTCCGTCTTATTTGCCAATGGTCCTGGGAACATCATCTTCACCTGCTGTTGAAAGGGCTTTCACTCTTCGCCGAGATTTGACATTCCAGTATAGGATGTGATATTCTACTTAGCATGTTTTATGATGTGTAGAATCCCACTTCTGACACCATGTAATGTTTTGTGTTTTGTCTTACTCAGGTAATCTCGGGTTCTTTATGAAACAATAACAAGGCCAGTTAATACATTTATAGCTTTAAATTCGACTCTATGATAGATTCGTTATCCATACAATGGCGAATGATCCAATGGTGCCATAGACGAAGGGAAGTAAGTCCTATAATTGGTAACTTTACTTACTGCAATATATAACAATGGAACGTCGCTCTCTCGTAATAAAGAAGTTGTTTTATCCATAACATTTGTCAAGTTTATGATGGGCATCAGCACATTGGATGGCAGCTGCATATAATGCTGGGGGATATACTGCCTGTATTTCCGAATGTTTGTCTGTAATCATTTCGTTTCTGGAGCATAGCTAAAAAAATGTTCAAAAGTTGGTACACACAAGAAAACAGAACCTAATGGGGTGTCTTCCATGATTTTCAGTGTTTTGGCATTTGTAGTTTTCTTTAATTCCATGGAGACAATTTGCACTCGGTTTGAACCATTTCAAAAGGCAATATGACAGACAAAATTTTATCTCAGTAACAGGCCTCCAGCCCAAAATAATATACATAAATTGATGGTTAATTGGAGCACATATAAAGTATTTCAGATTTGTGTTTCTTATCAGCGAAGTATGAAAAGAGACATCTATCCTTGATGATATTACTCCCTATATCGATATGAAATTAGTAATTGATGGACATTTATCAAAATACTTTGATAAATACTTTCTCCTGATATGGGAGTATGCTTCACAGATATAGAACACATGCCATTCATCTTAAATAGCAAAGACATCATTTAATTTGCAAAGCAGGCAATGCCTGTCATCAAATACAACATTAGTATGTCTACCAGTTTCAACTGCAAGCGTACAATGTGTGAAGCCCATTTTCTGGTGTCCCACGCCATGATATTGCTGGAATATTGCTAAAGACGGCGTAAAACTAAACTCACTCACTCACTCAACCGGAAACTTAAGATTACAACACCGAAACTGAGCATATATATTCCTTAAATTTTGAGGAATATCATTACTCTACATTAAGCATCTCTCTACATTAATTTTAACAAAGATTTGAATTGCTTGTAGTACAAACATTTATGTCTGCTATCCAGAGATGATTGCCAAGACTGGTATAAATTATGCAATGAATAAAATAGTTTAAATAAAGCAGTGAAAGTCGTTAAAATAGATTAGATGTGCACTCAAGAAAAGCTTATCGAACAGCTCGTTTTTTTAACTCCATGTACTGCATGCATCATATTATGACGTCACACGAATGTCAGCGATACAGCTTCTCGGGGGATGTTTCGGCGGTTGGCCTGGCACCTGCCAGTGGGCAATATCTTTTTCTTTTGTGACCCTCCTAAGAGGGGTGACACGGAAACTTCGTGTCACTGACAAATGACATTAACATTTTTTCCATGAAGGTTAGATAATATTCCGTCCATACTTACAGTTGAGTCTTAAAGGCTCATCACTGGTGTACTGACTGCTGACAAGGGTCAAGTCACTGGTCAGTCTCACACCTACAATAAGTCGTTACATACCATGATCTATTTGTTTGTTGTTTAAGACTGGAGCTAAATGGCGGTAGTCTGTAAGTAATCAAGTTTGGACCAGGCAATCCAGTGATCAGCAGCATGAGCATCGATCTGCACACATGTCAACTAAGTCCATGAACCTGACCACCTAATCCTGTTAGTCGCCTCTTCTGAGCATGGGTGGCTGAAGATCATTTTTAACCTGGATCTTCATTGGTCTTTTATACAACAAAATAATATTCATTAATTACACAGAACGTGATTACACGATGCCATTTAGAAAGTGGTCAAATGCAACATATGTCATATTTGGGATTTCACTTTCTTAGTAAAGTACAAATTCTAATACTTTTTTTTTTTTTTTTTTTCGGTTGAGTCCCATCCGGGATTCGAACCGTGGGAGCCGTGCCAATTTACACTTATCAGAGGGGTACACAAAGTACGCAGTCTAGACTACCAGTTGTCCGACTTTCATTTTTGTGGAAGTCGCGGTGGCTGAGCGAGCTAGGCGGCTGACTTTGTGTGCTGGCGATTAGGTGCCTGACTCTGAGGGTGCGGGTTCGAATCCTGGATGGGACTCAACCGAAAAAAAAAAAAAAGTATTAGAATTTGTACTTTACTAAGAAAGTGAAATCCCAAATATGACATATGTTACACAGAACGTGCATATATGCCAGTATTATCCATCCTCAATATCTCCACGGTGTACGTTCCGATAAATCTCCACTATACCCTAGATGCATCTATGACATCTATAATATTTTTATAATATTCATTACCTCCCGTTGCTGGCTCTGCATTCTCACAGCAGCCTGTCAACTAAGCCGCTGTTACTGAACTTGCCAGCATTAAAGGTCACATGCAATCAAAAACTCAAACGTAATTAAACGTAGTTATCACTTGTTCAGAATGCATTGGTGATTGTGAAAAAGCAAATCAACAGAATTTATACTTTACTGAAAAAGTGAAATCCCAAATATGACATATGTTGCATTTGACCACTTTCTAAATGGCATCGTGTAATCATAGCTTTCGGCCGTGGGAGCCGTGCCAATTCACACTTATCAGAGGGGTACACAAAGTACGCAGTCTAGACTACCAGTTGTCCGACTTTCATTTTTGTGGAAGTCGCGGTGGCTGAGAGGCTTAGGCGGCTGGCTCTGTGTGCTGGCGATTAGGTGCCTGACGCTGAGGGCGCGGGATCAAGTCCCGGATGGGGCTCAATCAAAAAAGTACTAGAATTTGTACTTTATTGAGAAAGTGAAATCCCATATATGACATATGTTGAACATGTTTTATATGTAACGAATAGATTATTTACTTGTTTATGTACACAACCAAGATTATTAGCTCACTACCTCTTACTCCGAGCAGGCATGCTGTGAACCTACTCACTACCCATACCGTATGGGCGCAGCGCAGCATAGCTGCTGAAACCACTTTAGTGAATCGTTTGATTCCCGATTTCGCGGGCTTTTTCTCATCGTGATTTCTTTGCAGCTTTATAGGCTGAATTGGCAGTGTTTATGATTTGTTTTGGTAAGTACGCACCAAAAGGTGTCAGAATCTGCAAAGTTGTGTTTTATGTTGCATGTGACCTTTAACAAAGAGTTAAAGTTCACAGACGCAGCCGTGAAGGTTTATTCACAGAACCACAAAGGAATTTTGGGAAAATCATACAGGCAAATAGACAGATCTGAGACTTCTAAAAAGTATATGCAAGAACTCCTTGGCCTCTTACCTCTGCATCATTTGTGTAGTCAAGTTTAACTCAGATCTTTTTTGAAACCATACAGACAAGCTGACTGTTCTGAAACTTCTAAAACATCTACGCTAGAACTCCTTTGACCTCATACCTCGGCATCATTTGTGTAGGCAAATTTAATTGGTTTGGTGATTTAAGAAGCGAAAGTGAGCTGTGACTTGTAAGCTCCACTTCCCAGCGTAGACACCTGATTGGATAAATAGACATTCAAGGGATGTAATAAAATCATCAGTCCAAGCCGTAGATTCATCCACGGCATAGTGGAGATTTATCGGAACGTATGCCCTGGAGATATATAGGATGTTTTATCAATCGTTAACTCTTTTTACTCACAAAAACTATTCTGTGATGCTGTCCTAATCATTACAATTCTTTCACAATCGTTGTGTGTACAGAAAAAAAAATATAGACACTCTAATGTTGTTCTTGTGTAGGTTCCACAATCTCCCGCTCTCATAATCTAAATCATCAACAACCATACAAACCTATTTTCTGTGCCAATGTCTTGAAGTTATCTATTTGTGCTTGCTGCTTCTGCACTTGCTTCCTCAGAGATGCACTGGACTAAACACAAAACAATAATGGGATTGAAGTCAAAAGTGGTCAAATGTAACATTAGCAATATTTGGGCTTCACTTTCTGAGTAAAGTACAGGATATTCATACTTTCAGTCATGGATGCCACTTCAAAGGATGTGGTTGAGTGTGTTTGAGCCCTGACTCTGTGTGCTGGTGATTTGGTGCCTTGCTCTGTGAGTGTACGTTCGAATCCAAGAGTTACAAGAATGAAGTACTAGAATTTATACTGAGAAAGTGTATGCCCAAATATGAAGTAAATAAAGGGATCGTAAACACACCAAATGTAATATGCACTGAGGCTGTGTTGTTCATTTTCAAGAGAAGAACGATTGGTTGATTTGTTCATTCAGTTACTCTGGGTATAGTGTGTGAAGCCCATTTCTGGTATCCGTGATTTTGCTGGAATATTGCAGCGTAAAACTAACTCACTCATTCATTCATTCACGTATTTCGGATATTTACAAAGTGGCGTTGTCTTAAATTGTGTATTAACGATGACTAGCAGGCTTGCATCTGATGCTCTCACTGTAGATTGCTATCAGACATTACTCGTCATTATATTAATGCTGAAGAAATACTGATGCATCACTACATGCCATTATTAAACAACAGTGTCCCCACCCGATACTTACTTCCTTTTGAGTTTGCAGCTGTGTCATCGCAACATCTGAAACACATACATTAAAGTCTTCAAACAACAGTTCCCTGAGTCAAATTCAAATAATGAAATAAAATAAATTAAAATAATCTTAAGTTCATAATTTTAGCGGATATTATTTCCCAAGGTCTCACTGGTAGTCAAATATAAATTTGTGCACTTCTAAAATTGTGAATATTTCACTTTATTACCGTTCTTTTTCTCTTCAGCTGTTAGTTTGTCATTCCACATTTTCTCCGTCTGTAAAAATGAGGACTAAAATATTTACTTCAGTTGTCAAAACATAGTAGCTTATAATTTCTGGGGTTTGGTGTACTCATTCTTTTACTTTATACATTCAAGAAAATGCTTCAAACAAACACAACCTAATGTACTCCAGTGTCAATGATTACTGAGCTAACATTGACTGAGGACTGTTTTCTTTTCAACCGTAATAAACATTTGAACTTTCTGACACTCACCTTCAGTAACCTGTCCTCAAGCTCATGTTTACTTCTCTTTAAAACTTCAATCTCTCTCATCAAGGTCTCATACCTTGTTGAACCTAAATGCAAAACATATGCATGTACAATAATGGCATTAACACACGTAAACAAACTGTGTGATTGGCAGATGCCACTGGGTGCATTAAGGTTTACAATCAGTCAATCAATATATGGAGACAGGTAAATTTGTGGGAAGCTGTGCTGTACCTTTCATTGAATGGATTTTCATATATTGCCTATATTTGTTCTGAGTCCAACAATGATGAAAGTCTAATATCTAAAGCCCACTTACAAGTATTTACAGTTTTGAGGGGGCAGTGGGTAGCCTAGCAGTTAAAGCATTCGCTCGTCACACAGAAGACCCAGGTTTGATTCCCCACATGGGTACGATGTGTAAAGCCCATATATGGTTCCTCCACTGAGATATTGCTGGAAGTTTGATAAAAGTTGACAAAATTAATCTAAAGCTACTCACAATTTTTTGTTACTTGTGACACAAGCCAGACTAATACACGGACCTGAGCTGAGTATGATAAACTGCCATGATAAGTAATATTTGAACCCTGCTGTCTTCATCTATTATGTCAAATATAACTTGCATTTCCACTAAAGATTTATACATAACAAGAGAATGAAGAATGACCTTGGTTGTCCTGCTGGTCAAGGACCTGAGACTTTCGGCCCAATGCTGTTAGGAAACATCCGATAGAGGCAATGTCAGTCTTGAGACTCCGGAGACCCTGTGTGGAGAACTTGACAGCTGCTACTGCCTCCTGTTGCTTCATGGCTGACACATGCTCAGACATACAGGAGTCCACACTCTGCATCATGATGGTCTGAAGCTCCAGGTACTCCACGGGGGTCAAGGTCAAGGCCTTTTCTATGTATTCAAGGGAGGTCATCAGGGAGATCTGGGATGTTTCCAGTTCTTGATGCCTCTCACTGGTGCCTTGTCGGATGTGTTCAAAACAGGTCTTCAGGTCAATGTCAAGTTCCTTCTCTCTCTGGTCAATCAAAGAATTGAGCTCAGACATTGTGTGAACTTTCAACATCTCCAAGGAATGGAATTTCTCATCCACCTTTTCCCCAAGACTGTTAATCTGTAGAATTGACTCATTTAAAGATTCTTGATGAAATAACAGTTCATTATATTTGTTCTTCAGTTCACGTTGTTTGGACTGAAATGCTTCATCAATTTCTTGAATATCATGCCCAACATGATCGTCACGTTTACATTTTGAACACATCAGAGCTTCGCATGTCGCATCATAGAAGTCAACCGGCCTTTGGTGCATGGAACAAACAGCATCCTTGTCTTCCACAGTAATCCCATTATTTGCCAGTTGGTCAATGGTCTGAATTTTGTGACCTTTTGTAATCTTCATGTCACTGTGTGCAACTTGACAATTTTCGCAAAACAAAGCCTCACATGAGTTACACCAAACAACAGCCTGCCCACCATCTTGTCTGTTCGTGCACAGCAACTGGGCGGGATGATGAAGGACAGTCAGATGGAAGATCTCTTGTGCCCTGACTTTGTCCTCTGGAAACTTCTGTCCTTTATCATATTCTTTATGACAATATGAACATTCCAACGTTTCTGTCTCAGAATCAGAACAGCAGACGTCGCATGCAGCATGCAGACATGGCAACAGTCGGGGCGGTGGTCCTTGGTAACAAAACTGTTGCATGCAAACACTGCACTTTGGAAACTTGTCCATATTCAGTTTTTCTGTAAACTCTGGAAGGTAAAACTCACAATCTTAGTCTTCCATGCAGCAAGAAAAGGTTTCTTTTACATCTGACAGTGATCTACACTTTTTACCTACAAGTACAAGATAGCGTTCGTGGATTTGAGTATCAGAGCAATGGTTTAGACTTAGTCAACTGATATAAAATGGCGACGAAGTATATTTTATTCTCATGGACCCAGGTTTGTTGGTTGTTGTATAAAGCCACATCCAGCAATATTCCAGCCATCAGCTGTCTGTAAATAATCCAGTCTTGACCAGACAATCAACATCGAGCATCATTATGACAAGAGTGGGTTGCTAAAAATGAATTCTAACCTGCATCTTCATGGGCCCATGAACCTAGACAACTAGGCATTAACTAAGAAGCAGCCAGATTGCTAATATCATATATGATATCATCAGACACTGGGAAATGAGATAGAATCCTGTATGGGGACTGTCATCTGTGATATCATCAGACACTGAGGAATATCAAGATAGAATCTTGGATACTGTCATATCTCATATCATCAGACACAGGGGAATAACTAGATAGAATCCTGTATGGGGATTGTCATATGTGATATCATCAGACACTGAGGACTATCAAGATAGAATCTTGGATACTGTCATATCTCATATCATCAGACACAGGGGAATAACTAGATAGAATCCTGTGTGGGGACTGTCATATGTGATATCATCAGACACTGAGGACTATCAAGATAGAATCTTGGATACTGTCATATCTCATATCATCAGACACAGGGGAATAACTAGATAGAATCCTGTATGGGGACTGTCATATGTGATATCATCAGACACTGAGGAATATCAAGATAGAATCTTGGATACTGTCATATCTCATATCATCAGACACAGGGGAATAACTAGATAGAATCCTGTATAGGGACTGTCATATGTGATATCATCAGACACTGAGGACTATCAAGATAGAATCTTGGATACTGTCATATCTCATATCATCAGACACAGGGGAATAACTAGATAGAATCCTGTAGGAAGATTGTCATATGTGACATCATCAGACACTGAGGAATGATGAGACAGAATCCTGTAGGGAGACTGTCATATATGTGATATCATCAGACATCGGGGGGATAACTATATAGAATCCTAAAGAGAGATTGTCATATGTGATATCATCAGACACAGGGGAATAACAACTAACTATAAGAAGAGTGTAATGTTTAATGTCATGCTGTGGAACAACTCTGTCCTGGATTCTAACAATGAGAATATCATTAGGTACAGAGGACTTGCTTCCCGATAAGTCCAAGCGGATATTGATGTACATTAGGCACTTAAGTATGTATGCCGATAAAATTCGCATTGAACTGATGAATTGCGAAATGACTGCACAAAACTCTACTGGCAGGCGGACATGTCCCATAAGGCAGTCACATGACTACAACACCCATGTTTTCTTCATGCTCTAATAGAGCCTCTCCTAGTAACACAGACACCTACCAGTTTCATGCAACCTATACGAAATTGTTCCAGAACCAAGGCATCACTGTGTCCTCTTGCAGTACTTGTTCAGCTGTTCAACATAGCACCATGCTAATGACAAGGTTAGTCTGACAACCGCATATGTCATGGCAGTTGAAGAGCTATGCTGAGGTCAATGTAACCTGATGGTTGTAAACTAGTTCCTGTGATCGAATGCGCAGCTCACGAGTGGCTGCTTTTGGACATATCACACAGACTGGAGCCTAGTATTATTCATTGTGTTTGCATCTATTTTATCCTGCAGGTAGCTGGTACATGTATGTGTAATTGGGTGCATGTTTATATATATAAATATGTATATTCAAAGAAAGAATGAGGTGGGAGTAGAGTTGATGGGGTGTGCTAAGGCTGGGCTAGGTGTGCCAGGGGTGTCTTAAGGATGCTGGGGTGTTATAGGGATGGGTGTTTGATTTGTGCTAGGTGGGCCATGTTAGGGGTATGTGGGGTGTACAAGACATGACCTTAGGTTGGGTAGGGTGTACTAAGGTAGTATTGTGGATGGGTAAGGGTGCTATGGGTGGGTGGGGTGTGCAAAGGGTGGGTTGGGTGTGCAGAGGGGATACTCATGCAGGTGTGTGAGTGTAGTAGAGGTTTGTAGGGTGTGTTAAGGCTGGGTGTAGTGTGGTTTGTGTGCTAGGGGCGGGTGGGTTGTGCTAGTGGTGTGAATGAGTGGAGTAGTGGGGGAGGCTCGGGGTGTTGCTAGAGGTGTTTGGGGGGGGGTTGCTAAGGCTTAGTTGGATGTGCTAGGGGTGGGTGGTGTTATGGGTGGGTGGGAGTGGTGTAATAGAGGTGGATAGGGTGTGCTAAGTGGGTGGTGTACACTGGATGTTGTGTGATCTGGATGGGTGGGTGTGCTAAGACTAAGTTTGTGGTGCTAGGTCAGGGTGGAATGTGCTAGAGCTGGTTGGGGTGTGCTAGGGGTGGGGGTGGATGTGGGTGTGCTAGGGGTGGGTGGACTCCATGCTCTAAACCCTTATAAATCCATCTGGCTCACTCACTCTTATCTACTCAGTGCCTGTTGGGGTAATCACACTCTGATTTAATCTGACTGGAAGGAACGCTGGGCATTAGACATGGTATGCATAGGGCAACTGAGCCAGGAAGCGGGGAAATAACAGTGCTGGGTTTAACCTTGACGTAAAATAACACCCTATAAATAGTCAATGCAGGTAACATCCTGTAAAGTATTGATATGTTGTAGTGCTGCGTACGATCAGATAATTACTTTACAGCCGGGAATGATTCTGTGGTCATGTGGACAACTGTCATGACTGACGGGTTAAATAACAGAACTGGCACAGAATTTCAGAAAATATAAAATGCGGGCGCGAAATGATGCGAGTAATTCTGCCCGCTGACTGCGACGGTAAACTGCACTCAAGCCGACATTACATCAAAACACAGTTTTTCATAAAACAAACCCAAGACAAAATAGATTTACCATTCTGAATCAAGCAAACTACATACTTACAACTTAAGACATTCGAAAACAGTAAGTATTGCCGGGAATCGTAGTTATCTCCCTTACACCAACAACACGCCTCGCTCAAGGTGCATAGGCATTAACTTATTCTTAAGAGCATAAATTTGTACTGGTCAAGTATTTGTCTTTAGATAGACAAGATCTCTCGAGGCTTATCGACTATTTATACCTTCAAATAGTTGTTTCTTAGAAAGCCAGTAACGAACTATTTGATTTTGCCGCAAGCTTCAGTTCTACCACCAAAAGCATATATGATTTTCTTTATCTTGCTTATTATTACTATTAATAGTTTTGCCTGCAAACAAAACCTATGATCATCTATAAAAAAAATCCATGTCGAAATGTAAACAAGAACACAAAGTCATCAATATCCCGCACAACAGCAAAATATTCTTCATCAATATGTCTACTAATTACGACTAAGGTATGTCAACATTCCGGTGTGCATATGGCCGAGTGGAAGAAGAGTATTGTACAATTTTACAGTTCTACCCCCGAAAAGAACGCTACCACCAAATTCAGTCGAGCTCGAACTTGTTGCCATGGAAACACAAAAAAAAATTCTATATATATTCAGAAATCTTATTTTACAATTTTACAAGTCTATGGGAATTACGTCCAGTTTCGAATACTTTTTGCGCGAGTCTGTTTACATATGGTTACAACCAAAGCAATGTCAAACCCCAAATTCGTTTGCCGTCTTTCACCCTACATTGAACCTTTACAAACACATTGTTTAATTATTTATCGCTGTACATACCTTGCGGGGATTTTTCCAACGTTCTCTTCAAACTATGAAACTAGGGCAGGGTGGGATGTCGTATTGAAAGACGTTGACTCGTAAACAATCTTCATGATGCACACACGTCCAAAATGTAAAAGAAACCTCTAACACGTAAATAACAGACAAATATAGAAGCGGGTCGGAGTTCATTGCCATGACGACTTTAACTAAATTATAAACAGGTACAACGGAACTGATATGAAATGCATTGGATATATAAAGTGACGTCTGCTTCTGCGCGTGAAAAACTCGTGGAACAGAAGTGTATCCTGATCGGTCTGTGATATCACGTGACAATTCTGGTAGCCACCTGCATGAAATATATAGCACTTCGAACCTGATTTGACATTGTGAATATTGAGGTAATTGTACCCGACAGAACCAATGGCGTTAGGATGTGGCTGAGTAAGTTTAATTTTACGCAGCTCTCAGGAATATTCCAGCTATATGGCAGATGTCGGTGAATAATCGAGTCTGGACCTGACAATCCAGTGATTAACATCACCAGCATCGATCTACGCACTTGGTATATGATGACGTGGACCATTCAAGTCAGCGAGCCTGACCGCCATGTCCTCGTCAGACGCCTGTTACGACGAGCGAGCATGGGCTAGCGATGACCAGTTGTAACCGATAGCCACCAGCTAGGTAAGAATAGTGTCTCCTCAGACGGACTGAACACAGGAAATCTATGTTTCACAGTTTCACAGTCCGTCTCAGGCATTTGTCTTGATTTATTACATAGTGATATAATGCAGAGGATATAGTTGACCACGTGGTATCGCTCCTTATTATCATTGTAAATGCAGAAGTAAAACTTGATAAAACATAAAGTGGTGACCAATAGGAGTTCATGCCCGGAGAATGCCCCTGGTCAAGGCAATAAGTTGATGTTACGCGTTGTACAGGTATACAAGAACACTTCTGGCGGTGCGAGGCCGTGTGTTGTCGTGCTGCAGAATGACTCCCCTTAGCGGAAGGTCTCATCGCTTCATCACTATATGCTGGGCATTCAGATTTCCTCTGATGATAACCATTCTTGTTCTCTGGCCACAAATGTCGCTCCATAACATGACGCGTTCTCCATCGAACGAATGAACATTCAGATTGCAATTCGGCGCCAATCGCCCTCCTCTGCAGGCCTTAAAAAACTCGAACTATACCATCATATCTGAACCGACTTTCATCTGTAAAGAGCACCATCGACGTGCCCATTGCAGTCTGAGTGGAGGGTAGAGACGGGTCAAGGCCGCTCCATGGAAGGGGCGGTAGTTTCATCGTGAGTCCGGAGGTACCTCTGCCGGATGTAACAATCTTCGGCCGGTGTATTGACTCTTGGTATTCCCGATCTTGGGTCTGGCTGGTAGCAAAGACGTGGACGTTTCTTTATCCTACCTGTAGGCCCCACCTATGTAGTCTGTACTCTAGGTAGATGTAACATAATCAGTCGCGAAATGCTATATCTAAAGTAGTATAGAGAATGATAGTCCGAAAACACTTTTCAAAAACCCCTCTAAAAAGCCTCATTTACTAAATGAGGCTTTGGTGGGACCATTAGCTCTTGATATTATTGCCCCTACTACAAAGCCACGCCATCACGTTTACCGTGACTTGGCAGGCGGTAACACTGTGCCGTACGGTACGATCAATAATTCTTCTCTTACAAACCCCCTACCCGGCCCACCCCTCAAGTAGTATAAGTTAGGTTCGTCGGCTTTCATATCCACTTTATCTATGTTGTAAGTTTTGACTGACCATATAGGATCGGTGGCTCGCTTACGGCTATCACCCTCGTGTTCCCCCGGCTGGTATAGATACCTAACTAAGGCCCTATCTGGTATCTGTTTCTCCTTTCCACGCAATGGAGCAGACGACTCTGCTAACACTGATTTTAGTTTGATAGCGTCTGCCGGTTTCTTACCAGTGAGCCGGGTTACTTCATGGTTGATTGCCGACACCACCTCGGGTAACCTCGCTACCCATTCAGTCGATCGTTTTCCAGTGGTTGTCATTTCCCTAGCATATTGATGGCCGAACAAGCGCTCAGCCAAAGTCCTATTAAATCTCTCAACTATAGCTTGGCTGCGATGGGCTCCGGCCGTGCCACGTCTGACCTTTGTATCGTGTTTGGCTAGCAGTTGTGAAACAGCACCCATGAACTCCCGTCCTGGATCAACTTGCAGCTCTGTTGGCCAAGTCAGCGGGCTGCGTTTGTATATGCGTTCTAATCCTTTGGCTACTTTGGCCGAATCTTTCGTGGTCAAGGGTTCGGCTTCCTTGTAACGACTGGCTACGTCCACTACGGTTAAGGCATACTTGTACCTCTTATCATGAGGTAGGAACAGTAGGTCTGCCTGGTGAATGCTATTAGGTATGTTAATTCCGAAACTCCTTCTAGGTACGTAGCGTGGCGCCGGCAAATAGATCTGCCACAGGGCTTGTTTTTCAAGCCACGCTTTGGCTTTCTCTGGTGATACTCGCGCCATTTTAGCTAGCTTATCTACTGCGCTAGCTCCTTTCCAATATCCACGCGGGCTATAATAAATAGCCTCAAATTTTTTCATGTCCATACGCGTATGTGTTTATACCATCAATAGCTATCCAACGTTTCGTGTCCATAGGCGATAAGGACGTCTTGTTTATAGTCAGTCCGTATATCTTATGTCCATCACTTCTAAGCGTGTTCATCTTATGCCTAAAGGTACGGGTTTTGAACAGGGCCTCCTTGAATCTGGCGTGTTTGATGTGTTGTTTCACCACATACTTCTTAACCCCTTTAGCTTTTCGGATCTCACTATTGTCGGCTTTCAATATGGAATACATCTTAGGTCTCAAACCTATGTACTCAGCTATTGGCGTGCCAGCACACTCGTCCTTCATCTTACCTAGGACCTTTTTATTTACCGTGCTGTGTATAGTATGGGTCTTAGGATAGTCGCTGGTGTCGTATAAATCGAGTTGTTTCCCCATGTCCTCGTACACGTCCTCGGTTCGAATCTCCATCAGCAGGGAATCCGTGTCAGTGTACAACACTTCGCACCTGTCGCCATACTGTTTCTTGAGCTCGTTGTAGTAAAAGTCGTACATCAGGTGTTTGGATAAATCGAGGATGCTCATCCCCACGTAAACAGGCCGGTTGAATTTTATGTGGCTTTTCTTCATGTGTAGGGCAACCAGGTTGTCTGTGAATATTTTATTACGGTTGAATGCCGGACTGGCTATCAATTTCCTGAGCTTGTCTTCCTCACTAGATCTAACCAGTTTCACGGTTACGCGTTTCCTCAGGTTTTCCATAGTCTTACCAAACACCGAGTTGTTCATGAGCTTGTAGAGATTTTTCTCAAAATCACTGGTGGCTTTTTTTCGTAGGTCTGTGTTCATTCTGATGTAGGGCTCCATCCATGGGCTCTGGTCGAACATGAGCACCCTGTGTATTTTGGTCAGTCTCATACCCAATGACAGGTACAGCTGTAGGTTGCGATAGTGAACTATGTACTTAGTCTTATTCATTAAGTTAGGCACGAGTTTCTCAACGTCCGCCACACGACCACCTGACAAGTTATGTTGGTACTCAGACATCCAGTCTGTGTTAACCTTCATACGTTCGGGTGCAAGGGGATAGCTGTTGTGCGATGCGTGTAATACCTTGGGATACTCTAAGTCAACTTCGAGGATATACCCTTTGTTCGAATCTGGTGCAATGCTCATAACATCAACGTTTGGTACCCATTCGAATCCTCCTGTAGGTAGATACTGGCTCATGGCCCAGCCGTACAGGTTATTTGCGTCGAGGTAGAGAATGTGATTGGTTGGTTTGTTAGGATCGTAACCTTTCACGTATTGATTATTTGCTTTCGCGTATCGTTTGGATGCCATGGAAATCCCACCTCGCAAGCCTTTCTCAATGAATAGGTGCATGTCATAATCTGTGAGCAATTCCAAATTAACTCCTGTCTTTTTAAGCAAGGCGTCCCACGACAGACCTGGGCTGGTGTAATACCATGCGGGGTCGAGTTTATACTGCTTGAAACATGTTTGCCGAAACGTCTCGAACACGTCGGCTAACAGTAGTACATCTGTCCTCAAGTACAGATCGTGATAATCGCCAAGGTTCTTACAACCCAGTTTATTCCATACGTTAATCGCGTGCGAGTAATCGTCTCGTGAGACGGACGCCTCATTCAGCTTGCTATAAAAGCAGTCGATAGGAGGTAGTCTGGTCTCGGTGAACTTAGCCCAACTATCCATGTACTCATATGGGTATACGCCCTTCCTCATGAGCAGGTGTCTAGTCTCGGCGTCTGTGTATCGATCTGTGATAGGGAAGGTATTGTTGACCTTGACCAGACTGTCGAGTGACGACAGGAGGAATTGAAACGAGTCAATGAACCTAAGTCCGTTTAAGCTGAAGGAGATGTATCTCTCCATGTTGTTTGGGATGCACGATATATTACCATCGATTTTCGCGATGGCCTGCATGATCAAGTGAGAGTCGTATCCTCTCAAGTTGTGAAAGACAACGGGGATGTTTATTGTCTTAGGATTGATTTTAAGCTTGAGGTTGCACGCGTTGTGAGCGGCGCCTCTATACTTACCAGTTATGTGGCAGTGATCTCTCACCGAATCACCGTTAAGTGGTGAGTCGCACACGTGACAGTTAGTGCTACTGGCGTGAGCTAGCATGTCGGCTCTGGTCATACGCATTGGAGCGATTTTATACAATGCATTCCTAATAATTTTTTCTTCCTCCTGCAAGCACTTTAGAAACCTTTCAGCCGCGTCAGGACCCCTATACACTACCGGAGCTTTCGTTTCCCCGTCACAACGGACGACAATGTATCCAAAACCGCAGGCTTTATGCTCTTGTGTTTTTTGTGTGAAGGCACCACTGGGAGCCTCGCCGGCGGCAGCCACTAAGGCTTCGAAGTCGGCGTATATGATATAAGGCACAGACATTTGATTCTTGTGATTGTCGAATTTTAGGATATTTTCACCTTCCTTAGGCATGTCGACTCGTATGGCCGTCTGCCCAACACCTTGGCAATCCTCCAGGTGGGATTCTAATAAATCGGCCCGACTGAAACAGTGTAGGCATCGTACACAAAAGTGTTTTTCCCCAACGTGTTTCGACTGGTCGTGCAACAACCGGCTGAGATGTTTTATCCACGTGTAGTGATACTTTTCACCTTTTTGAATCATGAATAAATTAATAACTTGACAATCCTTCACCGGGCTGACCCTGTGTACTATTGTTGTGTTACCTTCGTGTCCAAAGACATTTATAGCCAGATTATTCTGTTTTTCTACTTTAGTGATCTGGGATATTGGGGTGGGTTCATCTATACCATCCCAGTTGAGCCCATCGTCCTGTGGATAATTAGAAGGCCTGTTCGGATTAGTGGCAGCTGGAAATAAGGCTGACCTGATAGATAACCTCAAGCAATCGTTTCCTCTATTCTTAACGTTTACTATGGCTTGTTTGTTCTTATAGTAGGGAGGCAAGGCTAGGTATGACCCACCTCTGAACAGCACGTATTTAGCTATATCTAGATAGACATTATCGATTTTATCTACAGCCCACCCGGACCCTAAGTGTGTGTAGCGTTCTAGGTATTCTCGTATCTGCTGAAAACTTGTATCGATTGATGCGTCAATGGTCTCTGCATGTGTGACGACCTCTTGTTTACCTCGGAAGTAAGGCTGAACATACTCAGTGGTACTCCCAACCTGCTTATCGAGCGACATTTTCACTGTGATCTGAAACTTGATACTTCCTAGATTATTTAGTTCCTGGTTGACCTTATCAGCTATCAGAGGCTTGATATCTGTAATGTCTATGTTTCTATCAACACACATGCGCCAACCTCTCAAATAATTGCCTACGGCGTGCTCAGTGCGCACGAACTGTAGGTCAATAGCTCTATTCTGTCGTAATAATTCTAAAAGCTGTGGTTTTCTCATACGAGAATACCCGCCTAAACCCAAATCGTGTGCCTCGGCTTTCAGTTGTTTTACAGTTGGACGTGCTACTGGGGCATGTGATAACAATGCGGTTAACCCGGCTTTCCCCAGTTTTGAATAACCCGTGTATCCAAGTTGTTTCGCTTGAGCTTTTAACTGTTTTACCGTAGGAGGGATTTCTAAACCTAGTAATCTCAACAATGCTGGCTTCCGCATTCTAGAATACCCGATAACACCTCTCTGCTTTGCGGCCCGCTTGAGCTCGCGCACAGTAGCCATAGTGTTTACACCTAAGAGAATCAATGTCTAATTGGTCGGCAGTAACTCTTAAAAAATATTTTCTGGTGGCCGGGTACAATTCTAGACATTCTGTCAAATCGTCCCACGTACCTGGTAAAATATATAGTGTGGCTGTTTCAATCCAGTACTCGCCTTGGGTATAGTATTCCTTGTATTCACTTATACTCAAAAAACGTTCTATATGGTATTGAGACGCGATATCCCGCTCCCATTCGAAGGGGTGAGTATACTTAACACCCTCTTTAATCCATACCACGTCCACTATTATCTTAAATCTGAAGCTGCCCCATAAGGCCAGTTCATATTTGAATATGTTTTCCACAGACATAGCTATACATAGGTGTGTATAATCTTTAATTGATTCACAGTAACTCTTAAGTGGCTATCTTGAGCAGCCGCCTACGTTCTTTTATGTAGCCTTTTTTATTCTCGTATATGAGTTGATGTCTGACTACGTTCGCTCCGTGAGCTTTACATAAACAGTAGTGTCCTTTAACCCCGATACCACACACAGAACACGTGTAGTTAGGACTTCCCATATGGAAACAACAGAACCCCTGATTCCTGCATTTCCTACCACAAGCCTCGGTCTTCCCCATAAGTATGTATTCGCATCGGTATGGAGCGGGTCTCATGTTTACTTATATAAGTATTTTAGTTTAATTGCTTTGCAACCAACGCAGTAGCTGCTATACCCAACACTATGAAGCCCAGTTCACGATTCATTTGTCCCTTGGATGGTGTGTAGTACTGAGCGAGTGTGGGTTTATTGAGCGGTTCCAATTGTTTACCAGTTAGTAAATAGTATTCTTTCATTGCTTCATCGACATCGTTGAATGTTTGAACGGCATGGTTTTCACGCGTGAGTTGTTCGTTAATAAAATCGATCCTCTGGAGGCGTTTTTTAGCGTACTCGGCCTGTGCCTTTTGTAAGTTCTCAATAGCGAGATCGTGTCGCTTCCTTTCTTCCTGTATTTCAGCCCCATCTCGTAGTTTAGAGAAGAGGAAATTACTCCCGGAAAATGCCAGGGCATTCACTAACGCCCCACCGACCATCATAGCTATCGTGGCCATCCCTATATTTATTTCATTATATTATCAGGTATTATTCCTTGTTTTACTAGGATGTCTTTTGTGGCCATCGCCATACCAAGGTTCATTATGAGCATACCCATATCCTGCAGGTTGAAATCTAGCTTGATAGTTGGTTGTTTAAGCACCATTTTAGTCAACCGAGCGTACCCTACTGCTAGACTGGTTACCACTGTGGCGTGGTATGCGTCGTTGACGAACGTTTTCCCCTCAGACATTATGTATATGATATAAAATATTTTAAATTATAACATGATATGCGGGTCTACCATGGGGGATACCCCCATACCCCCACTGTTGGGGGTTACCTCACTGTTGGGTTGTGGCTCACTGTGGGAGGTGTATAACCATGTTATAACCACGGCAGCAGTTACGCCTACAGCCAACAACAGTCGGGTTGGGTTAGTCACTTTATGTTGGTTACACCACCTTTTTTTACCGGCAGCTACTCTCTTAGGATTCTTCTGTCTGGTTACTGTTGGGGGTATCACCTCGGGACTCACTGGTTCCGTCACCTCGGGACTCACTGGGGTCTCCTCCTGTGCAGCATCCATCTATACTATTATTATTATTCTTTCTCTCAAATTGGCAATGTTTTGCTGTGATAATCGCCGCCGTCACTGGAGCCAACAACATACCATATTTGTGGTACAGCCCGCAGCTGATAGAGCTCACGGCGTGTTCGATAAAAGGGTCTTTCTCGAGGTCTTCCCACAGGTAAAGTCGGCGCTCTGGTGGAATGGGAAGGAATTGTGATACAATACCGGTGTATATCTGGGTCATAGCCGATCCTATTGTTTTTGTCATTTCTGCTCCGAGCCGGGACTCGTATCTAGCGTACAGCTTATCGATTTCTTCGGCTGACATTTTGTTAATTTTATCCGGAGTGTAGTCTCCAAAGTAATGTTTGGCTTTGCCGCCAACAGCCAACGCCACCAGTTTCTCTCGCTTGTCATCAGTGGGGCCTGCGGGCGACAATTGTTCGAGCAATTCCTCACACTCCATCTTATAATATAACAAGTAAGATTTAGTTTTAACTATATAATACCCGATACAAACAAAACACAGAGAAATGAAGGTTAAGTTGCACACGACAAATACTTCAAATATCATAGCTATGCTTAGTATTTGCTTAGCTTTGCTTAGCTTTTACTTAGCTTTGCTTAGCAAACTATATATGCTACTGGTTGGTCGGTCTTTAGCACGAGCTTAGCGTGTTTAGTTTCAGCGAGCTGTTTCTTCACCCGTTCCCGTTCTAATTTACTCATCACATCGTTCTCTCTCAAACACTCCTCAAACGAATCCCTGTCCTTACAGTGAAATAAGGCCACCCATCGCGTCTGCTCCCTGAGGTCTTTCAACACCGAGTTGAACTTCTGCGTTAGCACCCAGACGCTGTGATTTGCATGCCGGCCGGAGAAGGCCAGGTACGATAGCATGTCTCTCTTTTTTGTTATCTCGCGATTAGCGCTGCAGTCGTCCAGTATAAACAGCGTCGGTTCCCCTTTAAATTTCTCGTGAAGAGCTTTCAACCAGTCCTGCAGGCGTGTTCCAGGGTCGATTTTGTGTACGTCCGGGTCCGTCATCACCCAAGGTCGCGTGTACGTTTTATTCATGCCCAGAGTAGGGCACATGATAACGATGTTATCGAACACATCCTTGTAGTAACCCTCCAACATATCCAACACGAAAACGGTCTTCCCACAGCCAGTCTGCCCGCATATGATAGCGCAGTGTGGGTCAGTGGGTAACCCCAGGGGGTCTCCCCCACTAGTAGATGGCTTGCACGAATCTCCCATTGTCTATATTAAGTTGCGCGTCCATAATTACGTACAGATATAATTTCAACTTACCAGCGGTTTGAGCCTTCTTAGTAATCTGGATGGTTATCCCTTCGCTGCCGTTATCTATACGACGCCCGCTGCCATGCAGTTTATCATCATCCGTGGATCGCATGTCTAACCATAGGGCATACTTGGTGGTCAGGTATTCACCGATCTGCACGGAGCCTAGGTCCAGGTCCTTTGTTATGTAGTCTCCCACTGGTAGCTTTTTTATCTCATCCCACTGCTGGTGTGGCCTCATACCATGACTGAACAGCTGGTTGGGCACGCCCTCGATGGTCACTTCCACCTTTTCAATCTCGGGGTTGAAAAACTTCTCGCTGTCCCTCCGGAATGGATCGTAATCCTCCACGGGGACGACCAGGATACCTTTCATCGATCGCGCCGGCACGTTCAGGTTGATATTCCACACAGTGTCGCTCTTATCTCGCATGATTGATCTATGCCTCAGTACGCGATCGTACAGAATTGCCATCTTCCCAGAGTACTGGCTTCGAACCTGCCTGGCCAGCTCCGGGCTAGTGACCATGTCGAACTCCAGAGAGATGTTGTCTATGGCATAACTAGCCTCATCACCGTTCGGCGTACGCACTACTTTACTATAGTCGTTAAACGTGAGCTCGTATTCGAGCCTATCACCCAGTGCGGCCTGGTAAAACGGCGCGTGTCCCGTGAGCAACTCGAAGTCGAGCGGCACGCAGAATCGATTCCCGTATGCTAGAGCGATGGCCTTTTCACCGTCCGATAGCTTGTCTTGCTGGTCTGTCATGAAGACGTATCCTATGCGCGCCCGGGTTGATTTGCTGATACCCTGGTACACATCATTGACTCGTTCTCTCTCGCTTTTCCAGAGATCCTTGTAGCAGTGAAACACGTCGCTGTCGTCGATGCTCAGCACCTCATTACCGCTGATCTTGACGGTCGTTTTCTTGATGATAGCTCGACCCACGTTCCGCACTAGCTCGCGTTTGTCGTTGTCGGAGGTCAACGTGATATTGAACGCCAGTCGAACAGTGCCTGGTACAATGAGGTCATTCTCACCAAGGTTTGGAAATCTAACCAGCAGAGTTTGATTCTGGTCTATCTTGCTGGGATTGTTGGTGATAGTCACCGACTGTCGCACGGCTCTGGCACCTAATGGCTCTCTCAATCTTCTGAAAGGATCTAATTTTCTGCCGTACATTGTTATATATAAATAAAATATATTTAAATACTAATGGATGAAGACATACCTATGGATGATATGCGGGGCGCTAGTGCCCAGGCATCTGATGAGCAGGAGACCTCATTTACTAGTTTGCCATTGAGCCAACAACTTTTAGAAACAACGGTAAATGATTATTACGAAAGTTTAAAAAGCGATAAAAACTACGTTGAACCCCAGGGTATATACCATAAGAATTTTTTTGTTGATACAAAGGGTGTTCTACGTCTTAAGTCTGCCCCAGGGGTTGACCTCTTTAACAAGATCACTAAAAAACCACTGGCCTTGTCAACTCTAGCCAGCCGCAATGGTGGTGCTAAATTTATCATTGAACATCTAAACATGCGTGATTACGGTGGTGCAATACCTAAGACCGTTAAAGAAGATCTGCAAGCTACCAGATCCCACCTCACCACTATAGATGAAATGACGCCAGAGCGTGCTACAGAAGCCTCGGACAGCATAGAAAAACTGTTGAGCACCTACTGGGACAAACCGTTACCGGGGTTTGACTTTCCGGTAAGGGAACTGTACGGCTTAGACGAAGCCGTGAAACGCGTGCGTGAAGAACTCGTGAACAACATGGGGAAACTGAACGAAATCGACGAGCACATCGCTAGGGAAAAAACCAAACTCACCGAAACTGACGACGATGATATGAAGAATCGTATCAATGAACGACTACGCGATTTAGAAGACGAGAGACGTACACGATTGGAAGCCGCTTCCTCGAATCGTGAACATCTTCGATCCCAGATCAGTCGCATTCGGGAAACAATCGATAGAATACTGAACGAAGATACAACTTTAGCCAACAGGATTCGGATATTATTCCGGGAGCAAGGGATCACCATCGCCAGCATTCTGACTGCATTGGGTTTAATCATATCAACCCTGGTGGTGTCACTGGTGGGAGGAACCCCTGTGGGGCCTGCCGGCGGCGGTGGAACTCCAGGCGGTGGTGGTGGTGTTAAAGACTGGATCAAAAAACTCGGGGAAGGCCTAGCTAAACTGGCTGGTAAAGCCGCTGAAGCCCTTCCCGGCATACTGGGTAGCATCGTCTCGTGGTTGTTGAGCGCTCTGTCTAAAACTACCATGTGGCTCAGTCAAAACCTGTGGGCAGCCATCGTCGCCGTGGCGGGTCTGGTGTACGTAGCGGCTAAGAAATCTTTAACCAAATAAGTCCCAAAGTTACCCCACCAATCATTAAAGTTGTTTTATTATCAATATGCTGCTGATAGGTGGTGGAAACCCCCACACCCCCCGGGGGTACCTCCACATGAACTTTAGGCTCCGGTGGTGGCGCAACTATACCCGTTTCACGTGGTTGGGTGTGTGGGATATGTGGGGTGTTAATATCGGGGTTGATACCCAACTTTTGATCCTTCGTGGCTATGACTATTTTGTTGTTATAACCCACCACTTTTTTTATTCTCAGTTGCATATCACTCGGAGCCATGTACAACCCCACGCCGAACACGTAGTTGACTTTCGATCTGGCGTATTCTAACACGTTTTGATAACGGTTGATGGCCCGCGGGAGATCAACTGGAGAATTTATAGCATCCTCAACGTTGGAAACGAACTGTTTCTGAGCGTCGTAAGCAGTTCCCTTACCGAGGATGTTGGAACGCGTCATCGACTGCGCACCCAACAGCGCCCACACGTACGTTCGAATCGAGTCGTTCAAGCGTATTGTACCAGCACGAGTGAATCCTTTCGACGTGTCCAGCATGAACATTTTCCACCCGTCTGCGTTTGACTGGTCCTGCTCCACTTTCTGGATTGTGAAAGCAACACCACCTTTAAAGTCCATACGATCATCCCTCCATTCATTACTCGACAAAGCAAAGTCCTGCCTAAGTATACCTCGTTTCAGTAAATCATCACTGGCATCTTTCACTGGTTGTGGTCCATATTTGGTAGGTTTAGGAACAATATCATCTAATGCATGGAAAAAATTCTCAGTACTAAACATTTTTCGTTTCATAAAGTTTACTATTAAATCTTTCTTAAATGCTTTTACTGAGAGCCCATCGCTGTAAGGAATACCCAACCCGTGGTTCAGCCCCGGCAAACGCCAATCCGTCTTAGGGTTTATTTCGAATTCATTGCAAATACGTTCGTAGACCAGTCTATCGTACGGGTTGTTTGTTGCGTCCCACGCTTTGTCCTGTGGGAGGGGGGCGCTGATCTCTTTAAGGATACGTCTGACCTGGTAGTACACGTGGAACTTGAACACAGACTGACTCAGCGGTCCACGCCGAGTGTCGGTCAATGTCACACCACATCCCGTTGTAGCGCACCACACGGCAAAGTTTAATTGATTCTGCCAGAACTGCATAGGGTTGTTGAACCAAGCGTGGACTGCCTTGATGTTAGTCACCGAAAGTTTATATTTATCGAACACATCTAAAAGCTGGGCATTGAAATACAACTCAGGAGCAACCACGATCTTCATGGGGGAGAAATCTACGTCCAGTTTAGGGTAAAACACACCAGGGGAATACATTTTAAAACTATTATATAATAAATATATATGTAATATGTACATAACACTTCCAGGAATAACGAGCGGTGAGGCCGTTCAGCTGACGCACGCGATCGATAACACGTCAGGTCAACTCGAAGTCGCACTCTGCGATATCACCTACCTACCGCAATGGACTAACATTAATATCAGCAACAATAAGCTGTTCGTCAGTGGAACTCGCAGTCAAATAACTGACGGCTACTACAGCGTGTGCTCGCTAAACGACGAAGTCTTCAAACCCCTGGGAGCCGAACTCAAGATGAACGACTCAAACGGCACAGTGGTGTTAATCAACAACGGAAGAACCTCCTTGAGGCTCGGCCGACCATTAGCGAGGATACTCGGTATGTCTCCTGACGAGATAAAACCAACAACAACCGTCACAGGCACGAAGTTACCCGACCTAGTACCGTACCGAGAGCTGTACATTCATCTCGGTCAGGTGAGCACAACGTATAACATTCAAGGAGGTCACCCTTCCACTATACTGAGAGCAGTGCCGGTGAAAACTGAGAAATTCAACGACGGTAGAACCGAGTCATTTTCACCACGGCAGTATAAGAGATTAACCCAGGGCAACATACCTGAACTGACAATATCGGTGTTAGATATAAATCATAATCCTGTAAATATAGGATACCTCAGCTTAACACTTCATGTAACATGACCAGCGCACAAGGACCCGGAGTGAAAAAATGCGTCAATATCGGGATCTCCGACCTCGGAGACACACGCGGTTTCGACGCTCCCGGAGTAGATGGTAAATCGTATGCCTTGCAACTGAAAAACAACATTTACAAACGCGTTGAAGTCTCCTCCGGTGGAACCCTAAGTGATATGATAGATACCACAGGAGCAACAGCCAACACTAAGTACGCCCTCGTCAACACCGGTGATGACAACTGGAGAATATACCCATCATTCGGAGGTAAACTGTTCGACTTAGACGATGTTGAGAGCACTACCGTCGTCAAAAACAAACCATATATGCTCGTCTTCACTGAAGATGACAAGTGGGTGTTGTTACCCGATAACAAATGGTTTCTCAATATTAGACTCGTCTCCCCTTACGTGTTCACGGATAACAAAGACAACCACCTAAACAAAATCGTGAACAATGGAACCCTGCTCGTGGCTTACGTCCCAACTCAGAGACGTAGCATAGTCGTCAGCCCAGTCAACACTATAGCAGCCCACATGCTATCGAGTAAACCAGCCATACAAAACGTGAAATTGCAGTTGGTGTCTGAATTCGAAGGCGTGGTCAAGATACTAGAGAGTCTACCGGCAAACTCAACACTATTCATCAAAGTCTACCTAGGGGAACCATCGGTTAATGATGTCGAGATCGTGAAGGGGATCAAACTCGGGTGGGTGAAACGACACCAGTATCAAGTTTGCAACGTTTACGTGCGGGTGGGTGTCGACTCCAAGACCAGTCTGCAGGGGGTCAACGTGATCGTAGAAAACAAGATATCACTAATCAATATCTTCCTGCCTGACAACATACACTTCATGGGTATTAAGTTAACCCCTGAATTATTATCAGAAAACCAGTTGGAAATTATATCATAATAGTATAATAATGACCAGTCATCATCCCAACACTACACTTAACGACCTGGGAGATACGGAGGGATTCGATCAGCCTGGTGAGGAAGATGAATTCTACATCCTACACTTCAAAGACAACGTGTACAAACGGGTGCCGTTACCAGATTTTAAAAAACCTAAATGGCTGATCAACTTAACACCCACCTCACCTAATATAGTATTAAATAATGGGGATATCTCTAAGATTAGGAACAACGGTATCTGGCCCGGGGATTTCATTCCGGAGAATACATTAGTAAACACAGAATCTAGTAGTTACGAAAAAAATGGGTTAAGGGCTCATCCAGACAATAAATTAAAATTTAGCAGTGATCTTGATAGAATATCTTCCCCTTACACCCTCATCATAGAAGTCTTCTTTACGTCTTTCTATAGAACCATCCCAATATCACACCAAATTTTACCCGGGGTGTCAATACACTGGGCTAAAGAACACATAAACCAATATTGTCGTATTGTTATACAACAGGATACCCACGGGGGTCCTATAAACTACTTAATAAACCTCAGTGGGGTTTATATTACAACAAGAGATTTTATTTACCTCTCACCTATTTCCCTGACTAGTGGTCTAGAACTTGTAGACTTCAAATTCATTGATAGACTTTTAATTGAAACCCAATTAAAAAATCTTTCAAAATATATATTATAGGATGGGTCTGTACCCAGTCGTAGAGGAAGTAGCGAAGACGCTGGAAACCGTAGATGGGTTCCGTTTGAGGCAGTTATGTGATGTGAAACGCCAACTAGAACAAGACCGTGACACGCGGAAAGCATTATGTAAAAAATATAATAGAGCTTTCAATATCGTAGACGGGGCTGACACTATCCTTATTACAACCAGCATGGGACTAGGGGCGGCAGGCGTTGGGTTGTTAACCACCATCGTGGCTGCACCTATAGTGCTAGGTTTTGAAATAACAGCTGGGATAGCGGGGGTGTTAGGGTTGACGCTTAAGTTGGTATCACGCAGACTGCATCGTAAGGCATTGAAACACGACGAGATCAGGGTTCTGGCTGAAGCAAAGCTGAACACAGTTAGTGAGCGTATTTCCACGGCACTCTCTGACAGTAAAATCTCAGAAGAGGAGTTTCGTTCAATCCTCTCTGAACTCAAAAAATATAACGGAATGAAACAAGATGTTCGATCCAAGTCTCGTAAGTCTGCTATCAGCGAGGACGAGAAAAAAAAGTACATAGAACAGGGGATACAAAAAGCCCAGCAAGCCTTTATTATGAACACCAAAGAGATCGTAAGCGGTTCACGTTAAACTGTTTCATCGATATAAACATAACATAGGGTGATAGCCGTAAGCGAGCCACCGATCCTATATGGTCAGTCAAAACTTACAACATAGATAAAGTGGATATGAAAGCCGACGAACCTAACTTATACTACTTGAGGGGTGGGCCGGGTAGGGGGTTTGTAAGAGAAGAATTATTGATCGTACCGTACGGCACAGTGTTACCGCCTGCCAAGTCACGGTAAACGTGATGGCGTGGCTTTGTAGTAGGGGCAATAATATCAAGAGCTAATGGTCCCACCAAAGCCTCATTTAGTAAATGAGGCTTTTTAGAGGGGTTTTTGAAAAGTGTTTTCGGACTATCATTCTCTATACTACTTCTAATGCTTCTTAGAATGCACTATAGACGTCAGATCCACGTGTGTGTGTGTGTGTGTTGTAGAACGTCCTACGTCTAAGTGAAGCACCACAAATGCATTCTTTTCTAAAACTGTATTAGTCCACTTCAGCAAAATCCGGGGTTAAATTTACACTTAACATCTTCAACATTTTTCACGTAACAATATAAGGAAAACCTAGCTCTACACGGAAATACTGGCGTAGCATTTGTCATGCTTTCGTGTAATTATTCCAAACACGTGTTTACAGAATTGACCTCAGAAAAACAAGAATTGTTGATAATATTTCGGAGTGTATGCTTGCTCCTTCATCACCTGAAGCAAGCATATACTCCGAAACGTCATGTTATTCACAACAAAGAATCTGGCATCCATACATCTTGATTTCCTTATGCATTCCACGTATAGATGCCTTTCAAAGACTTGAGAATCTACCTCATTAAAAGTGATTCAGTAGAAGCAGCATCAATGGCAATGGTAGCAGAGTGAGTGAGTTAATATTTAACGTCACATCGGCAATATTTCAGCCATATCGTGACGAGAAAACACATTGAGATGGAGTACATGTGTATTATAAAAAACCTGTCAGCAAAGGACAGTAAAACAACTAGAATATCACAGACAAGAATGTAAAACTAGTAACTATACCTAAAACAATTTATCTATAGAGGACAGTAGTATATTGCGGTCTATTTCCCGGAATGGTGTCATATGTTAAACCGATAGGCAGCCCCGAGGCACCAAACTGCTACCACTGGTCGTAATCTCTAAGGGTATACACGAACCAGATAAACATACACCCAAAAGGTGAACACCACTCTCATCTTGTAGATAATTGTCTCGTAACATGGAGTGATATAAAACAACAACAAAGTACATTAAAATATAGACCGCTTTTTTAGCGCTGACGTCACCGCATTGTTAAGGTTGATGATTCTTGTATAGTCTGGTTCATAATTATTGAGAATTTTTCTTCTTACTTTGAGCTATCCTAACACCTCAACTGATTCACTGATACTTAAAACTAAGTAATGGTATAAAGGAGGTAACTCATCTTGGCCTACTGAGTATAGTACAATTAGAGTTACCTCCCCTGAATTTGTAGCAGACGTCATTTTCCTCAGCACTGTCAATAATGTCTGCTGAAGATAAAAGAAGGTTGATTTTTGAGTTGTGTAATCAAGGAATTGATGATGTAAATACATTGGCAGAGAGAACAGGAACTCCTCTTTCTACTGTGTATAGGATTAGGAAGAATTTTAAAGAGGGAAAGGATTTTGGGCACCAGAAAGGAGCAGGGAGGCCCAGAAAATTGGACTTCTCAGATCGCGTCCGGTTGGGAATTTTAGCGTCTAAAAAGCAAAGGGCAAGCATCTCCAACATCAGGTATGAAATGATAGAAAGGGGATCAACAGTTGTATCAAAATCTACAGTTAGAAGAAATTTGATTGATGTTGGAAGGGAGAAAAAGACTGGAATTCCTTCTCCCCTCATGAAACAAGAACATAAAGACAGGCGTGTTGAGTGGTGTTTGGCACATGCAAACTTTGACTGGGAAAATGTGATTTTTACTGATGAAAGCTCAATATGGGTATATCCCAATAATGTGAAAATATGGACAAAGTCTGCGTCAGCACCGTTGTATCAACGACCTAAGTACAGCCCAAAGTTTCATGTATGGGGAGGGATATCCTTATTAGGAACGACCCCGCTGTGTGTGTTTGAGGGACATCTGACAAGTCAACGCTACACTAACATATTAGATAATTTTCTCCTTCCAAGTGCACATGTGTTTTATGGAAATGACTGGATTTTGCAGCAAGATAATGATCCTAAACACATCGCAAAACATGCCAAGCAGTGGTTTCAGGAGAAAAATGTGACTGCATTACCATTTCCTGCATATAGTCCTGACTTAAATCCCATTGAGAACATTTGGGGGATGATGAAGGAATGTGTGAATCAAAAGGGGTTGACAAAAATTGAAGACATGAAGAGAGAAGTGGTCCGATACTGGGACAGCATAACTCACGAGACACTAACCTCTCTGATAGGAAGTATGCCTACCCGTCTTAGACTGTGCCGTGAAGCTCAAGGAGACTTGATAAAATATTAAATTGTTACCTACACAACATGAAAAGGTCAGTTCACTTTCACAATACATTCAATTTTATCTGATTTGTTCTCGTTTAATAATATGAAATGCTTTAGCTATTCTCAATAATTTTGAACCATACTGTAATACCAATCTAGTACTGTTGTTAAGGTGGGTTCTCATATCATTACAAGAACATTTTGTAGAAGAAGACGTTGTTTATTCATCAAAGGAATCCCATCCGAAATAACCACATCTTGGTCACCGCAGTACATTTCAACCAAGTCATAGCTGTCTGCGGGTTCGTATACCCATCGTCTATTATATTCAGGAAGTTTAAGTATTGAACATAATGGATGTGGTGGTTGTAGACGAAATCGAGTCATCATTTATCAACACATGTTTAAAAAAATCTTCTAACTCATGCATATATAGCAACAATATGGAAGAGTGTTCACAAAAAGGTCCCTTGTATGGTGATCTACCTTCAGTTGTTAGCAATCTATAGCCCATTTTTACATTGTGTTGTCCTCAGTAGTATAGTGTGGTCTATTTCCCGGAAAGGCGTCCTATGTTAAACCGATAGGCAGCACCGCAGCACCAAACTGCCACCACTGGTCGTAATCTCTAAGGGTATACACGAACCAGATAAACAAACACCCAAAAGGTAAACATATGTCACACGTTCATGATAAGAGTGACTGTACCTGAATAGTCACTTCACCAAGAACAAAACAAGAACCAAGTGACCAGTATATACGGAAAGAGGACAGAATGTCTCGACAGACCCAATGCCCAGTGAAACTAATGCACCTAATCCACGAAGTTAGGGGTCATGGGAAAATGTTAATACCACATCCACTAACAACGGACTCGAAAATGCACACAACCGAGACAACCTTTCTATTTGAGAGCATTAGTATATTGATGATTAACAATAACTTGTCTATTGTAAATATTCCCACATTCCTTGTACTTTATATATAAGTCGGGAATTATTAACACATCATCCAGTTAACCACATTCGTCATGCCGAACGACGCTACTAAGAAAATTAACGAAATTGTAAATCACATGTTCGATATGAAGAGGATTTTTCTAAGGGCGCAGCTACTCAGAAAAGATCAAAAGACATCGCGGGTGGCTAGAATGGTGAATGCACTGTTCATACAGGTGGACAGCAGATACCCGAAGGTCATGCTGCGATGCATTGATGATTATCTACCCGACAAAGTTGGTGGAAAGGTAATTATTCTTATTTATTGTTGATATGAGTAATTATTCATCATTTATTATATTATGAGTTGTTAGGACATAATGAGGAACGTATATATTGCGTGTTATAATTCAGCAATCTTTATAATATCCATACATCAGTGCATGGTCATCCTCGTGAACCCTGACCATCACAGCGGAGTGAACCTGCTGCAACCCATCTTCGCTGCACTTGTCCCAAGTTCACTAAGCATCGCTGCATCCACAACTGTACTAAGTGTTTACAGGTTTGGCTAGTACAATATGGTTATGTAGTATCAACAGAAGAGTACTGCACTCCAAGGGTTGTAACAACAGAGTTGACTCCGAGATTATTACCCTCAGTCACACCTGGACTCGATCCCAACACCAACATCGCTGGATAACTACCCACGATGGTTTAGTCAACTCCCAGATTGCTCCCCACTAACATCCAGTAAAATACCTTGCATATCATTCGATGACAAGAATTTATATTGCTTATGTATTTTCACAAGACATGCTACTCGAGGTAGGATTAAGTGTGAACTAATCTCGCGGATAGATACATCTACTCTCTTTTATATATATGAACTCAACTAGTCTCGCTTTGACAAAGTGTTCTCAATACTTAGCTACTACTCAACGAGTAGGATTTCGTTTCGTGTTGACACTATAGGGTTCCCTTTTGAGGAGCCTTTTTCTGAAATAATTAATCCCTTTATAAGCTTATTCATTTACCTATCAGAAGTATGGGAATGTTGTTGTAGTGCTATCCCCGGAATATATACATGGAGTACAATCCGTTATTGATCGTGTTATTTTGGGTATTATTGTTTAGGTAACTGAGTAATTCCGTTTAAACCACTTCGCGCTTGCAATACAATTGGTGTGGCATACATGTATATGTTGTGTTTACCAGTAATTACTAAATGAAAGCATCAAATGTACAAGAAAGTTATGTTGGAGAGAGGGTAGTAGTAATCATATACTCGAATACCATGAAGTGGGTTGTGTCTTACAATCTAACGAACAATAACACTGTGTTAATCGTGTCTAATTCACTGTATTAATTTGTGTTTCGTCCTTACAGGTTTCCACTGGGTAAACAATCCAACTCAGAGTTAGCAGCATGGTAAATAACACCCGCAGGAGGATACCATCTTAGCAGCATATTGCCATCTTAGCAGCATGGTGCCATCTTAGCAGCATGGTGCCATCTTAGCAGCATGGTAAATAACACCCACAGGAGCATACCATCTTAGCAGCATGGTGCCATCTTAGCAGCATGGTGCCATCTTAGCAGCATGGTAAATAACACCCACAGGAGCATACCATCTTAGCAGCATGGTGCCATCTTAGCAGCATGGTGCCATCTTAGCAGCATGGTAAATAACACCCACAGGAGCATACCATCTTAGCAGCATGGTGCCATCTTAGCAGCATGGTGCCATCTTAGCAGCATGGTAAATAACACCCACAGGAGCATACCATCTTAGCAGCATGGTGCCATCTTAGCAGCATGGTAAATAACACCCACAGGAGCATACCATCTTAGCAGCATGGTGCCATCTTAGCAGCATGGTAAATAACACCCACAGGAGCATACCATCCGGGGAAATGCATCCAAGTTAACGAGAGACAATGCTCGGTGTGAATGATTGAACTGTAATGACATATGTGATGATTTGAGGCACCACCATTGTAAATATACCACTGTAACATCAGAAATGAGTAAAGGTCTTTTATTATTCCAATGATTATAATATGTATGAAGGCTAAATTTATGGATATAATACATGAATATAGAATCAGACATAGGCGAGTGTGAGTTAAGAGATAATGTTCCCGCAACTTGATATTGTTCATGGATATTGTTAAGATATGGCTCGGTAGGTCATCGATGTGTTCATACGACGCCCATGGCGCACGCACGCACGCACGCACGCACGCACACACACACACACACACTATCGAAAATTCTTTAGCATGCATCAGTATCATAGTATTAGTAAGTTGTCACATTTATACAGAAGCTATGCACTTTACAACGATATCTTACTCACCAAAGATCCATCTTGTTTCTGCGAAATATTCATCCCTCCTGGATTCATGCTCGATTGAGTGTCCTAAATCGATGATGATGTCTCGTTCACTGGAATTCGATTCCAATTTTATACTCACCCCGTGAACATTTCATAGGGCGAAACGCTCCAAGAAGCGCTCTCCGCAATTCTTCGTTTCCAAAGTAGGCATCTTGTCTTAGGGGGGTGTTGTAACCACCCAGAGCAACAATTATCAAAAATAAGAGCTCTAAACTAAAGAACCAAATCAAAGGAATCCATGGTTGGTGGATGACGAGTAAGAATGGATGGTATGTCTGTGCGGCCCTTAAACCCCGACAGGTCTGAAGTCCCGAATGAACACGAATAATCATTAGTGGGCGGGGCTTATGTGGTACGCCACATATGAGCAACAATAGTTTCCGTTGAACTAAGGATAGAATACATGTCCCAGTGACTGGTCTCTTTGCGTTAATCTGGAGCACAACTAGGAAACCCTTCAATATTTTTAGACCAAACTTGATAGATATAATAATCTCAACCTATAGTCAAGACTTTTGTTATTTACAGAGTTTCGGCATTATTTTAATTATTATTTTCCGTGGGAGATTGTGGTGTTAGTCTGATGGTGGGGTGGGCTTCGTTTTCTTTAGCAGAACTCAAAAACTGTTCAATATTTTTCTGCAAAACTTGGCCTTTTGCTATTTACAGGTTTTTGTGATTTATTATTTTCTCGGTTCCATGGGCACGTTTCGGACTTAGTTTCAAAATAGAGGGATGGGCTTCGTTTCCGGAGCACTCGAAAACCATTTCATATCTTTCAACAGATCTTGGCAGATATATGAGACAGATCTTGAAATGGTGACTTTTGCTGACTACAGATTTATGGCATATATATTTTTCATGAATTCCATGGAAACAATTCAAACTTAGTCTTAAAAAACATCAAGTAACTGTCAGATGCTTTTTCTTTCAAATATGTGAGGTCTAGGGGGATTCGTCATCTTCTTATGACTGATGTATTTTTAATGACATACATGTACAGAACATAAATCACAGATTTGCCTAGTGCAGATTTTTCCAGATTTGTCTACGTTCAGACCTATCTGTAGGTTTAAGGACATAAATCACAGATTTGCCTAGTGCAGATGTTTCCAGATTTGTCTACGTTCACACCTATCTGTAGTTTTAAGGACAGCTGCATAAGTGTCATAAGTGCACATATAAACATCAAATAGGAGACAAGGCATTACTGACTTAAGTAGTTTCAAAATATTTCATGCAACAAATAAGTCATTTGCACAACAGCTTGTAAGTATCTGTTTCACCTGTTAAAATAATAACCTGATGATAAAAGCAAAATACACTGAATAAGAAAAACTAGCTTTTTATCACTTAAATGATTTTCTTGTGCACGCTGTTTTGAAGAGTACCATGTGTGAACTGTTATTTAGTTGTCATTTCATTTACACTCTTGTTCAGTGTCAGAGCATGTACAAGACAATTTTGACCAAGCAATAACGAATGTAATTAGAAACAAAACATGTAACTGAATGTGGTGAAAGTCTGAAAATATAACTATGTTTACAGCTGAGTTGATTAGAACACTGACTTTGTATGGTGGTGATTTATTGGAGAGTGTCTGTTCAAATCTGAACTGAAACCAAAACAGATCTAGGATGTTCTTTACTGAGAAAGTGTGATCTTGCACATAACACAGTTTCATGTGTACATGAAACAGCCTAACAGTATGTACAGTGCATGGCCTTTGAGTCTTAGTTTTAATAAAACTTCAGGGGCATGTTAATGTCTCATTTGCCTTACTGCATACACAGGCACGTAATGAAAATAGGCAGCAGCTGAACTATGTTGATGTGATTGTATCTTGATAAGGTATGTCAATAATGATTGTTATGTGTTTGATCTTTGTTTATTATGTGATTTCATCTATTGTGCAGTGATCTGTACTTTGTACCATAATGTCAGTTTGTATACCCAAACAACATTTATAGAGGAACCAGATGAGGCAAATACATTAAAATATGTCATACCTCATTTTGGCTTGTTTTATACTTATCATTTTTTGTGAAATAAACCAGATAGAATAAAGAGGGCCCTTGTGTGTAAACCAATAAAAGAAGGGGGTTAAGGAATGATGAAAACATTTGCAAATGTCAAAGTGATCAAACTTGTGTGGATTAGAAAACTCGTGAGCTCAAATTCATGCTAGAGAAGCATATTTGGAACGATATGGTACAAAATCGATGATTTCTCAAATGTAAGTACTGATTTCATTAGAACATTGGAAATCTATTTAGGAAAGCGTGTCTATAGTACTTCAATAAGTTTGGCATCAAAATTTCTGTAGAATCTTGTGAGGATTTCTCCCACTGCACGCTTTTCAACTTTACACGACTCAGCAGAAGTAAATGCTCTTCCATGTTCATTTGAGAAGTTGTGCGTAAGAAAGATGTACGACCTGGTCACATAAGCTCCGCCCACTCATGCATATTTATGTGGACTTAAGACCTGTCGGGGTTACTCGGGTGGATGGCGACCAACAATGTGGCAGGCGTCAATGGTAATTATCCAGACATCTCCATAGATATCGAGGAAGGGTAGACGGAATACATACCCATTAATTGATGTAGAGTTGACACATTTTACGATCGTGTAAGCGATATTATCACACGCGCTGGTGCTACCCCTGCCACACACATCCCTCCTCCCTATAATGTAAAATCAAATCAGTCGTCTTTCGTAACGCATATTTAATTAAAGAGTAACGTGTAATACACAGGTTTACACTAGTGTGCGTTAACACCCCTCGTGTTACATAAGGAGTGTAAAATTATGTAGACGAAGGTAGGGAAATAAACTAATGGTAGAATTTCTTTTATAACATCCAAACAAGGTGGCTGGAATGCCCAATAAGTGAAGTAGAGTTGATATAATTTACCGACCGTATATGTATATACCTCAATCGTGAATATTTCCAATTCTATCGTAACTGCACCAAGAGACTTATAAATCATCCCAAGTTTGACACCAACGGTTAATTAACCAAAACATACTCATAGTTAAAGAGGAAATCTAACCGAACACCCGTTAAGTAAATACGAGATAACCCGCTTCACAGCTGAGGAAGACATGGTGAATAAAGAGGCTCCGTTACCCGTGATGTCAGTTAAGAAGGGAAAGTCCACGCCAGTCGTTAAGAAAGGTGTGGTCTGTACTACCCACAACACCAGTTAAGAAAGGAAAACCCTCTCCAATCATTAACAAGGATCGTAAACGAGGCAAACAAAAGACTAACAGTAAACGAGCGAAGCAAGTGAAATGGGACCCCAACGACGAGGTCGAGGACAACGAAACGGTTATATTGACTGATTCGGAATCATCTGTCGAAGATATGATCCAACCGAGGAAGAGACCCATCCGTGAAGAAGAAGAAGGAGATGATGATCAAACGCTTCAGACCAAGATGAGGAGACAGTCTGTGCTGAGGAGTACGATGATGACGATAACGATGAAGAACAGAGGAGGAGGATTTTGCGACTTGTAAAATAAAGAACATAGTCTCCAATTCGATAACAGTTAAATTTGACGAGGCATCTAAATTCATTTTCATAACAAAGAGAACCTCCGACGGAAAAACCAGGAGACTACGGTTCCCGGACATTATCGTCCAAAAGGCAAGGGTCTTGGTTATTGTTTTGTTTACGCTTTGTTATTTAAAAGTGTGCGTACGTTATATGTGTAATTAAAGAGGAAGAGCGCGGGTTCTGGTCGGAGTCAGGTGCCTAATATATATAGGGACCTTATTTATAGGTCACATGCAACGTAAATACAACTTTGCAGATTCCGATACCTTTCGGTATGGACATACCGAAATAAATCACCAAAATGTCAATTCAACTTATACAGTTGCAACAAAAAAAACCGCGATAAAAAAGCCCGCGAAATCGGAGTTCAAACGTTTTTCTACATATCGTCCGACAAGGAATCCTTACTAGACGATGCCGTTAACTACCTGTCAGAGATCAGCGATGAGGCACGGAGACTGACGGAGATTAGACTCGGTCCCGCTCTACGCCAGCGCCAAGAACAGATGGATAAATTACACCATCGTAGAGAAATGAATACAGCACGAAACAAGCTTAAGGTGATCGGTGATTTCGATGAAGAAAGGGGGAAAGATGAAGAAGAAAACATTGATGAAGAAGATGAAGAGGAAGAAGCAGAACTTACCCAGCTATGCGCAATCGACTGTCAAAACCTAACGTGTGCAATGAGATGATCCTACAACTACATCAAATGTCTGGGATACACGTCGACTACAACGAGTGGGACGATATTGCAGAAGATGACGTGCACTGCGACGCATCATCGTGGACGGAGATTGATGAACGGTTATACCAAAGGATGGTTTCCTTAACAAGAAAACTGCATCAATACTCTTCTGAACTCCCTGTTTTGGGTTTTAACAGCTCGAAATATGACCTAAACTTATGGAAAAGCAAATTAGCTAGAACGTTAAACCTCGTTGAAGGGAAAAATGGGAATTTCGTTATCAAACGTAACAATCAGTATGTTTGCATCGTTACCAGTAAATTTAGAATACTGGATGTCTCTCAGTTACGACTGATTTCTGAAAACTGTCAAGATTTCACAATCCAAGGGATTCTTCTGTTATGAATATCTTGAAACAAAGTTGGGTGAAAAAATGTGAACTCGACCCTCGAGGATCCGAATAGAGCAGAATATGATGATTTCATTAAAGAGCATGTCAACAACTCAGAGCAAGAGGTGTTGAAATCGTTAAACCTGAAGAGTATTCCGCCAACAATCGAGGACAACTATGCATATTTGCAAGACATATGGCTACCAATGGCATGAAGACGCTCAGAGACTTTCTTATCTGGTACAACAGCCTAGACGTCCAACCCGGGGTCGAGGCTATTCATCGATTGAAACGGTTTTATTGGACGGAAATAGGTATTGATATATTCAAAGATGCTGTGTCTGTGCTCGGTATAGCCAGAAAACTGAATTTTTAAACAGCCTTACGCCGAGGTGTGAACTTTTCCCTATTCGGAGAAAGTGACAGGGATCTTTGTGAAACGGTGAAACGAGGCATATGCGGAGGTCCATCCATAATATTTTCTCGTTATCAAAGCGAAGGACATACGTGTATACGCGGTGAACCGGGTAGGATTTGTCAAAGATGTATAGGATTGGATTGCAATGGATTGTATTTATATTGTTTGTCATTGAACATGCCTACAGCTTACTTTATACGTTTGTTACCAGACAACCGAATTTCGATAGATTTCATCCAGAAACGTCCGAACGCTACACTCGAAGTTATGACTGGTTGGACTGGGAATCTCAAAAAAGAGGTATTACCCTGCTTCATAAAATGAATTCAGGTCACGAAAAAAGAATACGCCCTTTTCTGGTTGATGGGTTTGATCCGCAGTCCAGAACCTGTTTCGAATTTCTGGGCTGTTATTTTCACGGACATCATTGTTTACGGAAACAAACGAATGAGTCGAAAGGGCATTATTCCAGGACTCTAGAATGAATTACGTTAGAAATCTTGGATACGATTTAGTTTACATGTGGGAGTGTGATTTCAATGTCATGTTTCAAAGCGATGCGCAAATACAAGACTTGCTATCATGCAGACAGTATCCGTTCCATTCCAGTGAGAGTGTGAGTGGAAATACAATTCTCGAATCCGTGATTGATGGAACTTTCTTCGGAATGGTGGAAGTAGACATTCATGTACCAAGTGAACTTTATGAACATTTTGCCGAAATGTCTCCCATATTCGCCACATGTAAGGTACCGTTCAGTAAGATAGGTAACCACATGCAAGAATATGCTCGTCGTGAAGAAATCCACCAACACGATCGAACATAGGTGGAATGAAAGCTGAGCAGTTATTGTTGGCTACCCCATTACTGAAATGGTATTTGGAACACGGACTGGTAGTATCCAAGGTCCACCAAGCTGTGAAACACCGAAAAAACAGATGTTTCACAGACTTCACGGAGAAGGTCACCAAATGTAGGCGTTTGGGTGATGCAGATCCTGATTTTGCAATCATGGGTGAAGTGTTTAAATTGATTGGGAACAGCACCTATGGTTCGATTCTACTGGATAAATCTCGTCACACAAAATGTAATTATGTACACGGAGAAGATAAAGCCTTGTGCGCCATAAACGCTAGCAAGTCCATGTCTATAAACGAACTAGACGATGAAGATTTTGAAGTGATATCCAGCAAAAGGACTGTTTCTATGGATATTCCTATTGTATTGGGATATTACGTTTTGTAATAGGATAAATTGTTAGAATTTTATTACGACTTCTTAGATCGTTTCATTGATCGGCAAGATTTCGAACTTTTGCAGACTGACACAGATTCTCTGTATTTTGCAATCGCGGGTAAACGTTTGCAAGATGTAATCAGGCCCGATAGGATGGAAGAGTTTGAACAGAGGCTACATGGGTATTGTGATAGGGATAATACTGAAGCGGACGACAAATCACATTTTCTTCTCAGAGAGTGCTGTTTCCAATATGCGCAGCATGATAAACGCACGCCTGGATTGTTTAAGATGGAAGCCGAGGGTCGTGAAATGGTCTCACTCATTTTGAAAACGTACGTCCTTCGTCTGAACAACGATGAACAGGACGTGAAAGTACGTTCCAAAGGTCTCAGTAAAAAAGAGTATCAGCGATCCGCTACGGAACTATCGACTGGTCTTAAGAGATCACAAAACTCGATCGGCAGTCAACACTGGTTTCAGACCCAGAGACAATATTGTGAATACCTGTCATCAGAGACGATGGGGGCTCTCATACTTCTACATCAAGCGTCGAGTTTTGTTGAATGGGGTGTCTACACGACCCTTGCGTATGGTGGTGAAACCCGTGTCACGCTGATAACTCAGACGACATAGCGCCATTGTGTCTTATGATATAACTTTCCTGGTTTGTTGTTGCAACGGATATTGTATATTGTGAAAGTGTATTATATGAATATAATGACCATTATGAATAAATACAACGAATATTGTATACGGTGAAAGTGTATTATATGAATACAGTGACCATTATGAATAAATAGAACAACAACAAAAAAGAGCTAGAATTTGAAGTACCGCATCTTCTTCTTCTTCCCGCCTTTTGTCGTTGTTGGCTTCAACGCATTCACTTTGCGAGTCGTCCATACTTCGATCCTTCGTAGCTAGCTACTGAGACATATCGAGTATCTCCTATGTATATATCGCCACACGAAACAATCGTTCTGTTAGTAATTCGTCATGAAAAATGAACTGATGATATCAACCATAGGGAATCCTCTCAAACGAAACAGTAGGCAATATATCACGTAATATCCACACGTATAGCTGTCTAGTCCTTGAAGACGTCTTGGATTTGATCCAATTACAATCTTCTTGTTTGCAATAGCTGCGATAAATCTGCCCACTTCTTCGAGCTGTCGAGTGATCGACATCTCGCTCAAACTGTCGAATAAATCGACGTTATTGTTTGAAAAATAGATAGCAAACCAGTGTTGACCAGGTGATGACCTATCGCCTGTATTAACGATGATGATGGCGCAGCGTGATCGATTGCGCATTTTGGTGACTAGGCCTTTGGATAATTCATTTTTAGCGTTAATTCCGAGTACGCGAGCGCGCAACACAGGGCCGCATTCAATAATACATTCCACCTGTCTTGTATTCATTCTTGTTTACCCTTTCTCCGTTATAAAATAATATTTCTGGATTTGTCAATCTGAAATCTATCGCCGAACTCTGCATGCACTATACACGTAACTGTTTCTACCAAGGCTGATCCAAACTGTGCTCCAAGTCGGATGGAACCTTGTTTGCGTAAAGTTAGGTAAGAATGTTCATTCGTGCGACCGAACGTTGGTTCTATAGGAAAGACGTACAGGCTATATCCTCCACCGAAGTCTGCCCTTTCGAGATATATGGTGCTCAGTCCATCGACCTCACCTTCATTCGCAAACCAGGTTCCGTTGTACAGAAATAAGTTGACAAATGCTGGAATAATAGTTTGACCTTGTGTCTTGTTGAAATTTATTTTCATTGGTCCAGTTTCTCCTATGTTTTTCCCATCGCAGTATAGATCTATTTCAGACAAACCAAAGTTTGCGAAGTTATAAGGATTTTTTGACAGATCACCCGCAACTGCTTTTGATGACATGAATCCGATGACCACTTTATTGGGACGAGCACCTTGAAACATATTGTCATCTGTAAACGCTACCTGACCTGCTGGTATGGACATCATTTTCACTTCAGTTCGCTTGTAGGGATATTCCGCTGTCGTGGTTGATAGAGCTGTGTTGTGACTCCATATGACCGACTGATTCACCTGAACCTTCATCACCTTCAAGACAATGTCTTCTATATCTATGGCATATATTCCTTATCATGTTTGTGAAAGAAATCGTGTGATAGACATCCAACCATACTGGACGATGTGAGTTTAGTTCTCTCATATGACCCTTTGTTGATACCAATCGGATCAGTGGCGTCCATCGCATACTCTGTATCCTTCGCATAGAGTTGGGTAGTTAATTTGGATTTGCCATTCACCTCGTTCGTGTTTAGTAAGGTTTGTATGATTGCTTTGTAGGGATAGTTATTATTGGTGGAGGCGATTAATCTTCCCTGAAGCCAGACATCTGCTTGACTGAAAACTGAATGCAGGAACAAATTAACGGGTCCGCATTCTTCACTTGCATCCAGCTGTGTTCCGTCTCCTTTGGTTATTCTGCATTTCATATATACCATCGTTCTTCGCATATCTATGTACTCTAATCCATTTTGACCACTGATGTGAAATTCCATGGGCGTATTCCCAGTCAGAGGAGATATAGGACGACAGTCGTGCATGTAGGTCCTTTCTGCTCCGGTTTGCGTTGGTAGTAAAGTGAACAAATCCAATTCTGCGGGTTGAGTTTCGCTAAAGAATTTGGAATCGCAGACAAATGCAGACATGTTTGTTCTTGTTATCCGAATATATCTCCAAACAATCTTCTTTTCGTTTTATACGACTTCACACTTTTGTTACTACTCTTCTTCTTCTTTCCTCGGTGTTTAACGTTCTTCTTCTTCGTGTTCCTCTGCATTCTGGCTCTGTGAGAAGTCTATCTCGCACTACCGCCTTTCTGGTTATGTCGTTGTTTTTTAACCCGCATTCCTTTGTCTATAGCAATGTGAGAAACCGGTTCAATTTTGGCTTTTACTTGATCTACCGCTTGTTCGCTGGGAATTACCAATTTTATATCCTTCAAATCCGTACCAGATACCGTGGTTGTTGCACTGACACGGCATATACCGGAAGGTGGATATACTCATCTTACTACTGTCATAAGGTTCATTATTCGTGTAGGTGATCGCTTTACCTTGAGCAACTTCGGCGTAGTATTTGTGCCATGTGGACGGGTTTGGAACACACCTCTTGCGGTGTATGCCCGATCATGTTTTAAACATTAAAGGGATATCGTCGTAGCTGTAGAGTCAAAGAAGACACTTCTGAATGTAGCTGGTTTACCTGAACTGTCTGTTATGTAGATATCAAATTGCAGTCATCAACCTTAACAATGCGTTGACGTCAGCGCTAAAAAAGCGGTCTATATTTTAATGTACTTTGGGTGAAGTTATAGTTTTCTATGTCAATAGATAATGTGGAGATATGCATTGCCTTTGTTGTTGTTTTGTATCACTCCATGTTACGAGACAATTATCTACAAGATGAGAGTGGTGTTCACCTTTTGGGTGTTTGTTTATCTGGTTCGTGTATACCCTTAGAGATTACGACCAGTGGTGGCAGTTTGGTGCTGCGGTGCTGCCTATTGGTTTAACATAGGACGCCTTTCCGGGAAATAGACCACACTATACTACTGAGGACAATACAATATAAAAATGGGCTATAGATTGCTAACAACTGAAGGTAGATCACCACACTCAGGACCATGGGGACTTACAGTACTTTTGCTACCTGCATGGACCCTAGCTGGATTTACATCATCCCCTCAGCTGTCAGCAATTTGGGAAATCTAGCCATAGAATACAAAGACACTTATTCAGCGATTAAAAACCTGGAAGTTTAGAATTTACTTTGAATGTTTGTGGACAGTAGTAGCGGAAGTAGCAATAGTAGCAGTAGCAGTAGTAACAGTAGCAGTAGCAGAAGTAGCAGCAGCAGTAGTAGTGGTAATAGTAGCAGTAGCCGTAACAGTAGTAGTAGTAGCAGTAGTAACAGTAGCAGTAGCAGAAGTAGTAGTAGTAGCAGTAGCAGAAGTAGTAGTAGCAGCAGTAGTAGTTGTAGGAGTAACAGTAGCAGTAGCAGAAGTAGCAGCAGTAGTAATTGTAGGAGTAACAGTAGCAGCAGTAGTAGCAGCAGCAGTAGTAGTTGTAGGAGTAACAGTAGTAGTAGTAGTAGCAGCAGCAGCAGTACTAGCTGTAACAGTAACAGTAGCAGCAGTAGTAGTAGCAGCAGTAGTAGTTGTAGGAGTAACAGTAGCAGCAGTAGTAGCAGCAGCAGTAGTAGTTGTAGGAGTAACAGTAGTAGTAGCAGTAGCAGCAGCAGTAGTAGTTGTAGGAGTAACAGTAGTAGTAGTAGTAGCAGTAGTAGTTGTAGGAGTAACAGTAGTAGTAGTAGTAGCAGCAGCAGCAGTAGTAACTGTAACAGTAACAGTAGTAGCAGTAGTAGTAGCAGCAGTAGTAGTTGTAGGAGTAACAGTAGTAGTAGTAGTAGTAGCAGCAGCAGTAGTAGTTGTAGGAGTAACAGTAGTAGTAGTAGTAGCAGCAGCAGCAGTAGTAGTTGTAGGAGTAACAGTAGTAGTAGTAGTAGTAGCAGCAGTAGTAGTTGTAGGAGTAAAAGTAGCAGCAGTAGTAGCAGCAGCAGTAGTAGTTGTAGGAGTAACAGTAGTAGTAGCAGTAGCAGCAGCAGCAGTAGTAGCTGTAACAGTAACAGTAGCAGCAGCAGTAGCAGCAGCAGTAGTAGTTGTAGGAGTAACAGTAGCAGCAGTAGTAGCAGCAGCAGTAGTAGTTGTAGGAGTAACAGTAGTAGCAACAGTAGTAGTAGTAGTAGTAGCAGCAGCAGTAGTAGTTGTAGGAGTAACAGTAGTAGTAGTAGTAGCAGCAGCAGTAGTAGTTGTAGGAGTAACAGTAGTAGCAGTAGTAGCAGCAGCAGTAGTAGTTGTAGGAGTAACAGTAGTAGTAGTAGTAGTAGCAGCAGCAGCAGTAGTAGCTGTAACAGTAACAGTAGCAGCAGTAGTAGTAGCAGCAGTAGTAGTTGTAGGAGTAACAGTAGCAGCAGTAGTAGCAGCAGCAGTAGTAGTTGTAGGAGTAACAGTAGTAGTAGCAGTAGCAGCAGCAGTAGTAGTTGTAGGAGTAACAGTAGTAGTAGTAGTAGCAGCAGCAGAAGTAGTAGCTGTAACAGTAACAGTAGTAGCAGTAGCAGTAGTAACAGTAGCAGCAGTAGTAGTTGTAGGAGTAACAGTAGCAGCAGTAGTAGCAGCAGCAGTAGTAGTTGTAGGAGTAACAGTAGCAGCAGTAGTAGTAGCAGCAGTAGCAGTAGTAGTAACAGTAGCAGCAGTAGTAGTTGTAGGAGTAACAGTAGCAGCAGTAGTAGTAGCAGCAGTAGTAGTTGTAGGAGTAACAGTAGTAGTAGTAGTAGCAGCAGCAGTAGTAGTTGTAGGAGTAACAGTAGTAGTAGTAGTAGCAGCAGTAGTAGTTGTAGGAGTAACAGCAGCAGCAGTAGTAGTAGCAGCAGTAGTAGTTGTAGGAGTAACAGTAGTAGTAGTAGTAGCAGCAGTAGTAGTTGTAGGAGTAACAGTAGCAGCAGTAGTAGTAGCAGCAGTAGTAGTTGTAGGAGTAACAGTAGTAGTAGTAGTAGTAGCAGCAGTAGTAGTTGTAGGAGTAACAGTAGCAGCAGTAGTAGTTGTAGGAGTAACAGTAGTAGTAGTAGTAGCAGCAGCAGAAGTAGTATCTGTAACAGTAACAGTAGTAGCAGTGGCAGTAGTAACAGTAGCAGCAGTAGTAGTTGTAGGAGTAACAGTAGCAGCAGTAGTAGCAGCAGCAGTAGTAGTTGTAGGAGTAACAGTAGCAGCAGTAGTAGTAGCAGCAGTAGCAGTAGTAGTAACAGTAGCAGCAGTAGTAGTTGTAGGAGTAACAGTAGCAGCAGTAGTAGTAGCAGCAGTAGTAGTTGTAGGAGTAACAGTAGTAGTAGTAGTAGCAGCAGCAGTAGTAGTTGTAGGAGTAACAGTAGTAGTAGTAGTAGCAGCAGTAGTAGTTGTAGGAGTAACAGCAGCAGCAGTAGTAGTAGCAGCAGTAGTAGTTGTAGGAGTAACAGTAGTAGTAGTAGTAGCAGCAGTAGTAGTTGTAGGAGTAACAGTAGCAGCAGTAGTAGCAGCAGTAGCAGCAGTAGTAGTTGTAGGAGTAACAGTAGTAGTAGTAGTAGCAGCAGCAGTAGTAGTTGTAGGACTAGCAGTAGTAGTAGTAGTAGCAGCAGTAGTAGTTGTAGGAGTAACAGTAGCAGCAGTAGTAGTAGCAGCAGTAGTAGTTGTAGGAGTAACAGTAGTAGTAGTAGTAGCAGCAGTAGTAGTTGTAGGAGTAACAGTAGCAGCAGTAGTAGTAGCAGCAGTAGTAGTTGTAGGAGTAACAGTAGTAGTAGTAGTAGCAGCAGCAGTAGTAGTTGTAGGAGTAACAGTAGCAGCAGTAGTAGTAGCAGCAGTAGCAGCAGTAGTAGTTGTAGGAGTAACAGTAGTAGTAGTAGTAGTAGCAGCAGCAGCAGTAGTAGCTGTAACAGTAACAGTAGTAGCAGTAGTAGTAGCAGCAGTAGTAGTTGTAGGAGTAACAGTAGCAGCAGTAGTAGTAGCAGCAGTAGTAGTTGTAGGAGTAACAGTAGTAGTAGTAGCAGCAGCAGCAGTAGTAGCTGTAACAGCAACAGTAGTAACAGTGGCAGTAGTAGCAGTAGTAGCAGTAGCAGTAGTAGCAGTAGAATGAATGAATGAATGAATGAATGAATGAAAGAATTTCTTTATTTCCTCCAGAATTTACATCCGAAGATTTACAGTATCTCTGATGTTACTCAGAGCAAACACATAATGTTAATATATACAGGAATAGAAATATGAATGTTAACGTTACAAGCTGTGGAAGTAACTATTCAGTAACATATGTACACAAACTGCCGGTTATTGCTGCACAGAAAAGATAGGACTGTCCAACACATTCTTAAGATGAAATACATATTTACAAAATAATAATGACACATTTTCCCAAGTGGTCTGGTTAACAATTCCAGCTAATGTTTGAGCCGCTCCCCAGAATAATGCAAGCATTTCATTTTCATCCAAAAGTTCAATTTGAACATAACTGTCAACATCCAGTTGGTCAATGAGGGTGGAGAAGAATTCATTTCGTTCAGCTACATAGTACTCACAGTGCAAAAGTACAAGTCTGTCATAATCAAATGCATATCTACCACATCTGGAACATTCGCGAGATATAATTGGTCTAGAGGCTATCTTTAGAGAGTATTGGATGCAATATCTAAGATGTGGATATGCTAGCGCTAATCTCCATAGTATATGAACCTTAAGTTTTGAATGTGTTGACCTGTATCTGACCAGATCTTCTCTTAGTAATAATCTGCTTTTCCACCTATTTTCCTCATACATGGATTTTGCGTTACATACCATTCTTCTCCATTCGGTTTTGCAGGGGAATGTTCCAGTACTGATAAAGATCGAAATGACATTATGAAGGTTGTACTTAGAGGCAGTTGATATCATTGTATCACATATACTGGTGCTAGTATTTGTATTATTAATATTAGCTGTCGTTAAGTACGAACATACTATGTTTCATGGTAGAAAAACATGAGTTTGTGCAAAGCCTTCCGAGGAGGAGTAGTCTGCACTTGTCAATGAATCCTGTTAGTGACCACATTCCTAGGGTAGCTATTGTAGTGTCGGTTGATGATTTGTGGTCTAAACCTTGAATGACTCTAGCAAACTGCCTTTGAGTATTCTCTAACTGAATGGTATCTCTGGTGCGTATGCCGCTAAGCAACTCACATGCATAGAAACTAGTGGAGAGAATCACCCCGTGTCATATTTTGACACATACAATGGGATGGAGATCATAGCTATTTAATCCTACAGATTTTAGCGAGCTGACTGTGCGTCTTGCTCTTTGGCAGCATCGCGTTATCATGTTTGTACATGTTAGTTTTGAGTTCAGAATTACTCCCCCATACGTAACACTTTCAGATATTTGTATGGGAACAATGCCTACCTGGAACGTAGTGGGGGTTTGTTGGGATATCAGTCTACTAAATACCAGTGCGTGACTTTCGGTGGCATTGTATGTTAATCTCCAATCAGAAGCATATTGCGTAACAGTGTTGAGAGCAACTTGTAGTCCTTTCGGTGTGGCGCTGACTAGTGTAGTATTATCAGCGAGCATGATAACTGGAATTTTGAGCCCATATATAACAAGACCACAGTCTTTTCTCCTAAGTTCACGATCAGATCATTGATGTAAACAAGAAATAACCATGACGACAGCACTCGTCCTTGCCCTACACCTTGTTTGATAGGATAACTATTTGACATGTCACCACTGTATGTGACATACGCATAGCTATTGCTGTAACTTTGATAGAGAAGATTCCACAGTTTCCCCTTTATGCCTAGTTCATATAGTTTTACAAAGAGACCAGCATGCCAGATACGATCGAAGGCTTTTACATTGTCAAGGAAAGCTGCGTAAACAGATGATTTTTTAGATAGATAATAATTAATACATTCATGTAATGTAAATACGGACATAACAGCTCCATGTTCTTTTCGGAATCCGAATTGTAAAGGGTCTGGAAAAAATGGACAGTGTGTGTTGCACCATTGTTCCAGCTTTTTTAAAATTACTTTTTCAAGTAATTTTCCCATACACGATGTTAAAGAAATGCCTCTATATTTTTTTGGATCTGATCTTTCTTTTTTGCCTTTATATATAGAGATTACCATTCCAAGGCTATAGTTCTTTGGTAGATATCCCGTTTCGAGAATCATATTAAACAGAATAGTTTTTCATGAAGGCTATCGCTTGCAAACAACAAATGTTCATTACATATGTTATCTGGACCCGGACTTTTATTCTTACATAGATTACGTATTTGCAAAGAGATTTCACCAGGATCTATAGTTTTGTGTAGCTTTTCGTCTGTGTCAGTTTGTTTATCCTTATTATCCATGACTGTCTTTAGTTTTTCGCTTATGTGACTTTTGAAATGCTCATTAAAACTTTCAGAGTGGTAGGGCAGCGACAGGTTGGCGTAGTAGTTGCCCCCCCCCCCCAACTTTGCATATACCAGACGAAGAAGTTTCTGTTTGATCACGGTAGAGAGAGCTTAGTCACTAACAGTTTTCTAACAGTTTTATAAAAAGTGTTAATATCTGCTTCACAGGACTGCGCTATTTCAGTTCTCACCTCTTTGTTATATCTTCTTTTAGCGATCGTATGCTGACGCCTGAACTCTTTTTTGGCAGTTTTATATTCAACATATGTTGTGGAGTTACGACCTCTTGGCTTAACATCAGCAGACCAGAGTCGCCTGGCAGCTCTCATTTCATAGTGAACATTATGTAAGCCGTATTGTTTCCAGTAGGGATTTAAGTGGGAGGAAGAAAACGGAATGGTACGTCCAGAAGACACAAGTAAGGCATCAGTGATGGCAGCGTTATATATTTCCACACTCCTGGGAGAAATAGTACCTGCTGGGGAACTTATATCTTTCAAACAAAGGACCAGCTCAGATCTATATCGGTCAGAAGCAGTAGTAGCAGTAGTAGCTGTAGCAGTAGTAGCAGTAACATTAGTAGCAGTAGTAACAGTAGTAGCAGTAGCAGTGGTAGCTTTAGCAGTAGTAGCAGTAACAGTAGCAGTAGTAGTAGTAGCAGTAGGTGTAGTAGTAGTAACAGTAGCAGTAGTAACAGCAGCAGAAGTAGTAGTAGCAGTAGCAATAGTAGCAGTAGCAGAAGTAGTAGTAGCAGTAGCAGCAGTAACAGTAGCAGTAGTAGCTGTAGTAGCTGTAGCTGTAACAGTAATTGTAGTAGCAGTAGCAGAAGTAGTAGAAGCAGTAGCAGTAGTAGCAGTAGTTGCAGTAGTAGCAGTAGCAGAAGTAGTAGTAGCAGTAGTAGTAGCAGCAGCGGCAGTAGTAGTGGTAGTAGTAGCAGCAGCAGCAGCAGTAGTAGTAGTGGTAGTAGTAGTAGTAGCAGCAGCAGCAGGAGCAGTGGTAGCCGTAGCAGTAGCAGTAGCAGCAGCAACAAGCGGCAGCTGTAGGAGCAGCAGCAGCAGTAGCAGTAGCAGTAGCAGTAGTAGTAGTAGCAGTAGCAGTAGCAGTAGTAGTAGTGGTAGTAGTAGTAGTAGCAGCAGCAGCAGGAGCAGTAGTAACAGGAGCAGTGGTAGCAGTAGCAGCAGCAACAAGCAGCAGCAGTAGGAGCAGCAGTAGTAGTAGTAGTAGCAGCAGCAGCAGCAGCAGTAGCAGGAGCAGCAGTAGCAGTAGCAGTAGTAGTAGCAGTAGCGGCATAATATCATGGTCGTAACATGACTAAAAGATAAAATAATACATATTGTTTTGTATAATGTATACTGATAGCATATTAATAGTGTTTGTATTTTTATTTTTGTATCTCAATAAAACGGAATTCCCATGTTTATATGTATACACTATGCCTGGTTATAACCAGCTGTTCCTGATTCAGTTTAAAACCGCCTGTGAGTTAGCGTCACTTGAGTTTCTTAATATACATAATTTTGACAGTAACAAAGAAACCCATTTAAACAGAAAAGAGGTCTGTGTCAGGAAACCTATAGACGTGCTTCATTTTTTGCTTAATTTAGCATCGCAGGGAAACTAATGTTAGATAGACTAGGTCTACCAGCCGATGTATAGAGATGTTTACAGCTTGGTGCTGTCAGACTAGATCTACCAGCCGATGTATACAGGTGCTTACAGCTTGGTGCTGTCAGACTAGATCTACCAGCCGATGTATACAGGTGTTTACAGCTTGGTGCTGTCAGACTAGATCTACCAGCCGATGTATAGAGGTGTTTACAGCTTGGTGCTGTCAGACTAGATCTACCAGCCGATGTACAGAGGTGTTTACAGCTCTGTGCTGTCAGACTAGACCTACCAGCCGATGTATAGAGATGTTTACAGCTTGGTGCTGTCAGACTAGATCTACCAGCCGATGTATACAGGTGTTTACAGCTTGGTGCTGTCAGACTAGATCTACCAGCCGATGTATAGAGATGTTTACAGCTTGGTGCTGTCAGACTAGATCTACCAGCCGATGTATACAGGTGTTTACAGCTTGGTGCTGTCAGACTAGATCTACTAGCTGATGTATAGAGGTGTTTACAGCTTGGTGCTGTCAGACTAGATCTACCAGCCGATGTACAGAGGTGTTTACAGCTTGGTGCTGTCAGACTAGATCTACCAGCCGATGTATAGAGGTGTTTACAGCTTGGTGCTGTCAGACTAGATCTACCAGCCGATGTACAGAGGTGTTTACAGCTTGGTGCTGTCAGACTAGATCTACCAGCCGATGTATACAGGCGCTTACAGCTTGGTGCTGTCAGACTAGATCTACTAGCCGATGTATAGAGATGTTTACAGCTTGGTGCTGTCAGACTAGATCTACCAGCCAATGTATAGAGGTGTTTACAGCTTGGTGCTGTCAGACTAGATCTACCAGCCGATGTATAGAGGTGTTTACAGCTTGGTGCTGTCAGACTAGATCTACCAGCCGATGTGTACAGGTGTTTACAGCTTGGTGCTGTCAGACTAGATCTACCAGCCGATGTATAGAGGTGTTAACAGCTTGGTGCTGTCAGACTAGATCTACCAGCCGATGTATAGAGATGTTTACAGCTTGTCGTTGTCAGACTAGATCCACCAGCCGATGTATACAGGTGTTTACAGCTTGGTGCTGTCAGACTAGATCTACTAGCCGATGTATAGAGATGTTTACAGCTTGGTGCTGTCAGACTAGATCTACCAGCCGATGTATAGAGATGTTTACAGCTTGGTGCTGTCAGACTAGATCTACTAGCCGATGTATAGAGATGTTTACAGCTCTGTGCTGTCAGACTAGATCTACCAGCCGATGTATAGAGATGTTTACAGCTCTGTGCTGTCAGACTAGATCTACCAGCCGATGTACAGAGATGTTTACAGCTCTGTGCTGTCAGACTAGATCTACCAGCCGATGTACAGAGATGTTTACAGCTTGGTGCTGTCAGACTAGATCTACTAGCCGATGTACAGAGATGTTTACAGCTCTGTGCTGTCAGACTAGATCTACCAGCCGATGTACAGAGGTGTTTACAGCTCTGTGCTGTCAGACTAGATCTACCAGCCGATGTACAGAGATGTTTACAGCTTGGTGCTGTCAGACTAGATCTACCAGCCGATGTATACAGGTGTTTACAGCTTGGTGCTGTCAGACTAGATCTACCAGCCGATGTAAAGAGATGTTTACAGCTTGGTGCTGTCAGACTAGATCTACCAGCCGATGTATACAGGTGTTTACAGCTTGGTGCTGTCAGACTAGATCTACTAGCTGATGTATAGAGGTGTTTACAGCTTGGTGCTGTCAGACTAGATCTACCAGCCGATGTACAGAGGTGTTTACAGCTTGGTGCTGTCAGACTAGATCTACCAGCCGATGTATAGAGGTGTTTACAGCTTGGTGCTGTCAGACTAGATCTACCAGCCGATGTACAGAGGTGTTTACAGCTTGGTGCTGTCAGACTAGATCTACCAGCCGATGTATACAGGCGCTTACAGCTTGGTGCTGTCAGACTAGATCTACTAGCCGATGTATAGAGATGTTTACAGCTTGGTGCTGTCAGACTAGATCTACCAGCCGATGTATAGAGGTGTTTACAGCTTGGTGCTGTCAGACTAGATCTACCAGCCGATGTATAGAGGTGTTTACAGCTTGGTGCTGTCAGACTAGATCTACCAGCCGATGTGTACAGATGTTTACAGCTTGGTGCTGTCAGACTAGATCTACTAGCCGATGTATACAGGTGTTAACAGCTTGGTGCTGTCAGTTTAGATCTACCAGCCGATGTATAGAGATGTTTACAGCTTGTCGTTGTCAGACTAGATCTACCAGCCGATGTATACAGGTGTTTACAGCTTGGTGCTGTCAGACTAGATCTACTAGCCGATGTATAGAGATGTTTACAGCTTGGTGCTGTCAGACTAGATCTACCAGCCGATGTATAGAGATGTTTACAGCTTGGTGCTGTCAGACTAGATCTACTAGCCGATGTATAGAGATGTTTACAGCTCTGTGCTGTCAGACTAGATCTACCAGCCGATGTACAGAGATGTTTACAGCTCTGTGCTGTCAGACTAGATCTACCAGCCGATGTACAGAGATGTTTACAGCTCTGTGCTGTCAGACTAGATCTACCAGCCGATGTACAGAGATGTTTACAGCTCTGTGCTGTCAGACTAGATCTACCAGCCGATGTACAGAGATGTTTACAGCTCTGTGCTGTCAGACTAGATCTACCAGCCGATGTACAGAGATGTTTACAGCTCTGTGCTGTCAGACTAGATCTACCAGCCGATGTACAGAGATGTTTACAGCTCTGTGCTGTCAGACTAGATCTACCAGCCGATGTACAGAGATGTTTACAGCTTGGTGCTGTCAGACTAGATCTACCAGCCGATGTACAGAGATGTTTACAGCTCTGTGCTGTCAGACTAGATCTACCAGCCGATGTACAGAGATGTTTACAGCTCTGTGCTGTCAGACTAGATCTACCAGCCGATGTACAGAGATGTTTACAGCTCTGTGCTGTCAGACTAGATCTACCAGCCGATGTACAGAGATGTTTACAGCTCTGTGCTGTCAGACTAGATCTACCAGCCGATGTACAGAGATGTTTACAGCTCTGTGCTGTCAGACTAGATCTACCAGCCGATGTACAGAGATGTTTACAGCTCTGTGCTGTCAGACTAGATCTACCAGCCGATGTACAGAGATGTTTACAGCTCTGTGCTGTCAGACTAGATCTACCAGCCGATGTACAGAGATGTTTACAGCTTGGTGCTGTCAGACTAGATCTACCAGCCGATGTACAGAGATGTTTACAGCTCTGTGCTGTCAGACTAGATCTACCAGCCGATGTACAGAGATGTTTACAGCTTGGTGCTGTCAGACTAGATCTACCAGCCGATGTACAGAGATGTTTACAGCTCTGTGTTGTCAGACTAGATCTACCAGCCGATGTACAGAGATGTTTACAGCTGTGTGCTGTCAGACTAGATCTACCAGCCGATGTACAGAGATGTTTACAGCTTGGTGCTGTCAGACTAGATCTACCAGCCGATGTACAGAGATGTTTACAGCTCTGTGCTGTCAGACTAGATCTACCAGCCGATGTACAGAGATGTTTACAGCTCTGTGCTGTCAGACTAGATCTACCAGCCGATGTACAGAGGTGTCTACAGCTCTGTGCTGTCAGACTAGATCTACCAGCTGATGTATAGAGATGTTTACAGCTTGGTGCTGTCAGACTAGATCTACCAGCCGATGTATAGAGGTGTTTACAGCTTGGTGCTGTCAGACTAGATCTACCAGCCGATGTTTAGAGATGTTTACAGCTTGGTGCTGTCAGACTAGATCTACCAGCCGATGTATACAGGTGTTTACAGCTTGGTGCTGTCAGACTAGATCTACTAGCTGATGTATAGAGGTGTTTACAGCTTGGTGCTGTCAGACTAGATCTACCAGCCGATGTACAGAGGTGTTTACAGCTTGGTGCTGTCAGACTAGATCTACCAGCCGATGTATAGAGGTGTTTACAGCTTGGTGCTGTCAGACTAGATCTACCAGCCGATGTATACAGGTGTTTACAGCTTGGTGCTGTCAGACTAGATCTACCAGCCGATGTATACAGGCGCTTACAGCTTGGTGCTGTCAGACTAGATCTACTAGCCGATGTATAGAGATGTTTACAGCTTGGTGCTGTCAGACTAGATCTACCAGACAATGTATAGAGGTGTTTACAGCTTGGTGCTGTCAGACTAGATCTACCAGCCGATGTGTACAGGTGTTTACAGCTTGGTGCTGTCAGACTAGATCTACTAGCCGATGTATACAGGTGTTAACAGCTTGGTGCTGTCAGACTAGATCTACCAGCCGATGTATAGAGATGTTTACAGCTTGTCGTTGTCAGACTAGATCTACCAGCCGATGTATACAGGTGTTTACAGCTTGGTGCTGTCAGACTAGATCTACTAGCCGATGTATAGAGATGTTTACAGCTTGTCGTTGTCAGACTAGATCTACCAGCCGATGTATACAGGTGTTTACAGCTTGGTGCTGTCAGACTAGATCTACTAGCCGATGTATAGAGATGTTTACAGCTTGGTGCTGTCAGACTAGATCTACCAGCCGATGTATAGAGATGTTTACAGCTTGGTGCTGTCAGACTAGATCTACTAGCCGATGTATAGAGATGTTTACAGCTCTGTGCTATCAGACTAGATCTACCAGCCGATGTACAGAGATGTTTACAGCTCTGTGCTGTCAGACTAGATCTACCAGCCGATGTACAGAGATGTTTACAGCTTGGTGCTGTCAGACTAGATCTACCAGCCGATGTACAGAGATGTTTACAGCTTGGTGCTGTCAGACTAGATCTACCAGCCGATGTACAGAGATGTTTACAGCTTGGTGCTGTCAGACTAGATCTACCAGCCGATGTACAGAGATGTTTACAGCTTGGTGCTGTCAGACTAGATCTACCAGCCGATGTACAGAGATGTTTACAGCTTGGTGCTGTCAGACTAGATCTACCAGCCGATGTATAGAGATGTTTACAGCTTGTCGTTGTCAGACTAGATCTACCAGCCGATGTATACAGGTGTTTACAGCTTGGTGCTGTCAGACTAGATCTACTAGCCGATGTATAGAGATGTTTACAGCTTGTCGTTGTCAGACTAGATCTACCAGCCGATGTATACAGGTGTTTACAGCTTGGTGCTGTCAGACTAGATCTACTAGCCGATGTATAGAGATGTTTACAGCTTGGTGCTGTCAGACTAGATCTACCAGCCGATGTATAGAGATGTTTACAGCTTGGTGCTGTCAGACTAGATCTACTAGCCGATGTATAGAGATGTTTACAGCTCTGTGCTGTCAGACTAGATCTACCAGCCGATGTACAGAGATGTTTACAGCTCTGTGCTGTCAGACTAGATCTACCAGCCGATGTACAGAGATGTTTACAGCTTGGTGCTGTCAGACTAGATCTACCAGCCGATGTACAGAGATGTTTACAGCTTGGTGCTGTCAGACTAGATCTACCAGCCGATGTACAGAGATGTTTACAGCTTGGTGCTGTCAGACTAGATCTACCAGCCGATGTACAGAGATGTTTACAGCTTGGTGCTGTCAGACTAGATCTACCAGCCGATGTACAGAGATGTTTACAGCTTGGTGCTGTCAGACTAGATCTACCAGCCGATGTACAGAGATGTTTACAGCTTGGTGCTGTCAGACTAGATCTACCAGCCGATGTACAGAGATGTTTACAGCTTGGTGCTGTCAGACTAGATCTACCAGCCGATGTACAGAGATGTTTACAGCTTGGTGCTGTCAGACTAGATCTACCAGCCGATGTACAGAGATGTTTACAGCTTGGTGCTGTCAGACTAGATCTACCAGCCGATGTATACAGGTGTTTACAGCTTGGTGCTGTCAGACTTGATCTACCAGCCGATGTATACAGGTGTTTACAGCTTGGTGCTGTCAGACTAGATCTACCAGCCGATGTACAGAGATGTTTACAGCTCTGTGCTGTCAGACTAGATCTACCAGCCGATGTACAGAGATGTTTACAGCTTGGTGCTGTCAGACTAGATCTACCAGCCGATGTACAGAGATGTTTACAGCTTGGTGCTGTCAGACTAGATCTACCAGCCGATGTACAGAGATGTTTACAGCTTGGTGCTGTCAGACTAGATCTACCAGCCGATGTACAGAGATGTTTACAGCTTGGTGCTGTCAGACTAGATCTACCAGCCGATGTACAGAGATGTTTACAGCTTGGTGCTGTCAGACTAGATCTACCAGCCGATGTACAGAGATGTTTACAGCTTGGTGCTGTCAGACTAGATCTACCAGCCGATGTACAGAGATGTTTACAGCTCTGTGCTGTCAGACTAGATCTACCAGCCGATGTACAGAGATGTTTACAGCTCTGTGCTGTCAGACTAGATCTACCAGCCGATGTACAGAGATGTTTGCAGCTCTGTGCTGTCAGACTAGATCTACGAGCCGATGTACAGAGATGTTTACAGCTTGGTGCTGTCAGACTAGATCTACCAGCCGATGTACAGAGATGTTTACAGCTTGGTGCTGTCAGACTAGATCTACCAGCCGATGTACAGAGATGTTTACAGCTTGGTGCTGTCAGACTAGATCTACCAGCCGATGTACAGAGATGTTTACAGCTCTGTGCTGTCAGACTAGATCTACCAGCCGATGTACAGAGATGTTTACAGCTCTGTGCTGTCAGACTAGATCTACCAGTCGATGTACAGAGATGTTTACAGCTCTGTGCTGTCAGACTAGATCTACCAGCCGATGTACAGAGATGTTTACAGCTCTGTGCTGTCAGACTAGATCTACCAGCCGATGTACAGAGATGTTTACAGCTTGGTGCTGTCAGACTAGATCTACCAGCCGATGTACAGAGATGTTTACAGCTTGGTGCTGTCAGACTAGATCTACCAGCCGATGTACAGAGATGTTTACAGCTTGGTGCTGTCAGACTAGATCTACCAGCCGATGTACAGAGATGTTTACAGCTTGGTGCTGTCAGACTAGATCTACCAGCCGATGTACAGAGATGTTTACAGCTTGGTGCTGTCAGACTAGATCTACCAGCCGATGTACAGAGATGTTTACAGCTTGGTGCTGTCAGACTAGATCTACCAGCCGATGTACAGAGATGTTTACAGCTTGGTGCTGTCAGACTAGATCTACCAGCCGATGTACAGAGATGTTTACAGCTTGGTGCTGTCAGACTAGATCTACCAGCCGATGTACAGAGATGTTTACAGCTCTGTGCTGTCAGACTAGATCTACCAGCCGATGTATACAGGTGTTTACAGCTTGGTGCTGTCAGACTAGATCTACCAGCCGATGTATACAGGTGTTTACAGCTCTGTGCTGTCAGACTAGATCTACCAGCCGATGTACAGAGATGTTTACAGCTCTGTGCTGTCAGACTAGATCTACCAGCCGATGTACAGAGATGTTTACAGCTTGGTGCTGTCAGACTAGATCTACCAGCCGATGTACAGAGATGTTTACAGCTTGGTGCTGTCAGACTAGATCTACCAGCCGATGTACAGAGATGTTTACAGCTTGGTGCTGTCAGACTAGATCTACCAGCCGATGTACAGAGATGTTTACAGCTTGGTGCTGTCAGACTAGATCTACCAGCCGATGTACAGAGATGTTTACAGCTTGGTGCTGTCAGACTAGATCTACCAGCCGATGTACAGAGATGTTTACAGCTTGGTGCTGTCAGACTAGATCTACCAGCCGATGTACAGAGATGTTTACAGCTCTGTGCTGTCAGACTAGATCTACCAGCCGATGTACAGAGATGTTTACAGCTCTGTGCTGTCAGACTAGATCTACCAGCCGATGTACAGAGATGTTTACAGCTCTGTGCTGTCAGACTAGATCTACCAGCCGATGTACAGAGATGTTTACAGCTTGGTGCTGTCAGACTAGATCTACCAGCCGATGTACAGAGATGTTTACAGCTTGGTGCTGTCAGACTAGATCTACCAGCCGATGTACAGAGATGTTTACAGCTTGGTGCTGTCAGACTAGATCTACCAGCCGATGTACAGAGATGTTTACAGCTTGGTGCTGTCAGACTAGATCTACCAGCCGATGTACAGAGATGTTTACAGCTCTGTGCTGTCAGACTAGATCTACCAGCCGATGTACAGAGATGTTTACGGCTCTGTGCTGTCAGACTAGATCTACCAGCCGATGTACAGAGATGTTTACAGCTTGGTGCTGTCAGACTAGATCTACCAGCCGATGTACAGAGATGTTTACAGCTTGGTGCTGTCAGACTAGATCTACCAGCCGATGTACAGAGATGTTTACAGCTTGGTGCTGTCAGACTAGATCTACCAGCCGATGTACAGAGATGTTTACAGCTTGGTGCTGTCAGACTAGATCTACCAGCCGATGTATACAGGTGTTTACAGCTTGGTGCTGTCAGACTAGATCTACCAGCCGATGTATACAGGTGTTTACAGCTTGGTGCTGTCAGACTAGATCTACCAGCCGATGTACAGAGATGTTTACAGCTCTGTGCTGTCAGACTAGATCTACCAGCCGATGTACAGAGATGTTTACAGCTTGGTGCTGTCAGACTAGATCTACCAGCCGATGTACAGAGATGTTTACAGCTTGGTGCTGTCAGACTAGATCTACCAGCCGATGTACAGAGATGTTTACAGCTCTGTGCTGTCAGACTAGATCTACCAGCCGATGTACAGAGATGTTTACAGCTTGGTGCTGTCAGACTAGATCTACCAGCCGATGTACAGAGATGTTTACAGCTTGGTGCTGTCAGACTAGATCTACCAGCCGATGTACAGAGATGTTTACAGCTTGGTGCTGTCAGACTAGATCTACCAGCCGATGTACAGAGATGTTTACAGCTTGGTGCTGTCAGACTAGATCTACCAGCCGATGTACAGAGATGTTTACAGCTTGGTGCTGTCAGACTAGATCTACCAGCCGATGTACAGAGATGTTTACAGCTTGGTGCTGTCAGACTAGATCTACCAGCCGATGTATACAGGTGTTTACAGCTTGGTGCTATCAGACTAGATCTACCAGCCGATGTATACAGGTGTTTACAGCTTGGTGCTGTCAGACTAGATCTACCAGCCGATGTACAGAGATGTTTACAGCTCTGTGCTGTCAGACTAGATCTACCAGCCGATGTACAGAGATGTTTACAGCTTGGTGCTGTCAGACTAGATCTACCAGCCGATGTACAGAGATGTTTACAGCTTGGTGCTGTCAGACTAGATCTACCAGCCGATGTACAGAGATGTTTACAGCTTGGTGCTGTCAGACTAGATCTACCAGCCGATGTACAGAGATGTTTACAGCTTGGTGCTGTCAGACTAGATCTACCAGCCGATGTACAGAGATGTTTACAGCTTGGTGCTGTCAGACTAGATCTACCAGCCGATGTACAGAGATGTTTACAGCTTGGTGCTGTCAGACTAGATCTTCCAGCCGATGTATACAGGTGTTTACAGCTTGGTGCTGTCAGACTAGATCTACCAGCCGATGTATACAGGTGTTTACAGCTTGGTGCTGTCAGACTAGATCTACCAGCCGATGTACAGAGATGTTTACAGCTCTGTGCTGTCAGACTAGATCTACCAGCCGATGTACAGAGATGTTTACAGCTTGGTGCTGTCAGACTAGATCTACCAGCCGATGTACAGAGATGTTTACAGCTTGGTGCTGTCAGACTAGATCTACCAGCCGATGTACAGAGATGTTTACAGCTTGGTGCTGTCAGACTAGATCTACCAGCCGATGTACAGAGATGTTTACAGCTTGGTGCTGTCAGACTAGATCTACCAGCCGATGTACAGAGATGTTTACAGCTTGGTGCTGTCAGACTAGATCTACCAGCCGATGTACAGAGATGTTTACAGCTCTGTGCTGTCAGACTAGATCTACCAGCCGATGTACAGAGATGTTTACAGCTTGGTGCTGTCAGACTAGATCTACCAGCCGATGTACAGAGATGTTTACAGCTTGGTGCTGTCAGACTAGATCTACCAGCCGATGTACAGAGATGTTTACAGCTTGGTGCTGTCAGACTAGATCTACCAGCCGATGTACAGAGATGTTTACAGCTTGGTGCTGTCAGACTAGATCTACCAGCCGATGTATACAGGTGTTTACAGCTTGGTGCTGTCAGACTAGATCTACCAGCCGATGTATACAGGTGTTTACAGCTTGGTGCTGTCAGACTAGATCTACCAGCCGATGTACAGAGATGTTTACAGCTCTGTGCTGTCAGACTAGATCTACCAGCCGATGTACAGAGATGTTTACAGCTTGGTGCTGTCAGACTAGATCTACCAGCCGATGTACAGAGATGTTTACAGCTTGGTGCTGTCAGACTAGTTCTACCAGCCGATGTACAGAGATGTTTACAGCTTGGTGCTGTCAGACTAGATCTACCAGCCGATGTACAGAGATGTTTACAGCTTGGTGCTGTCAGACTAGATCTACCAGCCGATGTACAGAGATGTTTACAGCTTGGTGCTGTCAGACTAGATCTACCAGCCGATGTACAGAGATGTTTACAGCTTGGTGCTGTCAGACTAGATCTACCAGCCGATGTATACAGGTGTTTACAGCTTGGTGCTGTCAGACTAGATCTACCAGCCGATGTATACAGGTGTTTACAGCTTGGTGCTGTCAGACTAGATCTACCAGCCGATGTATACAGGTGTTTACAGCTTGGTGCTGTCAGACTAGATCTACCAGCCGATGTATACAGGTGTTTACAGCTCTGTGCTGTCAGACTAGATCTACCAGCCGATGTACAGAGATGTTTACAGCTTGGTGCTGTCAGACTAGATCTACCAGCCGATGTACAGAGATGTTTACAGCTTGGTGCTGTCAGACTAGATCTACCAGCCGATGTACAGAGATGTTTACAGCTTGGTGCTGTCAGACTAGATCTACCAGCCGATGTACAGAGATGTTTACAGCTTGGTGCTGTCAGACTAGATCTACCAGCCGATGTACAGAGATGTTTACAGCTCTGTGCTGTCAGACTAGATCTACCAGCCGATGTACAGAGATGTTTACAGCTTGGTGCTGTCAGACTAGATCTACCAGCCGATGTACAGAGATGTTTACAGCTTGGTGCTGTCAGACTAGATCTACCAGCCGATGTATACAGGTGTTTACAGCTTGGTGCTGTCAGACTAGATCTACCAGCCGATGTATACAGGTGTTTACAGCTTGGTGCTGTCAGACTAGATCTACCAGCCGATGTACAGAGATGTTTACAGCTCTGTGCTGTCAGACTAGATCTACCAGCCGATGTACAGAGATGTTTACAGCTTGGTGCTGTCAGACTAGATCTACCAGCCGATGTACAGAGATGTTTACAGCTTGGTGCTGTCAGACTAGATCTACCAGCCGATGTACAGAGATGTTTACAGCTTGGTGCTGTCAGACTAGATCTACCAGCCGATGTACAGAGATGTTTACAGCTTGGTGCTGTCAGACTAGATCTACCAGCCGATGTACAGAGATGTTTACAGCTCTGTGCTGTCAGACTAGATCTACCAGCCGATGTACAGAGATGTTTGCAGCTCTGTGCTGTCAGACTAGATCTACGAGCCGATGTACAGAGATGTTTACAGCTTGGTGCTGTCAGACTAGATCTACCAGCCGATGTACAGAGATGTTTACAGCTTGGTGCTGTCAGACTAGATCTACCAGCCGATGTACAGAGATGTTTACAGCTTGGTGCTGTCAGACTAGATCTACCAGCCGATGTACAGAGATGTTTACAGCTCTGTGCTGTCAGACTAGATCTACCAGCCGATGTACAGAGATGTTTACAGCTCTGTGCTGTCAGACTAGATCTACCAGTCGATGTACAGAGATGTTTACAGCTTGGTGCTGTCAGACTAGATCTACCAGCCGATGTACAGAGATGTTTACAGCTTGGTGCTGTCAGACTAGATCTACCAGCCGATGTACAGAGATGTTTACAGCTTGGTGCTGTCAGACTAGATCTACCAGCCGATGTACAGAGATGTTTACAGCTTGGTGCTGTCAGACTAGATCTACCAGCCGATGTATACAGGTGTTTACAGCTTGGTGCTGTCAGACTAGATCTACCAGCCGATGTATACAGGTGTTTACAGCTCTGTGCTGTCAGACTAGATCTACCAGCCGATGTACAGAGATGTTTACAGCTCTGTGCTGTCAGACTAGATCTACCAGCCGATGTACAGAGATGTTTACAGCTTGGTGCTGTCAGACTAGATCTACCAGCCGATGTACAGAGATGTTTACAGCTTGGTGCTGTCAGACTAGATCTACCAGCCGATGTACAGAGATGTTTACAGCTTGGTGCTGTCAGACTAGATCTACCAGCCGATGTACAGAGATGTTTACAGCTTGGTGCTGTCAGACTAGATCTACCAGCCGATGTACAGAGATGTTTACAGCTTGGTGCTGTCAGACTAGATCTACCAGCCGATGTACAGAGATGTTTACAGCTTGGTGCTGTCAGACTAGATCTACCAGCCGATGTATACAGGTGTTTACAGCTTGGTGCTGTCAGACTAGATCTACCAGCCGATGTATACAGGTGTTTACAGCTTGGTGCTGTCAGACTAGATCTACCAGCCGATGTATACAGGTGTTTACAGCTTGGTGCTGTCAGACTAGATCTACCAGCCGATGTATACAGGTGTTTACAGCTCTGTGCTGTCAGACTAGATCTACCAGCCGATGTACAGAGATGTTTACAGCTTGGTGCTGTCAGACTAGATCTACCAGCCGATGTACAGAGATGTTTACAGCTTGGTGCTGTCAGACTAGATCCACCAGCCGATGTACAGAGATGTTTACAGCTTGGTGCTGTCAGACTAGATCTACCAGCCGATGTACAGAGATGTTTACAGCTTGGTGCTGTCAGACTAGATCTACCAGCCGATGTACAGAGATGTTTACAGCTCTGTGCTGTCAGACTAGATCTACCAGCCGATGTACAGAGATGTTTACAGCTTGGTGCTGTCAGACTAGATCTACCAGCCGATGTACAGAGATGTTTACAGCTTGGTGCTGTCAGACTAGATCTACCAGCCGATGTATACAGGTGTTTACAGCTTGGTGCTGTCAGACTAGATCTACCAGCCGATGTATACAGGTGTTTACAGCTTGGTGCTGTCAGACTAGATCTACCAGCCGATGTACAGAGATGTTTACAGCTCTGTGCTGTCAGACTAGATCTACCAGCCGATGTACAGAGATGTTTACAGCTTGGTGCTGTCAGACTAGATCTACCAGCCGATGTACAGAGATGTTTACAGCTTGGTGCTGTCAGACTAGATCTACCAGCCGATGTACAGAGATGTTTACAGCTCTGTGCTGTCAGACTAGATCTACCAGCCGATGTACAGAGATGTTTACAGCTTGGTGCTGTCAGACTAGATCTACCAGCCGATGTACAGAGATGTTTACAGCTTGGTGCTGTCAGACTAGATCTACCAGCCGATGTACAGAGATGTTTACAGCTCTGTGCTGTCAGACTAGATCTACCAGCCGATGTACAGAGATGTTTACAGCTCTGTGCTGTCAGACTAGATCTACCAGCCGATGTACAGAGATGTTTGCAGCTCTGTGCTGTCAGACTAGATCTACCAGCCGATGTACAGAGATGTTTACAGCTTGGTGCTGTCAGACTAGATCTACCAGCCGATGTACAGAGATGTTTACAGCTTGGTGCTGTCAGACTAGATCTACCAGCCGATGTACAGAGATGTTTACAGCTTGGTGCTGTCAGACTAGATCTACCAGCCGATGTACAGAGATGTTTACAGCTCTGTGCTGTCAGACTAGATCTACCAGCCGATGTACAGAGATGTTTACAGCTCTGTGCTGTCAGACTAGATCTACCAGTCGATGTACAGAGATGTTTACAGCTCTGTGCTGTCAGACTAGATCTACCAGCCGATGTACAGAGATGTTTACAGCTCTGTGCTGTCAGACTAGATCTACCAGCCGATGTACAGAGATGTTTACAGCTTGGTGCTGTCAGACTAGATCTACCAGCCGATGTACAGAGATGTTTACAGCTTGGTGCTGTCAGACTAGATCTACCAGCCGATGTACAGAGATGTTTACAGCTTGGTGCTGTCAGACTAGATCTACCAGCCGATGTACAGAGATGTTTACAGCTTGGTGCTGTCAGACTAGATCTACCAGCCGATGTACAGAGATGTTTACAGCTTGGTGCTGTCAGACTAGATCTACCAGCCGATGTACAGAGATGTTTACAGCTTGGTGCTGTCAGACTAGATCTACCAGCCGATGTACAGAGATGTTTACAGCTTGGTGCTGTCAGACTAGATCTACCAGCCGATGTACAGAGATGTTTACAGCTCTGTGCTGTCAGACTAGATCTACCAGCCGATGTATACAGGTGTTTACAGCTTGGTGCTGTCAGACTAGATCTACCAGCCGATGTATACAGGTGTTTACAGCTCTGTGCTGTCAGACTAGATCTACCAGCCGATGTACAGAGATGTTTACAGCTCTGTGCTGTCAGACTAGATCTACCAGCCGATGTACAGAGATGTTTACAGCTTGGTGCTGTCAGACTAGATCTACCAGCCGATGTACAGAGATGTTTACAGCTTGGTGCTGTCAGACTAGATCTACCAGCCGATGTACAGAGATGTTTACAGCTTGGTGCTGTCAGACTAGATCTACCAGCCGATGTACAGAGATGTTTACAGCTTGGTGCTGTCAGACTAGATCTACCAGCCGATGTACAGAGATGTTTACAGCTTGGTGCTGTCAGACTAGATCTACCAGCCGATGTACAGAGATGTTTACAGCTTGGTGCTGTCAGACTAGATCTACCAGCCGATGTACAGAGATGTTTACAGCTCTGTGCTGTCAGACTAGATCTACCAGCCGATGTACAGAGATGTTTACAGCTCTGTGCTGTCAGACTAGATCTACCAGCCGATGTACAGAGATGTTTACAGCTCTGTGCTGTCAGACTAGATCTACCAGCCGATGTACAGAGATGTTTACAGCTTGGTGCTGTCAGACTAGATCTACCAGCCGATGTACAGAGATGTTTACAGCTTGGTGCTGTCAGACTAGATCTACCAGCCGATGTACAGAGATGTTTACAGCTCTGTGCTGTCAGACTAGATCTACCAGCCGATGTACAGAGATGTTTACGGCTCTGTGCTGTCAGACTAGATCTACCAGCCGATGTACAGAGATGTTTACAGCTTGGTGCTGTCAGACTAGATCTACCAGCCGATGTACAGAGATGTTTACAGCTTGGTGCTGTCAGACTAGATCTACCAGCCGATGTACAGAGATGTTTACAGCTTGGTGCTGTCAGACTAGATCTACCAGCCGATGTACAGAGATGTTTACAGCTTGGTGCTGTCAGACTAGATCTACCAGCCGATGTATACAGGTGTTTACAGCTTGGTGCTGTCAGACTAGATCTACCAGCCGATGTATACAGGTGTTTACAGCTTGGTGCTGTCAGACTAGATCTACCAGCCGATGTACAGAGATGTTTACAGCTCTGTGCTGTCAGACTAGATCTACCAGCCGATGTACAGAGATGTTTACAGCTTGGTGCTGTCAGACTAGATCTACCAGCCGATGTACAGAGATGTTTACAGCTTGGTGCTGTCAGACTAGATCTACCAGCCGATGTACAGAGATGTTTACAGCTCTGTGCTGTCAGACTAGATCTACCAGCCGATGTACAGAGATGTTTACAGCTTGGTGCTGTCAGACTAGATCTACCAGCCGATGTACAGAGATGTTTACAGCTTGGTGCTGTCAGACTAGATCTACCAGCCGATGTACAGAGATGTTTACAGCTTGGTGCTGTCAGACTAGATCTACCAGCCGATGTACAGAGATGTTTACAGCTTGGTGCTGTCAGACTAGATCTACCAGCCGATGTACAGAGATGTTTACAGCTCTGTGCTGTCAGACTAGATCTACCAGCCGATGTACAGAGATGTTTACAGCTTGGTGCTGTCAGACTAGATCTACCAGCCGATGTATACAGGTGTTTACAGCTTGGTGCTATCAGACTAGATCTACCAGCCGATGTATACAGGTGTTTACAGCTTGGTGCTGTCAGACTAGATCTACCAGCCGATGTACAGAGATGTTTACAGCTCTGTGCTGTCAGACTAGATCTACCAGCCGATGTACAGAGATGTTTACAGCTTGGTGCTGTCAGACTAGATCTACCAGCCGATGTACAGAGATGTTTACAGCTTGGTGCTGTCAGACTAGATCTACCAGCCGATGTACAGAGATGTTTACAGCTTGGTGCTGTCAGACTAGATCTACCAGCCGATGTACAGAGATGTTTACAGCTTGGTGCTGTCAGACTAGATCTACCAGCCGATGTACAGAGATGTTTACAGCTTGGTGCTGTCAGACTAGATCTACCAGCCGATGTACAGAGATGTTTACAGCTTGGTGCTGTCAGACTAGATCTACCAGCCGATGTATACAGGTGTTTACAGCTTGGTGCTGTCAGACTAGATCTACCAGCCGATGTATACAGGTGTTTACAGCTTGGTGCTGTCAGACTAGATCTACCAGCCGATGTACAGAGATGTTTACAGCTCTGTGCTGTCAGACTAGATCTACCAGCCGATGTACAGAGATGTTTACAGCTTGGTGCTGTCAGACTAGATCTACCAGCCGATGTACAGAGATGTTTACAGCTTGGTGCTGTCAGACTAGATCTACCAGCCGATGTACAGAGATGTTTACAGCTTGGTGCTGTCAGACTAGATCTACCAGCCGATGTACAGAGATGTTTACAGCTTGGTGCTGTCAGACTAGATCTACCAGCCGATGTACAGAGATGTTTACAGCTTGGTGCTGTCAGACTAGATCTACCAGCCGATGTACAGAGATGTTTACAGCTCTGTGCTGTCAGACTAGATCTACCAGCCGATGTACAGAGATGTTTACAGCTTGGTGCTGTCAGACTAGATCTACCAGCCGATGTACAGAGATGTTTACAGCTTGGTGCTGTCAGACTAGATCTACCAGCCGATGTACAGAGATGTTTACAGCTTGGTGCTGTCAGACTAGATCTACCAGCCGATGTACAGAGATGTTTACAGCTTGGTGCTGTCAGACTAGATCTACCAGCCGATGTATACAGGTGTTTACAACTTGGTGCTGTCAGACTAGATCTACCAGCCGATGTATACAGGTGTTTACAGCTCTGTGCTGTCAGACTAGATCTACCAGCCGATGTACAGAGATGTTTACAGCTCTGTGCTGTCAGACTAGATCTACCAGCCGATGTACAGAGATGTTTACAGCTCTGTGCTGTCAGACTAGATCTACCAGCCGATGTATACAGGTGTTTACAGCTTGGTGCTGTCTATATGTCCGTCTACTCCCACGTGATAGTCCGCCTCCAGGGTCAAGTAGAGACATCCGGAGCCCGGAAGGGAGATAACTGGCTTGCTGGTTGCTCAATCGCTGTATCTGTACGGTAATCTGGGACGTGACGTTAAACCCCTCTATGTCCCACCTTTATGTCAGACTTACAATGCATGTATTGTATCAAAATGTGGCATGTTTATGAGGAAGCGTTTACTCTGTTTTTGCCATCTCCATCGGCGTACATATGAATCTGGATGTTTTATTTCCTATGCATAGTCCAAATGCTAGCTCATCTGTGACGAGTGTTGTGTAATATGTCGATATTGCTGACAAAAGCAAAACAATATAGATGGCTAGCCCCAGTCATAACCTCATTTATTTATAATTTCTTTGTTTCCGGTTGTGACTTTTATAACTACTAAATCTTAGCACATCCAGTCCAGTACTCATCAGCCCCAATATTCACATATATAATGCTTTTGGGATTACATTTTCTCAGTAAACTACAGATTCTAATACTTTTGTTGGGTTGAGTTCGCTCCGGGATTCGAACCCAAACTCACAGAGTCAGTCACCAGCACACAAAGTCAGTCGTCTAACCCACTCAGCCAGCACCACTTCCACAAAGTAAGTTAAGCGGATGACTTTCTGTGTTGGACACATGGTGCCTGACTCTGAGGGTGTGGGGTCGAATCCCGGAGGGAATCAACCGAACAAAGGTACTAGAATCTGTACTTTACTGAGACAGTGTAATAACAAATAAAACAATTCCATGTACATGTACATTGAAGTCGGTGTGTACATGACTGAGAAAGTGTAATCCCAAATATAACGTGTATTACATTTAACCACTTTCTAAATGGCATTCAATATTCCCACCGGCCTCAAGTGACGCACAGTCATGAACTCTGTTCTGTAAATAGAGCTGGGCCTCTGTTGACTCCGAGTCCCAATCACTGAGATATGTACCGTAATTCCTCCAGCAAATGACAGTTAGACAAACAAATGAAATAAAAATAGTTTCATGTAAAGCATGGGGTGTTGTGCTTGGACCGAACTTGCAAACGCCACGTCTTGACAATACGCCCGGAAGGGAAGTACACACCGTAGTGTTTAATCGAGGATATACGGTAGTAATGGACTGTTTGTGTTAGTGAGTATTTGGGGGGATTCGGTGCTGATTGGTCACCTACCGGCTTCAAACAGAAATGGCTCAAGGTCAACAGTTCGTCTGAAATTAACAGACGTCGGTTGCGTAGTAGAGGAAATACGCTGCGTTTATGTTATCACGCTACGTTTACATTATCACGCTACGTTTGTTATCACGCTACGTTTATGTTATCACGCTACGTTTATGTTATCACGCTACGTTTATGTTATCACGCTACGTTTGTTATCACGCTACGTTTATTTTATCACGCTACGTTTATATTATCACGCTACTTTTAGTAACGCGTCAGAAGCAGAGGTCATGAAGCAGATACGTCACGTGGAAAATTCCAAGCCATCATTTATTGGGCACTTGTTAGATTATGTTTATTTAAGAAACGATCTGCACACTTTGTTGTTGTTCTTTTGAGTGTATAGTCTATACCTACATGACTTCGCCTTCCCTAATGGGTACAATGTACTGCCCGTTTCTTTTGGGATACTGAACCGTCAAATGTCGATGTGTTTTCAGAAAATGACGGTGCTTCAGTGATGTTTTCCTGAACGTTGTTATGAAAAAGTACCTATCTCACTCACTCACTCACTCACTCCAACTATTATCGTGTTGTCTAAGTATCTTATCGCCGCAGAGTTATAGCTCCCATGGACACGCACGCCAGATACCCGTGATCACTTGGGGGGTTCTTTTGTTTTGTGTGTGTGTGTGTGTGTGTGTGTGTGTGTGTGTGTGTGTGTGTGTGTGTGTGTGTGTGTGTGTGTGTGTGTGTGTGTGTGTGTGTGTGTGTGTGTGTGTGTGTGTGTGTGTTTCTGTTTTTGTTTTCAAATAGTAATATTATATTTCTGAGTCAGTGCGCTACAAACCTAGTCGCATGGATTCAGGATCTTGAAGAAAATACATGTACGCTTACATACATCATGAAGTCGACGGTGTTGTGCACAACATCCCCCCACACCCCCCCCCCCTCCCCCGGTATTAATTACTTTGTTTGATCTTTCATTTAGTAGGTATCGGTGCCATTTGGAAAGCGGTATAATATGGAGGCGATTTCTTTGTATTTGTGTGAGAGGCTTGCCTGGGTTGATTTCTATGGATATAATAATGAGAATCCAAAGTAAACTCCATATTACATGTAATTTACATTAATAAATGGGGTATATAATATTTTTTTCTAAAAAAAAGAAAGTGTTTTACACCATTGGGCATCATTGAAATATATATAAGAATCTATGTAATTTCATAGCAGAGTGTGTACATATAATGTGTGTACATATAATGGTAACATCAAATAAAGAGTGGCGTGTTGAATTTACAAATGTACCTAGAATAAATGTTGTTTCAAGCATTGTGAATTTATCGCTTTCGTCAATTGTCCTTTAAGTGTTGGGTATGGCTGTAGGGAGACATTAGTTTAATGGTTAGAAGTTTTAACATAATTAAGAACTAGTCATTACTTACAGTATGAAAATTACGAACATTACTGAACCTTTAATAGCAATATATACATTTATAGCTTCATACGTGAATAAGTAAGTTAACAGCTAAAGTATTTTACGTAGCGGTCCATTCACGGGTCAAAATACTGACTGATCCCCAAGTCAGTGAAATGAGACTATAAATAGAAGCGTTCTTTGTGGACTCTACTCCATCTTGTTTTATCCATCTTTCGTCGGTAAAGGGAAACGACAACCTTCCGTATGAATCCCAATGATACCCATCAAAATGGAAAGGGTCTAGAGCAGCAGGTATATTGTGTTGACGTATTCTGTCGAAGCTTTTTCTGAAATAGTTTGTTAAACAGCGATTTTTACCTAAATTAGTGTCGTTCTGTTTTGTGCTCTGAAATGGCATGGCGATCTCGCAGACCACGTGAAGAGAGCGTGAACAGAGATTTCACTGGGCTTAGATATTTCACCACCTTTGTTATGTCTGTCTGTTTCTTTTGGGCCTTTCATTTGTTTTAAATAATAAAATCATGTATTAGTAGGACTTCGTCGATGTAAATATGCCGTCTCATGACTCACTTTTCGGTTTGAAAAAAATCTTTTGAACAAAATTTTCCATGGTTCGGGGATGGGGTCGCGTGGCCCATAACTGTAGACAAGACCGCATGGTGTCGGACAATGGGAATTTCAAGTGCTTTTGGACTTTCATGATCTTAGTTAACGTGTGAAAATCTGGATGTAATGTGATATGAAATAGATTGCTCCAAATTGTAAGTAGTTGATATTCTTACTTAAAGTTCTCCAATTTTCAGTTCTTCAAAATCCAAACTCTAAGGATCACAAAGCGTGCCTAACCCTAAGGATAGTAAATAGTAGTGGCTGGCTCGTGCTCAAGCCCAGTTTTCTACAAGTGCAGGAGAACCTTTTGAGGAAAGCACAGTTTTAGTTTAAACATGCATCTGTAATAAGTCTTTTAAATTCAAAAGTTATGATTGAACTAAGAATTTCCTGCATTCAAAATTATGCTTGAATCAAAGGTAAACTTCCCCATGTAGTCTTTTCTTCCTTTCCTCTTTGTTAAAAATACCATTCTCAACAAATTTGATAAAGTTGATAACATGGGGGTAGTGTTGGTAATCTTTCTTTCATTACATTGAAGCCATTTCTGGGGTTCCCTGTAGTGATATTGCTGGAATGTTGTTAAAAGCCCCTTAAATACTCAATGCTTGTTTATTACGTATGCTTACACTTTCTTACATTTCTGTATTTGTGTAGATGAGTGCCTACAGTAGTACAGAGGTCGATTTCATATTACTAAGTGAACTAACCAGTGTAATAATCTACATTATGGTTAATATCCTGAGAGTGAAGTTCATGAGCAAGGAATGTCATCATATTATGGGTTTTTGGAGGATTTTAAGTCATTTTGTGCCAGATAACTCTAAGACATCTTAGAAGATTGTGCACACTATATTATCTTAAACACAAGCCATGATCTGGGTATATACTGTGTCTGTCTGATGCACCCTACCTCGTGTGAGCAAGTAAATACTGCCACCTGAAAACATATGCTTTTAAACAGAATAAGACATAATCCAGCAACAAATTGATTTTTCATATTCCGCCAAATTTCACAGATGACTAAGTTATGATCTTGCACCTTTAACACATAGGACTTCAGTGAAGTAGATAGTATTCCAGCAGATTTCCATACCAGATGAACCTGATTGGTGTTCTTGGGAAGTAATGCTGAAAACCTCCAGATTGCATGCCTATGGCACTGACTTTGACTATGACTTTGACTATGTTGACATGGAAACTTAGTTAAACATAAGTTGTACCACAGTTGATGTAGAGAGCGCTCAAAGACTGTTACTTTGTTGTTTTGTTTTGATTTCCAAAAGCTGTTGTCTGGTTTTGTTCATTCAAAAAAATTATATGCATCTTCTTTACTGCAGAGCATAATGCAGGTGTGTGTCGTGGCTGATGTAGAGCTACACTGTAAGACTATGACAAACCAGTGATATGATATGATGTTACATTCTACTTGCCATGGAGCATGGAAACTGGACATAGTTGGATGATATTGATTTAAGTCAGACAACATCTTTTGCTTTAAGAGATATTAGCTTTGTGCCAAAATCTGTCATGATTGGTAACAGGACAGGAGTAACCCACAGTGTGGCACCTGAAAACCTGTGATTTGACATACCAATCATACTTTAATTGTTGCATCTGTGCAGTTCTATATCTGGTTTTATGTTAACAGTTTGCTGGGCTAGACTTGAACGGCGCTAGCCGAGGCCGTGGTCGCGGTGACTGGACTGCCCAGGCTTTCCCTGCTGGGCCACCTAACAGTGAGTAGTAGTTGTCGCAGCTCGACAACAGGTATTCCCGGTAGCACCACCTGCTCAGCGGTATTTCGAAATGTTGGTTGGGAGATTTGGTTTATTTCCACAGGCCTACCATTGATCTTTGCCATGTACAATAAAACATGAAGTACCACATTTAACTGAAAATTATTTGTTACGAAATGTTTTCAAAGAGGTTCTCATTGGGATCTTATTTGTTAAAACATCTCAGCTTCATGATAGTGTTTTCTAGCCAGTTTTGAAAACAAATAGCAGTAAAATATTAGTTTGATGGTCGACCTGTGATCTTAGTGCTGTATAGAAATGTTTACAAGTGCATGCTTTCATAATGTAAGGGTTACCATAGATACTATGTAAAATCGAAACTAGGACTTTCTGTACTTGCATTTGGAATGGTATGACTAAAAAAAAGATACTTCCTTTGAACATGCAATGTTTCTGTTCTCTGCGATATACTTGAAAATTGCCAGTGAAATGTTTTTAGGACCAGTGAATTGAAAGCCAGCCAGACACTGTGTCCGGTAACTAATCATGTATCAAAATAAACAATCATGGGTGGGTGAAATGGCAGTCTTGTCTTTGCTTTCATGGTTGAAAACATTGTTTCAGAAATACCAAGGCTGATTGTACAACCTTCTGTCAAAATGATTACACGATGCCATTTAGAAAGTGGTCAAATGCAACATATGTCATATTTGGGATTTCACTTTCTTAGTAAAGTACAAATTCTAGTACTTTTTTCGGTTGAGTCCCCTCCGGGATTTGAACCCGCACCCTCAGTCAGGCACCTAATCGCTAGCACACAAAGTCAGCCACCTAGCCTGCTCAGCCACCTGGAAGTCGCGGAAAAAGTACTAGAATTTGTACTTACTAAGAAAGTGAAATCCCAAATATGACATATGTTCTGTCAAAATGCCTTGAAGGCAGACAACCTTTAAATTTCAGATAATAGGATATGACTGTCTCATTTCATTTGTGAGCAGTGAAAGTTTGAGGTTGTCGGACACAGTGTCTGATAAATAATTAAGTCAGCGGAAACACCAACATGTTAAGAAAATGTTTGTGATACCTGACTGGGGTTGCATATTTTTAAACTGGGGTTGCATATTTTTAAAAAGCATCTATCTGCCAAATGTCTGATTCCAGTCTTGTTGTCTTGGGTTAATGCAATGCTGGTATTATCCCAACTTGAGGATATTGGCAGTGGTTCCCAGGTGGGTCTGTCTTGAACATCAGTGCTTTGTATAAGTGGAGGAAATACCATTCAGTATGAGAAATGTTTTGAGATTTATCCTTGCAGCTGAAGGAAATTAAAATTCTGTGTTGTATTGGTTATTGAGAAGTCTTAGTAAAGTGATGCTATTTATAGGAAAAGTAGAATGTATTTCTTTCCCTTTTGAGTATTGACTTACTGAGGTGCATGTGAGCTCCCGCTTGACCAGTTACCGTTGACTTGTGCGTTCCTCGCCTCTTGTCATTACCATCACTGTGTCGCTGTAAATGCTGGTGGTACTTATTGTTTTGATTTGAAATACAACTTACACTACACCTGTTTGTCTTAATTTAAGATTTATTGTGAAGTGGAGGTATATATTTTTGCTGTGAATATGAATTTTTTCTTCACATTTTAGCTCTTGAATAATATTAAATGCTTTTAACAAGTTGAATACTGTACATCAAATTGCAATGATTGTGGAAGTGATCTTGCACTTACTTCTGTTTTATATGATCCATCAGAAGTGTCAATTTGTCAACCATGTTTTGAGACAAGATTCAAGGCTGGGTTCGCATTCATTCGCTGATCTTCGAGTGTGGATGTTTACATGTCTTGGGTTTCACCGGGGAAATTGTTTAAATACAGACTAGTTAGCAGTTCATATTCAAATGTCATGTAGTGATCAAGAGCAGCTTTTGAATTTATTTGATGGGGTCTGGAAAGTTGTTTCTTTGAGTTTGCTAGTAACTGATATCCAAATGTGCAAGAGCACTTCCATTTACTGCTTGTTACTGTGTTTTGTAGATGGCCAATTCCGACCAAACAACCGATATCCGCCTGAGCAAATCGTATTCTACGGGCAAGGTTTTGTATCATATTTGATACTCATGCTCTGTGCTATCATTTAATAATTAGCCCAAGCTTGTATTTTGCTTTTGTTATCTTTCTTCAATATTTAAGTTAGATTACGTAGTATTTCTCATCTTTTGAATGGTGTAGTGAGCTATTGTTTTCAAACAGACAGAATTGTCCAAACGTCCAGTATTGCTGTTTTGGGATTGGTGCATGACATTTGACATTTCAGACTTCAGAGTGTAGATGTTTGTTTTTTTACTTCTGTCTAAAATCTGAAGTTAGTTAAGCATGCTTTTTGTAAGGATGTATGACGAGTTTGAATAAATAGTACAAAACTTACTGTTGGTCAGCATGTCAGTATTGAAGATAGCCAAGTGTGGATATGATCTTACTACATGTATACTTTTTGGGTTTTTTTGTTTTGTTTTTTTTTTCATATTTTTCTTCTTTTTTGTATATATATGTGGTGAACATTTGTCTATATACTCAAGGATTAGGGCCAGAAAACGATTGCCCCAGTGTTTTTTGATCTGATTGACAATTTGAAGCAAATCTGTTCAGTTTCAGAATATTTGTCAAAATGTTACTTTGTTTGTTTTGAGGAATATCAAGACAAAACCGAGTGAAATTTTTCTCATTTTTGGTTAAGGTATTTCGGCAGTAAACAAACAGCATAGCAAAGATGTTTAGAAGATTACAAAATATACCTATATGATTGCTTAAAATTTCATTTCATGTGTGATGGTCCTCCACTGTATTTTTGTATTTTTGTCAAAATTATCAACCTTTTATTGATGCATTGCAGTCTGAACAGTTTCAACAATGTTTGCCATCACAGTTTCGTAGTTCATTGGTCTTTCTCTTAGGCGGTCCTTTTGGCCGCATGAACACTTGGCACAAGGAACAGAAGGGCAACAGGCTAATTGCTGCTAGTGTGGTTTTGGATAAACTATTTTTGAACACTACATTGAACATTATTTTAGCAATAGTAATAGTCCAACTCAACAGTACCTTCTTGGTACTCTTGGCAGAGATGTTATGCATCTAGAACATTCATTATCCCACTTAACTAACAATTTTCAGACAAGTTCTGTTGGATCAGAATGTCACACTAAGCCAACTTTCACAAGTAGAGCTGGTGTTCCCAAGAGCATATATATTAATGTATTACCTATTCATGTATCATTGGTTGTTTCAGATTAAACAATGACTGTAACATAGTTCTTGTTTCTTGTTGCATTAGTGGGATGTCCTATAGACATCATGTCTTTATTAGCATGTGTATCAGAAGTTCTGTATATAGTTGGAATTTAAGCAAACTAACATATACTTGGCAGAAATTGTCACAACTTATATATTCCAGAAATGCGACATGTAGATGTTACCTTGAAGCATTAAGAATTTTCAACCATGTCAGTATATTGACTGTGACAGTGGTAAATCAGCTGGAATTAGATATCTTTGAAGTAAAACAATCCTCTTATGGGTTCCTCTCATAGACTTCTGAATTCTGAAATTTTGTGAAGAGCAAAGGTTGTTGACTCGCAAGGTCAGTTACCATTTGGCAAGCAAGTTGGTCCTTGTCCTTGAACAGCTTGTGGAAATATGTACCGAGTACATTTATATCTGACTTTGTGGTTATCTTGTAGTGTAGCAGGGATCAAGGCATTTCCACGATTCCATTCAGTTTACACCCAACAGTTCTAAACTTGATACTGCAAATCTCATCTCAAATGTCAGTTACTAATTGTTCCAGAAAAATAAACTCATCTAAAAAATGAAAAGCAAGCAAACCCTGAAAGAAACCCTGAATACAAATGAGAACATTTTGGTGTGTTAACTTGTTAACAAGTGACGTATTCAGTCATTTTTGGTACATTGTTACATTTTATTGTCCTTAATCTATTTAATCCACTGATTGAAGCAGTCTTGTGTGTTTCTGTCTGTGAACAAGAAGAACTTGTATTTACCTGCATGATGAGCAAGTGAATCTAGAAACACGAACTATGTTGTGGTTGTGTAAACATTGTACTCCTTTTCTGTATTAATAAGCATTGTATTCTTAGGCAAATGTTAAACTTGTTTGGTTTACTTTTGCACCGTTTCACAAGTTTTTGGTTTCTTTTTGCTATGCCAGTATTGTTCGTATGCACTCTCCAATATTTGTTACCTTGACAGCAGATAAGCAATTTATGGTGTAAATTTATGATCAACATCCACATGTCTACTTTTACTGTTTGACCAGTTAGTTGACCATCCCTACATAATCAGATTTTGATGCATCTGGTGACTGTCCTTTATTGGTGGTAGCATCTTTAAAGCAAATATTTTGTCAAATGTTTTTTGTATACTTTGTGGGGTGGAAGATTTTTAACTGAACACTACTCCAAAATTTACTGAGTAATGTGTAAGCTAAATCCTATAATTATCTTGAACATGTGTTTGCTCCCTCTCGTGACAAATTGGTTTATCTTTTGCAGGTGCCCCTCCTCAGGCTGGGCGCTATGTGCCTCCTCACATGCGAGGGGGACCCCAAGGGATAATGACGACTCCCCAGGTTCCCCCACCAATGCCTCCCCCACAACCGCAACAGCAGAGAGGTTGGGGTGGCGGTCGAGATTATGGTCAGCAAGGGGGTGATGGAAGAGGTCAGTTGTGTTCAAGTGTGTTGTTGTTAATTACTAACCTAGATGTATTTATCATTGCCTTGTCAAACTTTGTCTAACCTGAATTTCAGTGTGAAAGTTTCATAAGTATGCATTTCATTTGGGATTCGTTGGAAGCAAGGCTAAATGAAGTATATTAATGGTCAGATCAAGGATTGCAGTGGTTTCAGTATCCATTTCACTGTAGAAATAAAGAAGCCCAGGCTGTCTGCAATGCTTACACTATTCCTCAGAATGAATTGTTGGGTGTATTAATTATGTCCAGTGATGGGAGATCACCATTTAATGTTTTTGACAGTTTTTTAAAAACAGGCAGAAGACAGCATGGTTTTTGTGTATTGTGTGTACTTTTTATTTTGCATTTGTCAAAACTGTTGCCACTGAAGTGGCTTATCTGTTGTAGCTGCACAGTAATGATTGTTCATAGTTTTCCTGGACAGTGTAACAATGGTGATAATACTTTTCAGACGGTAGCTATCGTGGAGGTTACAACAGCAGCCCAGGAGGTTACCGAGGAGGCTATAGTGCTCCCATGCCTGGCCCACAGGGTAAATGATTCTCTTGTGCTTTGTTCAGTCTATAACCACAGCCTACAAGAACAATGTGTGAAACTCATTTCTGGGATCCACTGCCTCGATGTTGCCAAAAGTGTCATAAAACTAAACTTCTTCACTCACATATATTCAGCCTAAATCAAGCTGGTAAACCAAACAGCAACACTAAAGTGTGGCTTAAATTATGCTTGGTGACTCAACTTGCATGTTTGGGCAGTCAGAATGTCAGTGCCTGCCAATGTTGGAAGTCTTGAGATAATGTCAGGGCACTTTTGAAAATTGGATGAAGCTGTTTTCATTGTCACTGTTTTAAGATAGGTTTCATTGATTATGAAAAGTTTGCATTAACAATGGTCGTAACTGAAACTGTGACATGTTTGCTACCTATTGAGGCCTAGATGTCAGATCTGACCCTTGAGGTCATCAGTTGCGATTTTATTTTATTGTAAATATTATTGTACACTTTTCCTTTCACCCTACATGATGTGTGTGCAAGTGCATGTAAATAAAATCTGTTAATGTTCTGGTTTTGTGTTCAGGGATGCCGGACCAGGGAGGCTACAACACCTTCAACAGAGGTGGAAGACAGGGCGGCAACTTCAGCAACTTCAATAACCGCCGAGGAAGTGGGGGGAACTTCCCAAGGAATGACAGGTAGCACCCTTGTACTTTATGCACTTCTAAAAGTCAAACTTCCTGAATAGTTACATTTTGTAAATCTCTGTAGTAAAACTATTTTGTACAGTGTAGACATAAGTAAGTCATTCTCTTTATACAGACCGGACAACAGATGGGGTGGTGATCAGTATGACCGCCAGGGGAGCCTGCCCCCACAACCTGTGGGAAGCAGCCGATGGGATGCCCTGGCTGAGGATCGCACCCCACGGAAGCGAGAGTGGGGACACAACAAGTGGGACAACAGAACTGATGGAGACGCATGGGCTGGCCGTAATGGGAACCAGGATATCCGCAATGAAGACTGGTCTATCCCTTTGCCGAAAAACGAGAGACTTGAACAGTGAGTGTATCTGTCAGATTTCAGTTAACATGTCATGTTTTGGGTTAATGTAAATTACATAGAACATAAAACTGATAGACACAGTAAATGTATCACTGATCTAGTTCCAGTTTGAAGCTGGACGTTAATTACAATAACTATCTTTCAGGGAGCTGTTTGGATCAAGCAGCACCGGTATCAACTTTGAGAAATACGATGATATTCCAGTTGATGCTAGTGGTGAAAACCTTCCAAGAGCTGCTGACAGTGTAAGATTTCTTTACTATCACACAGGAAAATACCATTTATGCAAATTGTTGTTGGTTCATGATTAAACCTCAAATTTGGTAATCACTATAATGCAGTGGAAAATAGATTCCCAATATTCGGTGCCTATTAACCAATATTATGTGGTTTGTAGACAACTCTGGTTTAAGTTAGTATCCATAATATTCCTTGGTTATTTATTGAAATGTTGCCATTAATATCACTGGAGTTACATTTTACAAGCTATGTTTATATATCTAAATCACCAAATCTGAACAGTGCAACCTCGCCATGAATGATCTACTCATAAACTAATAAGGGAACACATGTTGGTGCAAGAACTCTATTTATTTCCAGACTCAGACTGAGTTATTTCACTCAGTACAATACATACCTTGTGAAGAAAGCTAGTGAAGCATAGGGAACACTTGAACCTTCATGTATTCCCTTATTCGTTTCCATGAGTATACATTTGCAACTATGCCAAACACTATTGTTAAATGTTTCAGTTTGAGGACTGTGAACTTGGTGAGATCATTCGGAACAACATTGCACTGAGCAAGTACACAAAGCCGACACCTGTCCAGAAGTACTCTATCCCAATTGTACTCGGCCGTAGAGACTTGATGGCATGTGCACAGACTGGCTCTGGCAAAACTGCTGCTTTCCTTGTGCCCATCCTCAACCAGATCTATGATAAAGGACCAGGTCAAGTCCCACAACAGGTATGGTTGGAATTATTGTTATAGTTGTTTCTTCTGTATAAAGTAAATATCCAGTCACTTAGGACAAACTATGATAATTGTTCATGCTTATGTATATTGCACACTTTCTAAGAATCGTGTGTATGTAGTTCGTCAAAGCCTAATAACTTAGTTTATGTTTCTCGAACAATGTTTAACAACTGCCTGTTCTCTGCAAATGTATATTGGTTAAATAATACCATCACACCTGACCACACAGACACATGTCAGTATAGCCATGGAAATGTTAGTCCTGCAGTATATTAACTGTATCATGAAGTCTTACTGGTTAGATGATTTATGAAGTTGTTAAAGTGTTAAAGTTATATTTGTTAAAGTGTTCACATATATTGAATCTTTAATTACACAACAGTTTACAGATGTCTTCCCAATGCTTGGGTCTATGAGGATGACCACTGTATTGTTTGTAATATTGTTTTTCCATGCAGCAAAGGCAGTATGGAAAGCGCACTAAGCAGTACCCAATTGCCTTGGTTCTTGCCCCTACAAGAGAACTGGCCTCTCAGATCTATGATGAAGCAAGAAAGGTAAGCTTTTAATACAATAATAATACCAATGCAATAATAGTTCAATAATGTATTGTGCTTTTTAAGCACAGGACACTACAAATCAATAACTTCTGCAGGTTCATATTAGAATTGGTCTTGAGCAGCCCTTTCTGTTCCCCTTTTGGTGGATTTATGCATAGTATTCTGTCCAGAATGTATGGATAAATTCCTATATTAATCACAGGATATGTGATCAGATATGAATATTCGCAGACTAATGTATAACACCTAGAATATTGCAGAGTGTCTTAGCTATGAACAGTCAAACCCTTTCAAAGAATGTAATCAACATTCTGTGTTTACAGGCTAAGGGAATATTTATATGTAAGCCATTGTGAACTGTTTTGAAAGTTCCTCATTACCAATGCTGAACACTTTCCTGATTGTTTAACTCGATCTTATTTTACTGCTGAGTGTGTTGACATGCAATTTTCTCAGCTTCGTTAATGAAGTGACAACTATTCATTGTACAGAAGTGTGTCTGATAGTGAAGAACCTATGATAGTTGGTTTGAACACTGGGTTCTTCCCAGTTGTTTCTAAGTTGTGCATGTGTAAAGCTGAATTTCCATGATATGACTGCAGTACTGTGGCATTGAACACAACTGATTGTGTCCCCGTCGTGCAGCTGACCATTATTGTGGGTCTGTGTTTAGTTTGCTTACAGATCCCGAGTTCGGCCATGTGTGGTGTATGGAGGTGCAGATATTGGTGCACAGATGAGAGATCTAGATCGTGGATGCCATATGCTTGTGGCCACCCCTGGTCGTCTTGTCGACATGGTGGAGAGAGGCAAGATTGGGCTTGAATACTGCAAGTAAGTGCATTTGCAGTTTTGTTCAGGTTTGTTTCTATATTGTTCAGAAGTAGCGGAAAACTTTGACTTGTGCTCAAATTGACAATGTAAAGCTATTTCACAATTTAGCCCAAGTGATGTTTGAATTCCTCGTATTGAAATCCTCTTTGGAATTGAAACAATTTTCATTGTCTGATGGGCGCCCATTTGAATTCTGATTCTCAGTTCTTGGCCTAATTAACATTCCTACTAGACTAGATCAGCATAATGAAACTCAAGACGTGGCACAAAATCCAGATGCCTCTGTTAATGTGTGGATTTTGTAATCTGGTTGCAATGTAGGTGGTTTGTCGGATCAGTTAAACTTTATTATCGAGTACAGCAACTGTACATTGTCAGTCAAACTACCTACAGTTACTGTGTTACATAATAAAGTTTAACTGATCAGACTTTGATCAAGGATTTTAGTTGTCAATTTGGAATGCAGTGTTTAATTATTGTTGCAAGATTTTATGAAGTCCTTTTGGAAATAAGCCCATGAAGATCTGGGGCAGAAGGTCTTTGGCAACGTTGCTTGCCAAAAAAAGCAACCTTGCTTGTTGGAAGAGGCAACTAACGGGATCGGGTGGTCAGACATGCTGAGGGGTTGACTGCTGCTGATCCATTTGCGCAGATTAGTGCTCATGTTGTTGATCACTGCATTGTCTAGTCCAGACTCAGTTGCTAGATAAATTCTTATGTTTCATCCACTTCACCCATTTATTGAAGATAAAATTGTCTTTTTCAGGTTCTTGGTTCTTGACGAAGCTGATCGTATGTTGGACATGGGTTTTGAGCCCCAGATTCGTCTCATTGTGGAGAAAAATGGCATGCCTGTATCAGGAGAACGTCAGACTCTCATGTTCAGCGCCACCTTCCCCAAAGAGATCCAGGTGGGTGTGGCCTTTCAAAAGCCAAGATAACTTGACAATTTCTTGATCAGATTTGTATGTGTTTAAAGTTTGTTCAGGGTGTGCATTTAAATGATCTTCAACCTTTCTTCTGATGCATACTTGTCTCTTTCTGTGGTTGATTCTGTTCAAAGTAATGATTGGGATTTGATTAAATTAATATGGGTCAGGGAACTCTGAAGATGTAATTCAACTCCCCACAAAACAATGTGTGAAGTCACTTCTTAGTGTCCCAAGTGGTAGTATGACTGGATCATCACTGGAAGTGTTCAGTACCAAATGCTGCTCAAATTTCATTGAAAATAAATACAAAAACAAATTACATTGCAAATTCATTTCAGATCCTAGCACGTGATTTCCTGGAGAACTATGTGTTTTTGGCTGTGGGCCGTGTTGGCAGTACCAGTGAGAACATCACACAGAAAGTGGTATGGGTGGAGGAGAATGAGAAGAGATCCTTCCTCCTTGACCTTATCAATGCATCAGGTAGCCTAGCAAAACACCATCATACTTCAACTGTGCTTTATTTGTCACCATTTTTGTTAAAGCATAGCATTAATTATTTGCATGTTCATTAATGGGGCTTTTGTATAAAGTTATTTTGCTTGATTGGTTATTGGCATTCGTGTTGTCTATATCGACAAGTAAGTCTGTCAAGCCTGTGTTTAACTATATCTATGGGTAAAAATTCTTTTGCCTGATTGCTTTTTAGCTGTATTTCTTTACATGCATTTGCCATTATATATATATTGGACAAAAATATATACGTATGTCTGTCTGTCTGTAAATTTTGAAATTATGAATAATGATGTATTTATTCATTGACATTCTGATAAATATCAATCATAAAAATACCAATATCAACAACTTATTTTGTCCAGCATATTAATGTGATGATCATTGTGTTAAACGTAAGTGATTTTTTGCCCATGAAAGCAAACTGGAATGTTTTTATCAGGTGTTGCAGGTACATGCCTTTCATTCTCACTATGCATATGTGATTTGTTTGAACAAACTTGATCATTTTGATTTATCATAACCCTATCCCTACTGACAAGCATATACCAGTTCTGAACTAATAAGGAGCTTATTTTCTGAAGTTATCATGGTTCGACTTAAAATGGTTGAGGGTATATGGTTATAGCAGGGAATTCTGTCCTTTCAAGGATATTTTGGTTCAGTCAATAACTTAAAAGATGCAGTTTCAATTTTGTTTATGGTATTTTGATTATTCCTGGATAGCAGTTTAAATATGCGTTCAACCAATAATATGAAAACTATTGGTGGTGTTCAAATTTGAACATAACGTTTGATTGGTGCAGTGCGAAGGATGGGCCTTTACCTGTTACACTATCGTGCATAATACTCCGGAAAATTCTGTATAAACATCCTGTATCCTGCATACTGTATAAGCACCTATTATTACCTACTCTTGCTGATAACATTTTCCACATTTTTGTCAATCAAATACAAACCTCTCTGAGCTTTGGCAACACAACTTAAATCCCTTTGGCTTCTTCCTGCAAACTTTTACCTTTCTCATATATATTTTAATAACATCTCTGGTAAGTATGTAATTCTAAACTAAAAATATAATGGTGAAAAATGTCTTTCAGCAATTAGCCCAAATGATGTGTGAATTCCTCGTATTGAAATCCTATGTGGATTTGAAACCATTTTCATTGTCTGATGGGCTTATGTGTGCATGCTGACACTGGAGTGAAGTCACTCAGGGGATCTTTCATACTTTAGCAGAAGTCTAATGTCCTCCTCCATGTCTGAAAGGCATGTTTTCTTCAGGTCCAGAATCACTGACCTTGACCTTTGTGGAGACAAAGAAGGGTGCTGATGCTCTGGAAGAGTTCCTGCAGAAAGAGGGTTATCCTGCAACCAGTATCCATGGTGATCGGTCACAGCGTGAGAGAGAAGATGCACTGAAGGTGTTCCGTTCAGGAGACCGGCCTATCCTCGTAGCAACAGCAGTACGTATTGGTTCTGGGTTTTGGGGTTTTTTTTCTTTTTAAAGTAAAAGTTTAAAGCTATTACTGTCAGATTGACTATCCATGGAGTAGTGTCTGCCTTTGTCATGTTCAGAATTGTCCCATACTGTCCAGTGGTTTCAAGTAATGTGTTATAAGTGAACACTAACTGCTACTTGTTTAATACTTACAGGTTGCTGCAAGAGGCCTTGATATTCCCAATGTTCGTCACGTCATCAACTTTGATCTGCCAAGTGACATTGAAGAGTATGTCCATAGAATTGGGCGTACTGGACGTGTTGGCAACCTTGGTAAGTGTATTCTTTTTGAAGTTGGTAGCAATATTTGAGTGAATAACTTCATTATTAGTGTTTTGGGATATGGGTAAGACAAGCTAGTCAGAAAGTGCAGCCATAAAGATTTTTAAGAAAAATTATTTTTTAAAGCACTCCTGAAACCATTTATCAGTAGTCTGTAACTAGTCCGGCTTGAACAAGATACCATTACGATGCTGCTCAGCTTCTATTTATAGAAATGAAGGTATTGAACTTTCCAAATTCCTGAGACATAATATTGGATCATTGCTACTCACAACTTCATTCCCCATAAGTTTAGAAGGATGTGTAACTGCTTGAATCTTGGAAAATAAAAGCATTCTACATTGAATAATTATATGGGTAAGAATTCATGAAGTAAAGGAAGTGCTTATCCATAAGGTTCAGTATTGTATTTCATAACTTCTAAACTGCCACTGGAATAACACCCAAAAAGCATTGGCCAGATATGTTAATGATAATACATGCAATAAGCCTAGATTGTATTGATTGTAATGCCGATATAAGTTTGTGGAATCAAATGTAAAGGTTTTTGTCACAAGTTAAGGTGCATTTCATGTCATAGGTATTTTTAGCTAGTATTATTTGTGATCAAACTTGATCCATGTATCTCAAGCCACAGTGACTTGTGGTATAGGTATTTGGTGACAATTGATGTGATTATCTTTTTAGCCCAGATTATAATTGAATGCCTGTAATTCAATGCCTTTAACATTTCAGTTAACAAGCTTTTCATGATCATGATCAGGCCTACTCGTGTTTGTATGGTTGTGACTATGTTTCTGTTTTCAGGTCTGGCCACGTCTTTCTTCAATGAGAAAAATAAGAACATTATCCGTGATCTGTTGGACTTGCTAGTGGAAGCCAATCAGGAAGTTCCAACTTGGCTTGAGTCTATGGCTCATGAGGCTCGTTCATCTGGCGGAACAAGCAGGCGTGGCGGCGGGAGACGGTATGTTGTTGAATGTACTGTTTGAATGAAACATCAAACAATATCGAGTTACAAGGGCAGTTTTAGTGTCCACTGCAGATCTTCTTTCATTTCATTAGGGGCGATGGGGTAGCCTAGTGGTTAAAACATTCCCCTCATCGGTGCAATGTCTGAAACCCATTTCTGACCATTTTTGACATGATATTGCTGCAAATATGCTACAAGCAGAGTAAAACCAAACTCACTCGCATGCTTAGAACTTGGTCGCTCTCTTGCTTACATTTTATTATTGTTTGACTTGGACGAAATGATTCACAGTGTGGAGGTAGTAGTATATGTTGCAAAGTTAAATCCTGATCCTGCATGCATCATTTGCTTTTGCTCAGGGCTTTCTTACCTGTGATCTGTTTGGCGGTGTGTGATCGTTTTACCTTACTGTGTGCTAACAGTACAATTCTGAATGTTACCTCATGATAGCAAGTATATATATGCTAGTAGTGTAATTAATGGTGGCACGATTAATGGTTTCGTGCCACCATTAATTATACTACTATGCTTCATAACCATAATAAGTATGTGTCCCATTTGGAAAGACTTTAATTAATTACTCAATGCCCTTGCAGCTATGGATCTGGTGGATTTGGAGCTCGTGATTATCGTCAACAGAATAAGCAGAATAAATCCGGTGGGTTTGCAACCCCTGGGTTCCAGCAACAAGGCTTCAACCACTACAACCAGTACAACCAGTACAGCAACTACGGAGGAGCGTACAACCAACAACCAGCTGCTAACGACTGGTGGGGCAACTAAATCACTGCTGACCTCCATATGCTGGAATAGGGGACAAATGCTGCAGTTGTCTCCCTTTGACACCAGTTTGGGTTTGTCGGTGCAGTTACCTCCCCTTCTCACATATTGCTTGGAAACGGTGCACTTTGTTATTTTGACTGGCAAACAGTTGATGGAACCAGTAACAATTATTTGACTGTATGATATTTTGCATGATCAAGACTCTTGTGTCGTCTTGACTCTGCATACATAAACCTGGCAAGGCATCATACCGCCTTGCACTGTTCAATAGTATCACAACGTACCTCGAGACAGGATTCTGTTACACTCTGAAGTTACAGATGAAGGGAAAAAAAACTGTCCATTATTTTGCAAATTTTACATGAAAATAGCTGGATTAGTTCAGCGTCTGTTTAGACAGTTGTGCTGTCTTTCAAAATATCACTTGTTGGGTGACATGTCTTCACTCGTGGAAACAGATGAGCAAATTGTATTATTTTATAATGCAGAAATACTGACTGTTAGATGGAACAATGTTTCCATCCAACAATGCTGGAAGACTTTTATGAACCTTGTTTTAAATGTAATCGTTCATCTGTTACAACTGATAAATTATCGAAACAATTTGTAACCCTGACATGTTTATACTGGTTCTTCACCTGTTTCCATCTAAAGAGCCAGGCTTTTTATTATCATCATTTTTAAAACAATTTTCTTGGTGTTATATTTTAGATTAGTTTTTGTGTATAAGATGCCGTCCTGTGATAAATTCAGATTTGGTCGTGTATGTGCAAATCCAAGTCCACTGACAGATCACTAATGAGGAAAGTATTAGTGATACATAGATAGATGATTGGTTGTAATGTGGTACTATGGCTGATCATAGTTAGTTGACTGTGTTCGACAGGGATAATTTCCTAAGCCTCGTAGCACATACAAACAGAAAACAGAAGCACAGGGTTTTATATGTATTGCAACTCCCTACCTGAATAGGGCATTGTCAAACTGAAGTGCCATATTTCTACAAAATTGTAATTGTACTTGTGTTGTTTATCCTTTAATCTGTGTGAAGGTATGTAATGAGTTGTACCTTACTGCGTGTGACCAGTACATTTCACACTTGCCAGGCACTTCTTGGAGACTTTATATGTTAACACGTCTTACCGTGAATGCCCGGCCTGATGAACATCTTGTTCATCCTCTCAAGAAATGCATTTATTCTAGAAGTGTTAACATATTTGTTTGAATCAAAACATTTGCCAAATTGTTTGACATTTGTAACAAAGACACATTCTGGAACTGTGCAGGCCAGGTTAGGCTGTTCTGATTTCCAGAAGTCTTGATGTCACTGAGCATCATTGAAATTAAGAATGGTGCCTCATTGCATGTTCACTACTTAAACCCTGTGCATCGATTGTGAAACTCTTTCCTTTAGCTTTAAAAGTTGCATATAAGTAATCTCTGAATTATATGTATTTAATATGGTGTTAGGAAAATACAAGTATCCATTATTAAATTAGGGGATAGCTCAAAATATCTGCTCCCAAATTATCAGCTAATGCACCAAAGCATGATTACTGGGATAGGTTCTGAGATCAGTTGAGAAGTTAAATGTGTGGGACCATTTTTGCTAACACAGCTAAATGATCTGCAAGAATGTTCAATATTATTTTAATGTTTCACAACTAGTATATGCAGTACATTTATTCACTTATAAAGGAACCGTCAGTTGAAATATTATGCTTTGTTATAGTTAGAACTTAACATGACATTCATTTGCCTCGTTCTCCATTGTCATGCGATGTATATTGTATAACTGTCTGAATTAACTTTGAAATTCCACTACCCATTTTACGAATGATCGAAGCCTATTTATTTGCATTTCAAGTGCCAACATCCTGTACTCCAAAGTTAGTGCAATGTTAAGAAGTGATGATGACTAGTGTTTTGTCATGTATGGTAGAATATGGTACACTATACAACAGTATTTACGTCTATAGAGGATCAATCTGTATCTATAGGCTGGTCCCATTTAGCTGCAGAGAAACCCTATAGCTAGTGATAGGATGTTTCAAGTCCGCTACAGTCAAATTGATCATGACATGATAATACAACATTCCATGTTATGTACAACTTCATAATACAGCATAAGTGATTTTCATCCAGTATCATGTTATCTTAATCAGCCTCCATTCAAACTCTTGCCCATATAGTCATTGAAGTTCTTGGATAGAACCAAGACCATCTAGCACATATAGGTGCCTCGATCTGTGAGACATCTCAGGCTTGCCTTGGTGAACCTTTTCCATTGAGAATGATTTGAATATCACATATTTCATAGCCCAGTATCTGTGATAGATCTTGTTCATGACATGAGATAGCCTTGTGTTTAGTTCCCTGTATAATGATCCATCAGTATATTGGCCTTGCTACAAACAGATTTGGGGAGAGTTTGGCATGAATTTACGGTATGTTCGTTCGTTCATTGGGCAAGCCTGATTAGTGGAACTTATTGTCTCGGAGACTTTGGTGCTTACGTCTTTTCCCTACCCACTGACTTGTGAAGAATGCTCCCATATTTGTGAGAGTGGGTGCCTGCCTGCCTGCCTGAAGTGTGCGTGTGTGAACGCGTGTGCGAGCGAGGCTGCAATTGACTTGTTGGCAGCTGGCAAGTCTGTCTGGTCCTGCTCAGGGTCGAGCATTGTTGATGTCTGAAGTACTTGCTTACTTATGTTGATATCGCCAGGGACCACATTGAACAATCTGTGATGACTATGAGGGCGTATTGCGTCATTCATTTCTAGCCAACTGCAGATTATGGGGTATTGTGCATTTTGAAGAGGTACCCATTCTTTTATGTGAGCATTTTACTTGTTGGTATGATCTTGATATGCTGTTAATGTTAACTTATGATCACATAGTGAAAAGATTCACTGTTCCTTCCACTCAAATTTTGACTGTGTAACAGTCGTCCATTGTGTAGATGAAACTCGCTGGCATTGGTGAGCCTAACATATCATGTCTTTTTATCAATACTCTACATTACTTGCTTTACTGAGACGTAGTCTCCACTGTTTGACATGATCAGAGTACTTATTTGAAGGATCTCTGAATTTTCTTTCTGATCATGTATCATAAAAGTTATCATGGATTTTATGATAATCAAACTACATTATTTTTTTTACATGTTATTTTTTAAAATAATGTTGACCTCTTAACTGCGCAAAGATATAACATGTTGATCCATATGTAAAGTTTAAGCTCAGGGAAGCCCTGACCGGGAGATAGAGCAGGGATTTTATTATTGATTAGTATTATTTGTATTGTCCTGAACTAGTCATGTACAAATGACATGTATTCCTCCCAACTTAGATCTGACTGTTACACAGCTCTTGATTTGCAATTAGGCTGTTGGTTGCTATGTGATCAGCCCCTTTTGAAACCAGTATAATCCAGTGGCATTCAGTCTCCCTGCCAGACCCGTGGTGAATAGCACAAGGTAGGAGGAGGTTATACCTTGGTAAAACACAGGTCTTGATTCTTGGGCAGCCATGTCAGTCCTGATCAACCTAGATGAACAACAGAAACTGAACAAGCTTTCTCCCATTTTTTTGTAACTATTTCTTGCCCACCTTTTGTTAAACCAAAACATGGTTATTTGCCCAAGAACTCCCAAGAATGTTTTGCCATGTATGTGTGAACAAAGGGTTCTCTGCACAAACAATGGGATTGCAGGTTTTTTTTCTATACAGCAATACTCTGTAGTATTTGTTTGCATTGTTATGTGATACTTAAGCCATTATATTATACATGTACCATTTCATGGTTTTAAATGGTTGAATTAAGAACCACGAGGCATATTTCTAAAGCACTAAGGAGAGAGTTGATTTTTATATGGGACGGCATTTTTCTCATATTGACAAACTTATTTAGTTGTGTAAAAGTCTGGCTAACCGAGATGTTACATTTGGTCACCTCCATGAAAAATGGAGTGATGTGTCGACTTAATGTATGCCATGATGTTTGTGCTGTATGTCATTCTACACAAACTCCTTTACTCAAATGTACTGGTGAGTCCAGATTTTGTGTTTCAGTCTGTTTGTCAAATAATCACTGAACTTGTCGGAATGAACTTTCATGACACGATCAGTTTTTGAAGATTTTTAAACAGCACAAAATGTTTGTGGTTTGACACCTGAGGTCAGAGATATGAGAATGATTGAAGAGTTGTGGAATGAGTTGTGAAGCACAGTTCAATGTTTGTTCACATGACTATTTTGTTATTGATAGATCTGAGGTGCAGTATTTTTATGATGTCCTCAAGCAGTGTCTTGAGGTCGGTCAGTCCACATGAATATCAAAATGTGATATCATTAGAAAACAATTTATTCATCTACTTTAGATCTTAGAGATGTATAGAGCCATTTTGAAGGCCTTCATATTTTTTATTGCTTGCCATCATTCAAAGAGGATGGTACTAACTTTTTGTTGTAATCATTAACGAGGCTAATTGCCTTCTTGAACAGTGCCTACATGCTAGTCACTTCCAGGGTATGTAAAGATACTTAGTCCTGAGAGTGTTCCTCCTATGAGAGAGTACCCTATCGGCACAGTCACAAATGTCTTTCACAGCATAAGCATATGACCCATTTTGATAATTTCAGATACATATGCTATGTAATTTATTTCCAAAAATAAGTTTGATTAGTGAATAATATATGTGCACCTATTACCATGGATGATCCAAATGCCTTCATATAAATCACTCATATTGAGAAGGTTGATGGTTTGTATTGGCACTAAGTAATGAGTACTATAATGTACAGCATTGGGAGTATTCCTGGTGATGGCTGCACATTCCTAGTATTACCTTCAAATGGCTCTTCCATGGTGAATATCTGTTGTGTGAGCAAACTACATTACCATGACCTATTCTCTCTGGAGCAAGCCAAAGTTGTCTACATGACCAAGTGTTACATCTGGGCATTTTGAATGTTTATAGTTGAATGCAATAAAGATGATAAAAACAAACGACTTTTGTCTTTTGTTCAAGGCACTGGAATAGCTTTGATTTGTTGTAGAACTCGGAGGCTTCAACACAGTTGTAATGTTTACAGCTTTGGCCACAAAGGTTTGACTTATGTGTATGCAGTATCATGACTCGCCTTAGATTATCAATTATCTCATGCCAAGTGGACCATAGAAAGATAACTGTCAAAAGTGGGAAAGCGGCTTTGTATCTTGTGTAGGATATGTTTGTTTTCTAAGATGAGTGTAATAAACCTTATGATAGGGATAAGTGTGATGAGCGTGATTAATGGAAGCCTTCGGCCATTCGAGATCTGTGCATGCAATCACTCTGTACACACCACCTTCATTTTAACTTCTCACACTGTCTGGATTGAACATAATCAACAAAACGTTAGAGGTCTGATGAAATGATATAAGGAAGCTGCCTAACATGGGACACTGAGGCTATAGTATTGGAATAATTATTACCTGCATCATATTTCCTTTCGCAGTTTCAGCAAAATCAACTCTTGGCACTTCAACAATGAGACACCTTCGAATTACGACTTCGCGACAAAGATAACTAAGGACATCAGACACCAGTGAATACGAACAGGCTTGACCTTAAGTCACATGTTTGGTTACTGCACTGTGTGTGTAATAATCACCTAGTAGAAGTAGCATCAGTAATAAGAACAAGATGAACTGTATTAGCAAATTGTGGATCCAGGGTGAGCGCGCATGGTAGTCATTTTGTCCAGAAAGTTTATTAAATGACCATTGAAACTCTCGTGATCTGGTTGTAAATCGAAGCTCTAAGTCAAAGTTGAAGAACTGAACGTGTTGGTAACCAGGATTGTCCTGAATGTGCAACACAAACCGTTTTACAACTGGCAACATGTGAGCTACATAGGTCAGGTGTGCACTGATACTTGATATATACAACATCTTCATGTGCCAGGTCAGCATAGAGTATACTTTTCGGGGATCTGTGTTTTCGTACGTTTATCAGTTCTCCAAAGGTTATCAGTCGGAAAGCCAGCACATCTGCTGGCTGCGGCGTTAAACTGAATTCACTCAGTCACTACTAATTCCGCCTCATTTCCCAACCTTACACGCTACAAGCCGCCTACTGAGGGTAGTAAGGTGACCAGTGTCAAATGCTTCTCCCTCTTCTGTCCGAAGTTTGCTTGCAATTGTGTTAAAAATTAATTATGGAGTTGACAACTGATATTAAAGTTGAGCGAGTTTAGTTTTACGCCGCCCTCAGCAATATTCCAGCTATTTGGCGGTATTAAAGTTGAAGTTCAGACACATAATAGCCCTCAGCAATATTCCAGCTATATGGCGGTATTAAAGTTGAAGTTCAGACACATAATAGCCCTCAGCAATATTCCAGCTATATGGCGGTATTAAAGTTGAAGTTCAGACACATAATAGCCCTCAGCAATATTCCAGCTATATGGCGGTATTAAAGTTGAAGTTCAGACACATAATAGCCCTCAGCAATATTCCAGCTATATGGCGGTATTAAAGTTGAAGTTCAGACACATAATAGCCCTCAGCACCCACTAGATGGTGCGCCACATGGTGAAAGTAAATTTGTATTCCGCGAAGAAGCAACCGATCACTAATTCGACGCTTACAAAGTTCGAAGATTACACGATGCCATTTAGAAAGTGGTCAAGTGCAACATATGTCATATTTGGGATTCCACTTTCTTACCTGACCCGTGAGGGTCTCAGGGTAGAATAGACCTTTGATGAACCCATGCAGCAACCCATGCTTGCCACAAAAGTCGACTATGCTTGTCGTAAGAGGCAACTAACGTGATCGGGTGGTGACACGGACAATGACACGGTTGGGACGTTGTTTGTTGTCATATAGGGGATTAATTAGCCTATTAGGAGAACGGAAATGCTACCAAAACAGTGCTTGCAACACTTGAGAAAAACATCTTGATCACAGATCAGAACACACTAAAACTACAGCAATTTAAGGTTTATGGTGCCAATTATACTCACAACTTCATAAAAATGTGTTAAACATACACCAATTTCCCCGATTCCTTTCTTTTTCTTCCTTTTTCCCGGCTTTTTTTCTTTCTTTCCTACATTCGTTCATTTCGGCCAGTAATACACTGTTCGTGAGATTCACCATATTACGCAGCATTAATATTGTGTATATGCGGTGCATTATATAACGTCTTAACGCTGTATGTTGTACTCCGTGCGGCTTATATAACAAATTTCAGCATTAATATTGTGTATATGCGGTGCATTATATAACGTCTTAACGCTGTATGTTGTACTGCATTTCATTTCATTAGTTTATGAATGTATATAAATACTCTGATGTGTTCTGGATCTGAAAGTGTTTTGTACTGCTCGGGACAACTGTTAACAACCCTGTAGTGTTGTGTTCATGCACATAACAGTTTGTACAATACATTTGAAATGACGTACTTAAAGAGGGGAGGCTATATACAGTTGTAGATTATCCCTGCTTGCAGCTATCGATCTATATAATGAAGTTCAGGTCTGGTACTGCGGAGCTATAATGAATTAAATCACATTTGATTCGAACGTTCAACTTTTAAGAAACAAATATGCCGATGTACATAAAAACATTACTTATATTTTGAATGTATAGTGCCACTGACGAAGCTGTCAGATGTAGCGTAGAATGTACATTCTCAGCAAGATACAGATTCTAAGGGAAATACATTCTAGTGTTGTTTCAGGTGCGGATACAGCTGATTGAAGAAGAGGTTGGGGTGCACACTCTTGGGAAAGGGGGCTGTGGGGTGGGGGCGGGTGCACGCTCTTGAGAAAGATGGATAGGAAGGGTGCACATGTAATTTTCACCCGATTTCACGGGTCATATGATAAACTTTCTGGATATAAGGGCACCAACTCACCAGTACACTAAGTCAGCGATCTAAGTTTCACTATAGCTCATATGATTTCGCACTTTTTACACTGATCAGCTTTAATCAACTTTTTATGTTTATCAGCATGAGGTTGCAGAGCTCATCATTTAGATGTATGACAGCTGTAGATGTAGGTGCAATGATGGGAGAAACACAATTTGGATCGAACTATGATTTTCCCCTGTGCTATTCAATGCCCCTAACAACAACCTACGAAGCATTGAATTACAGCAGTATTTTACTTGTTCCAACTGAACTCTCTGCTGGTAGTTTCAAGATTGAAAATTTCAAATTATGCTACTTATGTGCATGTTTCTGGACTGGTACGACGCTCAGTGTCCTTTATGTACTGTCATACGCACTACAAATACCAGTTTGCGAAATGTTGCAATAGTTATATGATATTTCTTCAGCTATAATTACACAAATATTTTCAAGATTCGATGAAGTATACCCCTTCACAGAAGCCGTGTTTGTAATTTTTCGGAAAGGACTCTGATGTTTACATGTAGCACATCGATGTCGCAAAGTTAACATCCGGGCACTGTCTCTTACCCGTTTACGGCCTTATAGGTGAGGACGTGAGTAATATTCAATGTGTGTGAATCCGCGAGAATCGTGATAAATATATGAACATCAGTTATATTGAGACAGAAAAATAAATATTCTATACTCTAATTTATTATTAGGAAGTAATATTTTATGGATGGCTTCATGGATAATCAAGTTGAAGCGTTTAATATGAGATCACCCCTGTTTACCTCACATGTACACATTTGGCAGTAGCTATACGTGAATAATTGTCTTCGGGTGAAGTATTTGAGGCCAGGTCTGAATATTGTCTTCAGTGTACACATCTGATTACAGGAATAGTTGAAAATAGTGAAGTGAGTTGTTATTGATAACGTTGGTTGAGGTGTTTTACTTCATCATGGAATCACAGAAACTGGCGTTTCATAAACAGGACTGTTGAATGTGTCCGTTGAAGTTTGATACGAACATTATTATATGAAAGTAATTGTTGTATTCTCATAAAAGGTTGTCATTAAGTGGATGTAAGGAAATAATGGAACCCATTTTTGGCGACCGATTATCCTCATTTGTTTGTCAAAGTTGGACCTCCCAACACCCTCCCTGCCCTGCTTATTTTCAAAAGCTAGTTGGAAATTAGGACATGTTTAGGGTAAAATGTTGGTGTCACAAATTTTCATTGCAAATTCATGAAAAGTCAAACGTTAGAGTGGCTCTTCACTTTGTTGATCAGAAAAGCGTATTTGTGGTCCTGGAGCAAAGGCAGTAATGAATTTTCTACTGTATTTCTTTTAGTCACCATGGGACGTGTTATCCGTTCCCAGAGAAAGGGTCCAGGAAGTGTGTTCAAGGCCCACACAAAACACAGGAAAGGGGCAGCCAAACTTCGAGCCGTTGACTATGCTGAAAGACATGGCTACATCAAGGGCATCATTAAGGTGGGTTTGCCATTGTCTCTTGCTGCAGGATCATTGAATGCTACAGTGATGTTAAATTAGTCGCTTGACATGACTGACCCAAAAATAGTTGTGTATGTTGTCTAGTTTTCATTGCTGATCTCGGTAATGGAGGGAATGCATACAATAGTTAATGAAAAGTTGATAGATGTTTCAAGTAACATATTTTTGGTGCTGTCAAATTTGAAGTCAAAATATTGACCATTGCTGACAGTGGGTTAAGTTACATATTGGAATGGGGTGTCAGTTTGAATTGTGCTATACATTATTGTAAATATTTTACTTCATATTTTATGCATGTTCCGTACGTTACACAGGTATTGAAGTTGTTGCACCTCTTCCTTCTGAGCAAACATTTAGCTGCCACACTTGAAGGAACAAACAGCAATTTTAGTGGTCTGGTGACAATTGTCAGTGATAAAGTATCATAATTAAAATGTGAGATTTCAAGCTGTGTTGCTGTTCTAACACAGCATAAGGACACTGTGATTAAATTTATATTTCTGCTGAAACTAGTGGCGCATGTATACACTTTACAGAGCATGAGGTGCCAAATTATGCTTGATAATATATTCCCAAGTCAGTGAAGGGTCAAAGATTGTTGGCGGTTTTCTCCCACCTCGGGTGGACATATGTGGAATGTTAATTTGAAAGTTCAGGTTTCATCCATCTTGCTCCAAAATTACCTCCCTTGCCACAGGATATCATCCATGACCCTGGCCGTGGAGCCCCACTGTGCAAAGTTGTATTCCGTGATCCATACAGGTACAAAATGAAGAATGAGACTTTCATTGCTGCCGAGGGTATGTACACTGGACAGTTTGTGTACTGTGGAAAGAAAGGTGAGTTTCAGTCATGGGCTTGACAGACATGGCCAAGGGCATAGCTATCATTATTTAAAAAATAGCTTAAGCTTATACGTCATTTTTGGTAAATAGGTTATGCAAGTCCTGAATACTGTCTAAAGAAAAGCTTTGCAACCTATCTGGTTTGCTCAAAGGGTTTGGCTTGTTAAGCGTTTGATGACGGCTGCTTGTTAGACAGATGAGGTATAATCATAATGAAGTGTAAACTTTGCTGTGTGATAGTTTTAATACCATCTTACAACAGATTATGACTCAAATTTTTAACTCAAGTTGAACCCTGTACAGTGTTGTACTAGAGGTAGCACTCCTTTATGAACACAATTTTTTTTCTTTAATTCTGAGTATATCTATATTACACAGAACAGACTGTCTTGAACACATATCTTTGATAGGCATTCTAGAATGATGTCTTGAACACGTCCATACTTTAACCATAGTTATTATGATATAGATGGTAACATCGATGATGAGCTAAAAACAATTCTTCACTTTGACCTGAATTATTATGTTGAGAATTTGAGCTCTGAGCTGTTAACCTGCTTTTCTAAATGGCTGCAGTATTTCACTGTTACACATATTTATTATGATGGGCAGTCACTCATCTTCCAAACAGATGTGGGATTCTTCTCATGTTGAGGATGTTTAGACTTGATGTGTTGTCTCTTGCCCATGCATCTGTTAGTGAGCCCAAGACAAACTAGAGATTAATAGAGACAAGCTCTGAAGCCAACATTAGTGAAAACTCCCTAATGGGCAAGGGAAGTGGTATGTTAATGTGTTTTCATGCTGATTTCATAACCTGAAAGTGACAGTCGAGTAGCCAAGTGATTAAAGTGTTCGCCCTTCTCACTGAAGACATTGTGTGAAGCCCACTTCTGATCTCTCTCTGGAATGATGGAATGCTGTTAAATTTAAAATTTGGAAGTAATATTTTATGGATGGCTTCATGGATAATCAAGTTGAAGCGTTTAATATGAGATCACCCGTTTACCTCGCATGTACACAGTTGGCAGTAGCTATACGTGAATAATTGTCTTCGGGTGAAGTATTTGAGGCCAGGTCTGAATATTGTCTTCAGTGTACACATCTGATTACAGGAATAGTTGAAAATAGTGAAATGAATTGTTATTGATAATGTTGGTTGAGGTGTTTTACTTCAGCATGGAATCACAGAAACTCACAACTGGCGTTTCATAAACAGGGCTATTGAATGTGTCTGTTGAAGTTTGATGCGAACATTATTATATGAAAGTATTTGTTGTATTACTCTTTGGAATGATGGAGCGCTGCTAAAATTTGTGTTAAATCTTACTTTTAAACCTGAAAATTGATCTGAGACTGATCATACACAAATAATACAACTTCCTGTCTGACTTTTTATCTCACATTGGAATACACAGGAGAGACACACATCAGCAATAGTAAATGTGCAAAATAGACAAAGTAACATCAATGATGAGCTAGAAAATAATTCTTCACTTTGACCTGAATAATTATGTTGAGAATTTGAGCTCTGAGCTGTTCTGTCTTCTAACTTTCCTGGCTGCAGTTGTATTTTGAACATCTGTGAAAATGAAGACCATCATTTCCGTTGTGTATATGAAGATTACTTGTAGATTTGTGGAGGTAATTGGGGTATGCTAACAGTATGTAATGGGAACCTGTAAATAGTACTTTGGAAATGAAATGTTGTAATCTTAAAAACTATGAGCAGGGATATGATGTCAGCGAATCATGTAACATTATCAGGCCTGATTGGCAACAAGTATGTGGAACATGCTTATATCAGACCAGGTTTTATTTTGTCCATATCACTTATTGTATATCTTAGTTGAATGAAAACTACTGGTCCCTGTTAGGTTTGTTAGAGCTGTACATTTGAGTATAAATAATTCTGTTAAATGTTACCTGCCTGAATGTGTAGTGCTTAGCCTGTACAGCAAAGAAACCATCTGTGACTGTCTCTGACATGTTTCAGCCAACCTCCAAGTTGGCAATGTGCTGCCAGTGGGCTCCATGCCTGAAGGTACCATTATCTGCAGTCTAGAAGAGAAGACCGGGGACCGTGGCAAGCTTGCACGTGCCTCAGGCAACTATGCCACAGTCATCTCTCACAACCCAGATACTCGGAGGACACGTGTGAAGCTTCCATCTGGTTCCAAGAAAGCCATTCCCTCAACAAACAGGGCTATGGTTGGTGAGTAATGAAGACATTGTTTGTCATTTTTGAACCCACACTTTTCAGTACTTTCTTGAATTTTCAGTTCTCCTTACCTGCTTCAAAGTATTTTAGATCTTTGACCCTCATAAGTCTGTATTCAAGGATGAAACTTAAATCAGTGTTGAACAATTTCAGATTTTGTTCCTTGAACTGTTATCTATATATGTGCAGTGTTATATGCATTATGAACATAACCCAAAGGCTCTAGCTGTCTTTGGTAAAATGTGTGTAGTTGTAAACTGAAGTAGGGGAATTTCCAATATGATTTTTCAAATTTGTTATCAAAATAAACCTCTGCAATATTTGGGTTTTGATGGAGAAGTAGAGCTGATTTTTGTTATGTGCAATGATCTTGTGTGGCAAGTTAGGCATTTCACCAAATGTGCTTGCAGGTATTGTTGCTGGCGGTGGTCGTATTGACAAACCCATGTTAAAGGCTGGACGTGCCTACCACAAGTACAAGGCCAAGAGAAACTGCTGGCCTAAAGTCAGAGGTGTTGCCATGAACGTGAGTATAGGCCTCATTTTCTTCTGCTGATGTGATTGGAAACATTTGTGTTCAGTATCTCAAACCAAATAATCAGTTTCTTATCCAAGATTCCATCTTTAGACTCTGTGAATCCATTAATTTGTGGCCCTTCAGTTTGGATTGAAAACAGTTGTCAGTTACTGTGTTAGTGTTTTGCTGTCCCAGAGTACACAGGCTGCATGATAAATATGTATTTGGGACAGAACCATTTGTCTGTGGAGGCTTATGGTTAAGGAAATGTCCTGCCTAACGTAGCTTTGATACATTGCATATGCTTTTAAGTCCTTTACCGTGCTGTGACATGTACCTACCTATCTGTAATCTCACTGGAATAGTGTTTGACATAGGATGTACGTTTCTGTTGATTAACTTGTCCTTTGATATTACACATGCTTTTAAGTGCATTGCCACGATGTGACGTGCCCCTGCTGTGATTTCACTTTTAGTAGTGTCTTACACACAGATGTAAATTCTGGCCTTTGGAGTATCTTCGTGCCTCTTGAGTCCATGTTGTGTTTTTCAGCCGGTTGAGCATCCCCACGGTGGTGGTAACCATCAACATATTGGAAAGGCTTCAACCGTCAGGAGGGACACCTCTGCTGGTAGAAAGGTAGGCTGGTGTTATTTAGTCTCTGAGTTTGTACAATGTATGCTTCTCCTTATAGTAAGTAGTAATAGTTCTCCATTCATTATTCAAGTTGACCTGTGAAGGTCCCGGGGTAGAATATGCCTTCAGCAACCCATGCTTGCCATAAAAGACGACTATGCATGTCGTAAGAGGCGATAATGGGATCGGGTTGTCAGGCTCGCTGACTTGGTTGACACATCATCAGTTCCCAATTGCGCAGATCGATGCTCATGTTGTTGATAACTGGATTGTCTGGTCCAGACTTGATTATTTACAGACCGCCGCCATATACCTGGAATATTGCTGTGTGCGGCGTTAAAACTAAACTCGCTCACTCACTATTTACAGACCGCCGCAATATAGCTGGAATATTGCTGAGTGTGGCGTAAAACTAATCTCACTCACTCATTATTCAAGCTACTAACACTGCCCAGATTCCCTCTAAGGATTTACGTACACAATACATGGTAGGTTGTCAGGTTTAGAGGATGTCTGTTTTTGTTTGTTTATATTGTATGTTGTTGTATTCCTCTTCTAGGTCGGTCTCATCGCTGCCAGGCGTACCGGTCGTCTTCGTGGTACCAAGCAGCTCACAGGAAAGTCGGACAAAGAGTAAATACAATTGTACAGACAAGAATAAAACATGTCCAGGGAATACGTTTTTTTTGTTTTTTGTATAACCAGACGTACTCCATTTGTATGTTGGTCTTGAAAAAAATTAGGACACCAAGAGCAGTGATCTATTCAGTTAATATACTATATCAGCGAGTCACACCAGCCAGATATGTAGAAAGCATGATATCTGAAAACTGGGATCTTCCAGGGAACAATCAGCAGGTGTATATGAGATGTAGGCTTTCTGGACTAGACATAAATGCTAACTGGCACGTTTTATGTCCCAGGCATGTAATACGGGGGATATAGTTGACCCCTTTGTCTGTCCATCTATCTGTTCGTCCATAATCAGTTTGTTTCTGGAGCATAACTCAGAAACCGTTCAATATTTTTAGACCAAACTTGATAGATAGTAATCTCAGCCTATGGTTGTGCTGTTTGCTATGTACTTTTTGGAACATTTTGGTGTTAGTCTTATGGTGGGGTGGGGTGGGCTTCGTTTCCGGTGGAGCAGAACTGAAAAAACATTCAATGTTTTCCTGCAAAACTTGGTAGATATATCAATCAGAACCTAAAGTGGTGCCTTTTGCTATGTACAGGTTTTTGTGGTTTATTATTTTCTCGGTTTCCATGGAAATGTTTTGGACCTAGTCTGAAAAAGTGGGCTGTGTGTTTCATTTCCAGAGCAGAACTCCAAAACTTCTTATTATCTGGTAGTAAAACTTTCCAGATATGTGTGGCAGACCCCAAAGTCGTGCCTTTTGGTTTTTAAAGGTTTTTGCGATGTATTATTTTCTTGGCTTCCTTGGAAACGTTTTGGACTTAGTCTCAAAATGGAGGGGTGGGCTTCGTTCCCAGAGCACAACAGATCTTGGAAGATATATGAAATTGTGACTTTGCTGGTTACAGATGTATGGCTTTCATAATATTCATGAATGCCATGGAAACAATTCAAACATAGTCTAAAAAAACAATGAGTAAATCTCAGATTATTTGTCCTTTCAAACGTGGGAGCCGGGGACATATGTCATCTTCTGATGACGCTTGTTTTGTTTTTTCCATGGAACATGTTGGTGTTAGTCTAATGGTGGGGTGGGCTGTTTCCGGAGCTGAACTCAAAAAACCATTGAATATTTTTCTTCCAAACTTGGTAGGTTATCAATCAGAACCTAAAGGGGTGCCTTTTGCTCTTTACAGGTTTTTGTGATTTATTATTTTCTCCGTTTTCATGGAAATGTTTTGGACTTAGTCTCGAAATGGAGGGATGGGCTTTTTTTTCGGAGCACACATCTTAAACCATTCAATATTTTTCTGCAAAACTTGGTAGATGTATCAATTGGAACCTTAAGTGGTGCCTTTTGCTATGGACAGGTTTTGGGGATTTATTATTTTCTTGGTTTCCATGGAAACGTTTTGGACTTAGTCTCAAAAATGTGTTGGCCGGGGGATATGTTATCTTCTGATGACTCTTGTTTCTGCAAGAGGTATTTATAGAACAAGTGAAAACGAATACCTTACGGCAGGTTTGTAATTATGTCAGAATAAGTTAACCGTAAGTATTTTGGATGATTTAAGGTTGAATGTGCATGCACATGAGCAATAGCCTGGAGTAGGCAAACTAATACTGCCTGTCATGATGGTCATCTTGATATAACTGAAATCACATTACTGCGGCGGATTCTGAATTAAACTGGAGGTGGTTGTCTTTGGAATGAGTGAACAGTATAGCCAAACTAGTAGGTACTTGATGGGAAGTCTTGTCTTGGAGAGTGAAAAATTCAGCGCTAAGGAGGTTGGTCCCAGTTTGGCTAGCTACAACTTCATGGATCATTCATTTACCGAGTGCATGATGCAACCTCAAAATGCACACATTTGAGTCCCAGCTCTGTGGAAACCTGCAGACTTTGACACTAGGTGATGTCCAGATACAAGTACAATGATCACTGATTACATACATTTATTCATTTATATACACAGAAGAGGCATGATGTCACAGCTCCAACCAGATACAGGTCACCAGTATGTTCAGCCCAACATATCTCTGAATACCCAGAACTTCAGCAGATCAACCCTGCTACCATGACAACTTATAGCATTTGCTTTCTTTTGAATACCTCTCTATAGGCCTACTGGCAAACAAGGATAAGTTGGACTGGCACAGAGAATATTTACGTAGGCAGAGCATGTCTGTGAGCAAACCCATTTGGTTTGTGAAAGGTTGAGCAAATGTAGGCTAGTGTGGTGTGAGTGTTGATGTGAATGTATGTGAGCATGAGTGAATGCATCCTTGATATCTCCGGGGTATATATTCCGATGAATCGCCACTATACCCTGGATGCATCTACATCTCGGCCCGAAGATTTTGTTACTTCCCTTTGCTGGCTCCGCATTCTCACAGTAGCCATTTGGCTAAGAGGCCATTACAACTGAATTTGCCAGTGTCAACAAAGATAGCGGTCACGGCTGCGAAGGTTTGTTCGTGGTGCGACTCAGATTTGGGGGAAATCATACAGACGCATTGATAGGTCCGACAATTTAACAACAACAAACCAGAGTCATCAGAAGATGACAAATCCCCCCGGCCCCCACATGTTTGAAAGGACAAATAATCTGAGAGTTACTCATTGTTTTTTTAGACTAAGTTTGAATTGTTTCCATGGAATTCATGAAAATTATAAATGCCACATATCTCTAACCAGCAAAGTCATAATTTCAAGATGTCTCATATATCTGCCAAGATCTGTTGAAAGATATGAAATGGTTTTCGAGTTGTGCTCGGGGAACGAAGCCCACCCCTCCATTTTGAGACTAAGTCCGAAACATTTCCATTGCTGCAGAAACCCAGGTTTACCCTTCGTGTTATCTTGTTTGTAAATATGTTTCATTTCAATCCCTAATCCCCTATTTCAGACACCATTAAGAGGGAGCATAACTTGACAGTGTGACTGGACCAGGCATGTCTTTACATTTCCTGTGTAAAGCAACATTCATGTACAGTGGAGGCAGTGGTGTGAGTGTTATATTTGATAACAACAACTTTCCTTTTCCTTGAAATTAAATAAGATGAACAAGCACACAGTTCAGAATCACAAACTGCACATATGTGGAGGTTAATCTTGTATATTTGCTCTCTCCACTGGAAGCTACATCATGTTCAGTTCATGGCCAAGTTTGAGACAAAATGTAGACACCTTGCCCCTATCTTCCAATGCATTCTCCACTCATGTCGCACTGTTGATGACCCTTGCAGTTTTCATCTCAGGCAGTTCCTCAACTCTGACAACTGTTTTCCTAGAGTGGTAGCTTGGAAGACACCAGAGTTCAATGAAATTGTTTTCTGTGTTAACAGTTCTCCCTATCAGCTATTGACTGTCGGCTTCACAACAATAATCTCCGCCACTAACCACACCCTCCTCCACATAAGTTCATATTGGTAATGCCAAGCTGTGGTTGATGGGAGCTGTCGGTCCAGCATGGACTTAGTGAAACGATTGTCTCCATTCTTTCAGTCACTTGCATCCATCTCAACCTCATCTATTGCTAGGCTGGTGTCCGCTAGACTGTCGTTAGGGGGTGTGGCAGTTGGCGACGTGTCCTCAGCAACAGACATTGCTGTAGGTGTAGCCACCAGTTTGAATTTTGGGTTGTCAAACTTTGGCACCTCTTCTTCACTACCTGAAATAAAACATCATTTTAAGTGATTTACTGAGGGCATAAATAGAGATAAGACCCCAGTTAGTAGTGAGTGAGTGAGTTTAGTTTTACGCCGCACTCAGCAATATTCCAGCTATATGGCGGTGATCTGTAAATAATCGAGTCTGGACCAGACAATCCAGTGACCAACAACATGAGCATCGATCTGCGCACTTGGGAACCGATGACATGTGTCAACCAAGTCAGCGAGGCTGACCACCCGATCCCGTTAGTCGCCTCTTACGACAAGCATAGTCACCTTTTATGACAAGCATGGGTTGCTGAAGGCCTATTCTACCCCGGGACCTTCACGGGTGACCCCAGTTAGTAACAACTGGGTTGATATACTAATAGCAGCATAAATATGATTGATTTTAGGTAGATAGATATAAAAATTGAGTTGCATCGCTTTGCCCAAACTCTTCAAAATGTTTTTCAGTCAAAATGTGATAATGTTGACTTCCATATACAGTCGAAACCTGTTTACCCGGACGTTTTGGTTTCACTCGAAAATAGCCGGGATAGCGAGACGTCCGGTTAACTGGATCAAACATCCAAAACATGAAAATTAAGTGAAAGGAAAAAAATATTCACGTACGTATATCAGTAAATCAAAAGTCAGTAGTAATAACACTGAATCATCATAACATGCAAGTGTAGCGATAACACGTGGAAGGCAGAACGTAGTAATGTGAAAGAAAGAAGTATGATATTCAAGTCACTGAACTGTTTTTCGTTATCAATATGATTTCTACAGATTGACAGTCACAATGAGTATACTGCATCAATGTCTGGCAAATGTTGGCAAAACAGGCACAAGCAGCAACTGACTCCTGGTGGTGACAAAGTTTGCCAGGAGACGTTTGTTTCTTGTGCCTATTTTGCCAACATGCAAAACTTGTTTTAATATACCACTGATATAGCTACGAGATAAATTGTGGTAGCAAATTTGGCCAGAATTAATGCTACCAGTATACTTGTATCGGCAGTCAACATGTTTTAACAACCTCTGTTGCCTTGACTTCAGTTACCAGGCAACATCATCTACAATATCTTTGTAAGAAATGTGTCTAAATCTCACGACTGTCATGCAACAAATATTACATGTCCGTGCACCACATACTGAACACATATTGGCCACACTACGTTACCTTCACATGGTGACATATCCATCATCAGGGCCTCGATCACATGACCCAACATAGTGGTAGAGAAAGCATCGTCTCGGCGGATCCCGAGGGCGCGGTGGAAACAGTCGACGGCCTTCATGTTGTCGCCCATGAGGGAGTAGACGTAGCCAATAGCGGAGTATGTGGAAGGGTTCTGAGGACAGATCATCTCTGCTTGCTTGTGGTATTCAAGGGCTTCTTCGTACTTCCTGGTAACAGACAACAGTTAGGAGATGGTGCTGTTGTCAAATGTATACAAGCTAAGCGGCACAATATGATTAAGTGAATTTAATTTTACCTTGCACTCAGCAATATTCCAGCTATATGGCAGTTGTCACAAAAGAATCAAGTCTGGGCCAGACAATCGAGTGATCAATATCAAAAGCATCAATCTGCACAACTGGGAACTGATGACATGTGTCAAGCAAGTCAGCAAACCTGACCATCCGCTCCCATTAGTCATCTCTTATGGGTTACTGAAGATCACTTCTAACCCATATCAAGGAGAGAAAGGAAGAGTGACCTACTTTCTCTTGCGGCAGACATGGCCGAGGTTGTTGAGTAGTGGTTCCCACTTCTCCGCCATGGTCTGTTTGCTGATGGCCTTCACCTTCTTCAGAGCCTCCAGGAAATACTGCTCGGCCTCCACCAGGCTGCAGGGGAGACAACAGCATGTCATGGCAGATAACTGCATGTCATTATATATATCCACATGTGACTATAGATTAATGTATTATAGATTTTAGGACAGCTGCAAGTTTACTTCAGGTAACTGATAAAAGTTAACCCTCCACCCATAATTAAGACATAAAGGATATGAATAATTGCCATCTGTGACTGTTAGTTTTGATAAATCTGTTGACTTACGAAGGATACAGTACCATGGTGTCATTCTGTATGTGTGTGTGAACTGACTCACTCGTTGTTCTGGTAGGCTATGACGCCCATCTCATGAAGGACAAAAGGATCTTCGGGTGCGATACTGAGGGCCTGGCTGAAGAACTTCTCGGCTAACTTGGCATTGTTGGTGAGTCCGTACTCCAGACCAATATACAACACTGGTAGGTGACACCTTCAACAGATATGTCCATAGTGTAATCAGCAGTTCATATGTCTTGTTGAACACTACACTTAGCAATATTTGAGATATATGGCAGTTATCTGTAAAACAATCAACCCAGACAACCCAGTGATAAAATTCATGAGCAATGATCTGCACAAGTGCAGTCAACATAATGCCCTACAGTCTCACAAAACTAGTAGTGAGTGATTGAGTGAGTTTGGTTTTACCTTGCCTTTAGTAATATTCCAGCAATATCACCATAGAGGAAATGATTTTCACACATTTCTACCTCATACTTGATATCTTCAGGGTATACATTCTAAAATAAATCTCCACTACACCTTGGAAGCATCTATGGCTACCAATAATTTTACTGCCTCCCTTTGCTGGCTCCACATTCTCACAATCAGCTAACCTGACGTGACCACCAAGCTTACCAGAGTCAGTGCCACTCAGATTTCAGAAAAATCATACAAATTAACAGGTCCGAAACTTTTAAGAAATCTTCGAGAACTCCTTCCACATCTTTCAGAGTACCTAGGCATGATTTGTGTTGTCAAGGTTTATCTGTTTGATAATTTTAAAAAGTGAAAGTGAGTTGTGACTGGTATGCTCCACTTCCCAGCATAAACACCTGATATGATAAAATGTGAGTCAAATGGGGTAATGCCAATGGATTGATGCATCCCAGGTATAATGGAGATTTATCAGAATGTATACCCTGGAGATATTGAGGATGATTGTACCCATGTGGGTAATCAAAACCGGTTCTTCAGCATGACAAACAAACACTTTAACCAATAGGCTACCCCACTGCCCGTTAAGTAACAATCTGGAGTGCCAAGATATATACTACATAACCATAATTCCAAAATGAGCTGCAGACCACTAGGATATCACCAATATTGTCTTCTCCAGACATCATATATTAATAACTGAACTTGAATCGTATTGATGAAACTGAGCAAAAGGTTATTCTGTCAGTTTCTGGTTGAACCAAACTTCATTTTGAAATTTGGATTTGCTTCAAAATAACTAAAATTTGTACAGATATGGATTCTAAACTGTTCCTACAAACTCTGAATTAAATGGAAGCTACACTTCACTAAAGGACAGATATTGATCCCAGTTTGCCTAGCCGTATTCCACACAGCGAACATAGAGATGTGATTATTAAGGTTCTACTCTGTCAGGCAAGGTACATGGTTGTGATCACTTTGTGAACAAGGCCAAGATTTTGGAGGCTCTCTTAGAGCTAAGATTGTTGTAAGTTAATGTTAATGTATGGCATTGAAGACTGTCTTAGTGCTAGGTGAGTTTCGAAAATCTAGGGCCAGCATAGATCAAGGAATTGTAGAGGGAGATAACTCTGCTAACCCTTTCATGATTTGAGAGGCAGTGAAGTAAGCAGCCATGGCTTGATCATGCTCGTTGTCTGCGGCAAACGAATGTCCGAACGCCAGCCATGCAGGTCCATACGCTCGATCTAATGTTGTGGCTTTACTGAAATCAGATTGTCAACATTTGCATATGAATACACAACATCTAGCTGATGATTGTCAACATTTTCATATGAATACACAACATCTAGCTGATGATTGTCAACATTTTCATATGAATACACAACATCTAGCTGATGATTGTCAACATCTTCATATGAATACACATGTAGCTGATGATTGTCAACATTTTCATATGAATACACAACATGTAGCTGATGATTGTCAACATTTTCATATGAATACACAACATGTAGCTGATGATTGTCAACATTTTCATATGAATACACAACATGTAGCTGATGATTGTCAACATTTTCATATGAATACACAACATCTAGCTGATGATTGTCAACAACAGTGACTGTGTTTGCTTCATCAGTGTCAACATTGACACTGTAGGGCATAGACACTGCACAACACTGCCATTGAGGGACTGAGACTGACTCTGTACAACTCAATATGCAATTGTTATCATGAATGGGTAATTGAGTATGGTTTTCACATGGCTTTCGACAAAATTGCAGCAATATCATTGTAGGGTACACGACTCACATTGCACCTACGTGTGCAATCAAACCCGGGTCTTTGGCGTGATGAGCAAACACTGCAACCACTAGACCACCCACTGCCCCTTATAGTAAATTTTCATCATGTCAAGTCTGCTCAGATTATACACTAGTCTCTGTCTCTGAGACAGGTGAATAAATGTAATAACACTTCCAAAACAAGTCTTGAAATGTTTTGACAAGTTCACACTTGCCTCCACATAAATGTCACTACATATTTTGACGATCTGAATTCATTAATGAGTTAACTATGTCTCGGAATAAGTATTAATATTGCTACATACCTGAGATATCGTCTGGCAGGCTCACTTTTACCTATAAGCAGGTAATAGCAGCCGACTGCAAACCAGGCCACCTGGAGAGCACACACATAGACATGGGATTAGTGTCATGTTGTTCCAACCTTCAGTTATATCACAGTATCTTGGCTGTTGCAGATCTCCATTTTGTGGATTGCAAGAGCACAGGTATGTTGCAGTTCAGCTGTGCAGCGTTTGAAAGACAATAATCGCCAGCCTGGACACTCAGCATTGGCTGTTATTGTATGGGGAAGGCAGGTTCAAATACCTACATGCCCTTGTGGCCTCAAGTAAATTTTCTGCAATTTTCTCCACTAGAATCTTTCCTTATTGTTTATTCTTTCTCAGTTTTCAGGAATCTTCCTTCATGTTACTATAACTTACAGCTTCACTTCTGGGTATTTCAGCGCTTTGCATATAGGAAAGTAAACAAATAAAAACGTCTCTCTGTGCCATATGATTCACTAAGTGATATTGTAGGAACAGTGTGAAACTGTGTACTGTGTAGCATATTTTGTTTTGATTGGTTTGACGTTTAAAAAAACAGCTAATTGGGCCTGCAGATTTTATTCAGGGCCTGTAGATATTACAGTCTACAAGCGACAACAGGCCCTGATGGCCAACTGGCAAATTAAACTACAGCAAACACTGGAGCCATGAATCACAGGATTGTTGGATTCCAACTACGTGAAATGTCTAAGGATGTGACCATTCCCACCATGGCTTACTGGTTCACCTGCCTCCACTTTCAGTGGACGGTGTACGCTTTACTATTTAGATTATATATTTGCTGATAATTATATTTTAAAATTACATTCCAAAACATATGTAAATAAATATGAGATTAATCTTGATAACCTGCAACATCAGCTTCTTGCTATTGTTAAAGTTAGGATTATGTTGATGGACTTGTGATTATTCCATAAAGAAATATTTAGTAGTTTTGACAACACACTCACTGGTTTTGTTGGGTAGAATTCCACTAGTTTATGTGCTATATAAAACAATGCTGAAACAAAGAGAGAAAGACATGATTCTACTACATACTGGACCATTGATTGTGTGTATATTGTCCAACGTAATCAAAATCCTGTAATAAGTCTTCAACAAGTAATTTATTGAGTCTGGACCAGATTATCCAATGATTTCCATGGAGTTAAATGGATCAGTTTTTCCTTATAAATGTTTTTAAGTACTTTATTACCTGAGGTAATATGTCCATTGTCCAGTACACATGTTACCATGGTAACCTCCAGAACATGTGTCACTTAGAACAACTCTAAATTTGTTCTGACAAAATGCCCTAGAAGACATAAGAAATGTCAGTGGAACTCACCATTGGCTTTCTTCAGTTCAACTAACACAGCTATATGAAGTGGCAGGCATTTACTGTTGTATGGGTCTTTACACAATACCCTGGAACACAGACACCATCATGCTGAATGACTGATCCTCTTAGTCATTTCATGAAATGACACAAATTGTTAGTAATTTCATGATGAGACTGATTTCACAATCTCACTGAAACATATGTAAGTTACAGGAGATGTTTGTACAGTACACCAGATATTATGAAGCCAGACACTGTAACGACACATGCTCCCTATCTGTTCATCACTTGCTTGATAACAGTGTTAAAGTACTGTTGGAGAAAAAAACTGTGTTTTTGCATTTATATCTACAATTTATGTAGTTAATGTGAAAGTGTGAAATATCTTGGCCTAATGAGTCTCACCGAGAAGGAGATAGGAAACATTGAAAATGGACTTGACTGAGGAAAGAGTAGTGCAGAAATGAGCAATGCGTATTTTAGCAATATTCTAGCGATATCAGAGCAGGAGACTCTGGATATGGGCTTTACACATTGTACCCATGAGGGGAATCAAACCCGTGCCTTCATTGAGTGACTGGTGAATGCTTTAAACATCAGGCTACCCCACTGCCCCCTGAGTTGACTGGGTTTTAACCTGTCCATAATTAAAACACTCGTAAAACAGTGTCGACTCTCAGGCAAGTGACTCATATATATGCCTCCATTCTCTCAGCAGTAAATGGGTACCAGGTGGGAAGAGATGGTAATGTGTATGTTAACCTGGTAATGCATCACAATTAGATCTAGTTGCGTATCTCCCCAGGGTGTTGAGAATATGTATAGAGTGCACACTGCTTCAGTGATCGAGTTCAGTTTCCTTGCTGCTACTTACTCTGATGTTATTGAGAAACATTCTCTGAAATCACAGTTGTAGTAGTGGCGTTCGGACAGGTTGACGACCATGTCAAGGTTGTCATTGAGACATGCTAGGGAGGAAGGTAGGGTAATGTCGCCCGGCTTGTTGTACTGAAACAAGATGGATCATGGTGAAAAGCATCAAAGTCACAACATTTAGAAGACAAGAACATGCTTTTTCCTGCAGTCACTATTCCAGCTGTTCTGACAACTTGGGTCTACCATGGACTTACTGTATATAACAGTAGATAAGCCCACCGCATAGATAAGCCGACCCCCCAAACTTCACCATTAAACTCAGTGTCAAAACGGTATGTTTCGTGCCTAAGGCAACACCCTGTGATGGGTCGCAGCCAGGATTTGTGCAACAAAGAGAAATTAAAAAGTATTTTTGTCCAAGCTGGTGGGTACTACAACACTGTCTGGCTGTCTGAACATAGTTACTTCTCCTTGCTCACAGAACCTACATTGACTAGAAAGTTGTTAAACATATCAGTTTATAAAGGAAGCTAATAAATATTTCAAGGCAAAATGTTCATGACTGACATATACCCAAACACCTTTTCATCTACCATAAACTGTATCATACAAAAAGTTGTTTAACAAACTATCATCATTATAAACATCATTGTTGACAGTTGGCGCTTCATAGCGCATGGCAGCAACAGGAATAGATAGAGGGGTGCATCTGCACAGGACACTCTCTTGTCACACAGACAATAGGCAGCCATGTCCTCACCTTCTTCAGTTTGTTTCCATACAGGAACTTGACCAGGTCCACCTCTTCCTCTGGACACTGGGAGTGGAAGGGGAGACAATCCAGCAGGCTTCGCTCTGGAAACACAAACAGAATTTCAGATAAGAAGTTGATCATCAAACGACACAGCTGAGACTGTTACTGTTTCAGAGTACCGGTATCCTTTTTGTTTCCAGTTACCATAGTTTCTACATAGCAATTGTTGCACAAAATCAAGCAGGCTTGAGATTTCGTTGTTTACAAATTTCAGAAATCTTCAACATCATGGCAGCCTACTTATAATCAAGTCTGGACGCAGGGATCCAGACGTTGATAGACTGATGAACATGTGTCACCATTGGGTGAACAAAGAAATTGAAAAACATCTTTTCATAAAAACAAGTTCATTTGACAACAATCATATTGTCATTGCATCAACTAAATCGATGTCAAGTATGTACCCCATTAATTACTACTTCCATTAATGTCATGCCTCGAGGATATTATACATGAATTATAAATATATATGGAAATAATTACAAATCTGATCAAATCTCCTCAACAAAATATACTTCAGAGGATAGGAGATCACCAATAGCATGTTTGAAAATTAAACGTTTAAGGTTGAAAAAGATGCCCACGAATGCACTTGTAGCGGCCACAAAATTTCCGAGTCCCGTGCTGGGATTCGAACGACGGACCCTCTGATCCGAAGTCGGACGCCTTGTCCACATGACCAAAGAGGTTAACCCCGTCAGCAAGCTGACAAGGTAAGGATGTCATCTGTGGGATGACTCCACGCCCTGCTACATACTCCCCCGTCAACAGAAGGCACGTCCCGGGCCGCATAGTTGGGTACTGAGGCTTATTTTGTTCAAATTTCATATGAACGTGCTCAGCCCCACATTGGGCGCCAATGTAGCGGCCACAAAATTTCCGAGTCCCGTGCTGGGATTCGAACGACGGACCCTCTGATCCGAAGTCGGACGCCTTGTCCACATGACCAAAGAGGTTAACCCTGTCAGCAAGCTGACAAGGTAAGGATGTCATCTGTGGGATGACTCCACGTCCTGCTACATACTCCCCCGTCAACAGAAGGCACGTCCCGGGCCGCATAGTTGGGTACTGAGGCTTATTTTGTTCAAATTTCATATGAACGTGCTCAGCCCCACGTTGGGCGCCAATGTAGCGGCCACAAAATTTCCGAGTCCCGTGCTGGGATTCGAACGACGGACCCTCTGATCTGAAGTCGGACGCCTTGTCCACATGACCAAAGAGGTTAACCCCGTCAGCAAGCTGACAAGGTAAAGATGTCATCTGTGGGATGACTCCACGCCCTGCTACACACTCATAGACTATTTATTCAACAAACATACCTTGTTGAAATGTTTATAATATAGAACCACAAATAAACATGACAAACACTCTGAATATGATTAACATGTGAAATTTAACATGATACACAATATACAGTTAGGTATTCGGAAATGAATTCCTTGAGATTAATGATAAACGTTACTTATCCTATCGTTTATTTCAAAAGAGCACACCTAAGAATTTTGATGAATGCCCTGTGACACATCTGAGAACCCACCACAGTTCCATACTCGTTATGAACCATTGTATCGTTTTAGTGTAAGAGATCATATGATGATCAACTTACATGTTACTCATATAAATACTAATTACACACAGTGCAATCATTCTGAGCACATGCTGGCTACCATGATCAAGGTAGCTGAAATTGAAGTTCGGAGATAGTCATGCTGTGTAGTCCTTGAAAAATCTGGAAATACCATCTGAACTTTCAGACTGACTGTATTACAAATCTGACTATGCAGTGTTCCCTTACATTGAGGCTGTATTTTGATGTGCATCAACATTAAATGTCACCTGAAAGATATGTTAGTGTATTTGATCAAACACTGATCAAAGTTGATCCTAATGTGCAGTCTGAACCTCCCCATTATCCAGGGTGGCTGGGTAGTCTAGTGGCGTTTGCTTGTCATGCCAAAGACCTGGCTTCAATTCCCCACATTGGTACATTGTATGAGCGGTGTCTCCAGCAGTGATAATACTGGAATATTGCTGAAAGGGGTGTAAAACAGCTCTCACTCAATTATAATTATCTTCACAGGTCACAGGTATATGTTGATAATCCATCCATATTAAGCCCAGGTAGAGAGGTCAGACAGTGCAGATTAGCAGTGCATATATTTGATAGCTATTACACCTCAAGCATGAAAATATCTATCCTGGAATCATTAGTGGTTTCTTAATGTTAATGTCTTAAGCTCCCTCCAATAACATTCTCAGCTGAGAGGAACTGGGAGACACTGATTCTCTCAACTGATGGAACTGTGAGACCAGGATTCTCTCACGTAATGGGAACCGTGAACCATGATTCACTCTCCTGATGGAACTGTGAGATACTGATTTCTCTCACCGGATGGGACTGTGAGACCATGATTTTCTCATCGGAAGGTACTGTGAGACACTGATTCCCTCACCTGATGGAACTGTGAGACATTCTCTCACCTGATGGAACTGTGAGACATTGATTCTCTCAGTCAATGGAAGTGTGAGATACTGATTTTCTCACCGGATGGGCAAGTGAGACCATGATTCTCTCATATCACAGGAACTCTTGAGATCATGATTCCTTGACAAACTCAGGTCATCAAACCTTTTTGAATCAAAGTGGAACAAAAATATGTCAGACCTGCTGAAACCCCATGGAGTGAATGATTGAGTGAGTGAGTGAGTGAGTGTTGTTTTACGCCACATTCCAGCAATATCATGACAGGGGACACCAGAAACAGGCTTCACACATTGTACCTTGTCCCATGCTTGAAACTGAACTGGGCCTTTTGGGCAACAGGCAAACGTTTTAACTAGCGCTGTGTATTGCCACGAAATTTCTTATTGCGACATATTGTGATACACTCTCCTTCCTTGCGATATATTTTGAAAAGATAAGCTATTGAGATCTGTCCACTTTGTAACTTTCTTTTATCTTAAAAAACTACAGGATATTTGAATAACCTTTGTGTATTGTATCATTGTATAGATTCTTTCAAAGAAAAACATGGAAAAAAACCCAGAACATTCTTCTGTATATATTTTCATTTTAACAAACTTTGCAGAGATCAACAATAACTAAAAAGTATAACTTGTCCTCTGGGCTAGTCAATTTAGACACTTTCTCATAAAGAAATGATTGAACAAAACACTCGAGATTAGCAAAAGTCAATCTGTATTAGGTAAAGTGCACTTTATTTAGACTGAATAGAAAATGGGAAAAAATCATGAAACATGATAAACATAGCTTTATACATGTATATGATAGAAGCCTATGTTTATCAAGGAAAATATCAACTCATGAAACATTATTGCTACTACATGTCATACACCATTTAGAATTTTTAGGTCTAATCCAACTGTTGAAAAATACAAAAGGTAATTTTATCCTGTTATCCAAATAATACAACTTAACTGTAATACGTTCATGCAACATATCTCATATTTGGGATTTCACTTTCTTCGTAAGGTACAAATTCTAGTACTTTTTTGGGGCATCCTATCTGGGATTTGAGTCTGATCCGGGATTCAAACCCGCACCGGATGGGACTCAACCCAAAAGGAGCAAATCCCAAATGTGACATATGTTGCCTTTGACCACTTTCTAAATGCCATTGTGTATTCAAAGTTTATTTCTGAAAGAAATTTACAAGTTTACATACTTATTATGTCCAGATAACCCCCAAACTCCTGCTATTTTAATCCATTTGTAATATGCCATAATAGAGCACTGTTTATTTCTTTTATGTTTTCATTTTTATGTAATCGGAAAATAATTACTTAAGATTAATTCCATCACATGAACAGTCGCCTATTTCCCAACAGATGTGGCTTTCCGCCCAGTCACATGACACAACATTGGGAAATGCCTCCACTTTCGAAGCTACGTATGAACAGCACTTGAGAAAATTCATTTGATGGAAGGTCTTGTTCGAAAGCTCTTATCATGATATCAACGAAACAATGCCAGGAGTATTTTCACCATTGAACGCAGCAATTTTATTCGATAAAGATTGGTTTCTAAATATGCTTTTTCGACACAGTTGGCTATCAGGTTCATGATTTGTAAAGAGCATGAATATCGACATGATGAAAGACTGAGAGCGGAGATGCCACTTGACTTACAAAACATAATTGCACGAAAAATGGAAATAGTAACATAGATGTACATTTCACAACATTCATGAAAACTTTTGATTTTATTCATTTGCTTACTCAATTTTAATGATTTCTTTGAAATGTCGGTACTTTGCTATTTGACAACTTTAAAGTGGACCTGTTGCCAATCATTTGGAAAAAAACTTTTGCTCAAGCCCCACCCAACACCACCACCCACATTACCTGAATATACATCTTTATCTTTTTCTTGCCATTGAAATTTAGGGGGTACGTGGGCGAAAGTCTTCCCTGGGGTTTTGAATGGGTTAAAATTGAAGAAAGAAATCTTTGTCGGTATACTTGTACATCATAAATGAATTCTGATACGTAATTGTTACAATTTTGTATTACGGTATACCACTAATACCGTGCAGTCCTACTTTTTACCAACTGGCTACTCCACCGACCCTGAACCCACTTGGAACAAAAGTCAAACATATATGACAGACCTCTTGAACCCCACAAAATTTAACACAAATATCTGATTAAAATAAGGATCCTTTATATATTGAAACTTTCAAAGTTAATTACATCCATCTTTTCTTTAATACCCCAAAATATGAAAACAAATAACTAAAATATCAATAAATATAATCTGAATCAGTCTGAACAAGAACATTTGTCATCAAATGCAATTTGGCAGGCAGCCCCAATTTGCCTAAACAACAAATCCACCATTCAAAAACAGTCTGTCAGCCGACCTAGGTGTTATTTACTTTAGGAAGTATTCCATATCTCATGTAGAAACATGTTTCGAAAGCAAACCCTCCCTCCAATCTGATACATTCAACACAATCTTGTTACATGCAGTTTGATGAATCATGAAGCTCTGGTTTGTTCTGACACACTGAGATGAAGGAAGGAATCAGATAAGACTGCTTGGAGAAGTGCCGTTCTACCAGAAAATGTCGACAGCTGACCTTGTTTGTGAAGAAATCATCAAGCGGTTCCTGACGAGGATACTGACTTCTCATAGGGAAACAAGGCTGAGAAGGGTCTTAAAAAACTGCAGGGTATATAAGCAGTGATGATGAGTTGATTATTAATACCACAACAGCAGCTTAAACAAGCATATTGTAGATCTGACACACTTCTAAAATGTGGGAGTGGATGTGAATGAGTTGATTGAATGAGTGAGTGGGTTAATGAGCAAGTGAGCAGGGTGGACCAGAGTGAGTGTACGATAGTGAATGAGTGAGTGGGTGAATAAGCAAGTGAGCAGGGTGGATCAGAGTGAGCGTACAATAGTGAATGAGTGAGTGGGTGAATAAACAAGTGAGCAGGGTGGACCAGAGTGAGCGTACGATAGTGAATGAGTGAGTGGGTGAATGAGCAAGTGAGCAGGGTGGACCAGAGTGAGCGTACAATAGTGAATGAGTGAGTGGGTGAATAAACAAGTGAGCAGGGTGGACCAGAGTGAGCGTACGATAGTGAATGAGTGAGTGGGTGAATAAACAAGTGAGCAGGGTGGACCAGAGTGAGCGTACGATAGTGAATGAGTGAGTGGGTGAATGAGCAAGTGAGCAGGGTGGACCAGAGTGAGCGTACGATAGTGAATGAGTGAGTGGGTGAATAAACAAGTGAGCAGGGTGGACCAGAGTGAGCGTACGATAGTGAATGAGTGAGTGGGTGAATGAGCAAGTGAGCAGGGTGGATCAGAGTGAGCGTACAATAGTGAATGAGTGAGTGGGTGAATAAGCAAGTGAGCAGGGTGGACCAGAGTGAGCGTACGATAGTGAATGAGTGAGTGGGTGAATAAACAAGTGAGCAGGGTGGACCAGAGTGAGCGTACGATAGTGAATGAGTGAGTGGGTGAATAAACAAGTGAGCAGGGTGGACCAGAGTGAGCGTACGATAGTGAATGAGTCAGTGGGTGGCTAAGCAGAGCAGAATGGCATTAAGTGTTGTGGAACAAGTGTATGTGTGAGGGATAGTGAATGGGTGAGTGAGTATGGTTTTATGCAGCTTTTAGCAATATTCCAGCAATATCACTCTAGAGACATAAGTAACAGGCTTCACACAGATGGAGAGCAGTGACTCTAAGATAGTGAATGAGTGAGTGAGCGTACGATAGTGAATGATAAAGAGAGTGAGTGTATGATAGTGAATGAGTGAGTGAGTGTGCCAGTGATCAGGGTGGAGTGGTGCAAAGTGATTGTGTGATACTGAATGAGTGAAGGGTGGGTAAGCAGAATGGAATTAAGTGTTGTGGAACGAGTATATGTGTGTGGGATAGTGAATGAGTAAGTGAGTATGGTTCTATGATGCTTTTAGCAATATTACAACAATATCAAGGTGGGGGACCCCAGAATGGGCTTCACACATGAGTGAGTGAGTGAGTGAGTGAGTGAGTGAGTGTGACAATGAGTGTGCAGTTTGCCATATGACTTCAAGCAGACCACCTGCCAGTTTAAGATGAAGTAGAAGGTCAAATCTACTTGTGGTTACTCAGGGTCATTTATGATAATGAAATAATATGGCCTCTTGTACAGAGCACTAGCCTTTACACCTACATACCATCAGAGCTTCCTAAAGTCAGTACATATAAACATTTGAATTTCAACAGTACTGATCTTTAATTAATTATGATAAGATACACAGAGGAAAAGCAAATACGTGCAGCATACATTAGTTCAGAAAGTAGAGAAATGCATCATTTGTGTTTCAAAATGTTTGCTACAGTCAAAGGATGTCAGGGAAATCGTTTAAAGCCAGGCTACAGATCAATCACCCACAAATCAAACTATGGAAAAATACATGTTACTTTCATTGTTTTTCTTTGAATTTGTTTTCCATGAAAGCACGTAACGAAAGGTGTTAAACTGCCACAATTATCACTGTGAAGATTTATTACATATACTATTGGAGTGGCATATCTTGAAACTACCTATAACAAAATGAGACTTGATGTAGCAAGACTAATTTCCTAACAACAAATTGGGAAAATCCACCTGCTGCTGACTGCAACAAGCTGAGTGATGCTCCACAGGCAGCAGGCTGTTTCTGAATCTCAATGAGAATAAGTTCTCCTGATGCTAGTATCAGCCAGAATGTACTGGCTGGCATACAACTAGTTTCCACCTGACCATATGGCAAGTAATGAAAGGATATTACCAAGCATGAACGAGACATGTTTTGCATTCCTTCTGCCTACCTGTGTTCTAGCAGCTTGGTAAAATATCTAATTCATTCAGCATATGTCCAATCAAAATGCTTCCAACATAACTACAGGTGATATATTGAGAGTATACACGATTCAACATTTCAGACTGACTACCATGGTGATCCAATTACATTATCACCATGTAGAACTTACAACAATATATAGGCTATGCAGGAATAGAAAATAGCAGTCTTTCATCAGCTTGGTTTTCTTCAACAGAAACAGAAGCAAAACCCAGTGTACAAATATAGATGAAAATACTAAAAAACTACATGATAAAACAACATCTCCTCACTAACCACTGACTACAGTTTCGTGAGTGAGTGAGTGAGTGAGTTTGGTTTTACGCCGCTTTTAGCAATATTCCAGCAATATCATGGCGGGGGACACCAGAAAATGGGCCTCACACATTGTACCCATGTGGTGAATCGAACCCGGGTCTTCGGCGTGACAAGCGAACGCTTTCACCACTAGGCTACCCCACCGCCCCCTACAGTTTGGCAGCTTGTTTACTTCTTAAAATAGTTGCATTAACTCCTCATAATTCTAGCATTTTCTGACTGAATCAGGGCAGGGGTAACATCACAACTCAGCTGCTGTGTCTGACGTGTTCAAGAGTCACTGTTGCATTCGCATATCACATAAAATATCACTGTTGTGAGCTGGAGCACAGTTTAGTGAGTGAGCAATATTCCAGCACCATCCCGGGTGAAGCGGAAAGGAAGAGAACACCAGAAACAGGCTTCACACACTGTACCTACATGGAAAATCAAAAATGGGTCTATGACATGACTAGTGAGCGCCTTAACCACTAGGCTACCAAACCGCCCCAAATACACAGTCTGAAATCCCTCCCAGCAACAGCACATATCTGGTGAATGTTTGGGTTCAAAATACCCAATACTCCAGATCCAGGAGGCAAAATCTAAGATATTTAATACTAAAACTTAAATAGCCAGTGAGAATATTCCGGTCAGTGAAACCTGAAAACTATCTGCAGCAGTTTGTGTGCATTTATGAGGAACCACTGAAAACAGTCCATGTAATGAGATATTTATATTGTCCTCTGAAGACATACAACATTTTTTACATATTTTGCAAGTCTATCAAAGAGTTTGCACATAGCTGTAGATAAAGCAGGTTTATGTTCACATTACCACTGTGTAGTTATACAATAGCCCAAGGTCTAAGTAACACAAGGCACAATAGTTGTAAAGGCTTTCACAGAATTTCAACAATGACATATATGTGTGTAAGTAGACTGTTTGGTTAACTCCCCCTGTGTAGGTCTTTTAATGACGTTGTCTCAAACATGTACTTAGTGCTGCTGGAACAAAGGACTGAGTGTGTTGACTCCCCACAGTGAGCTGAATAAGGTAGCCTACCACCACAACAAGCTTGTTGTCACAGAAAACACTGACCTTTCTCTCACCCTCCACTCAGACTTAAATATTCTGTACTGCTGGGTAGCATCACTGTACTGGACAAATTAGACAGGAAGTATTGTTGAGATGAATTCTGTCTATGTTGATAATATTTACAGCTTGAAATAACTGTATATTGTACAGTGCAGAGAACTATTGTAGTCTTACCTTTCATTGCAGTCAAACGTGATTAATCAGATCAGTAGTGCTACCAGACATTAGTGACCACACTGAACTGACCAGTACAGACCACACTCACACATGCTGAACTGGTCAGTACTCACCATACCGAACTGAATAGTACAGACCACACTCAACTGGTCAGGTACTGACAACATGCAACCAGTGAAAGCCAACCACATACTCAACCGTCCTGTACTGACAACACTGAACTGGCCAGTATTGACCACACTCAACCATTCGTAACTACTCGTCTCTTTCCGTCACCTACGAGAAGACTCGTACCCCTCTCGTATGCCATTATTGCCAAGAATCGTGGCAAATCAATCAAACTGTGCATAGTAAAATGCATTTCAAACCATGAAATTGGTGGAACCGTTGAACTTTGAAACTTCGCTACACTATACAAAGCACAATTTAAACATAAACTTTGAGCTAAAAGATGAACAATTTTCAACACTGAAAGATATTTGCAAAGGGAACGACCGTATTATTAGAGTATTTTCATCTTCATGCCCGTTTGCACTTAGACAGGACCCAGTCGTAAACATACGAGATGCCATCCGGCTTGGCGGAATGACACGAGTAGTTACGAATGCACACTCAACCAGCCAGTACTGACAACACTCAACTGGCCAGTGCTGACCACAATGAACTGTTGAGTACAGACCACAATGAAACGGCCAGTACCCACCTCACTTAACTGTCAGGATTGACCACAATGAACCGATTAGTAATGATCACACCCAACTAGCCAGTACTAAACCACGCTAAACGGACCAGTACTTAGTAACCATGCTAAACCAGCCAGTACTTCCACACTCAGCTGACCAGTACGGACCACACTGAACAGGCCAGTACTGACTAGCTTCATTGGCCAATACAGAAAACACTGAACAGGCCAGTACTGACCACAGTGAACATGCCGTACTGACCACACTGAACAGGTCAGTACCGACCACACTGAACTGACCAGTACCAGCCAAACTGAATTTCCAGCACAAACCACACTGAACAGGCCAGTACTAACCACAATCAACAGGCCAGTACCGGCCACCCCAAACAATACAGTACCGACCACATTGAGCAGGCCACTACAAGGGTCTATTCTGTGATGCATGTCAATTACTAATATATGAAAAGATGTTTGGGTATACATTATTCCTGAACAGAGTAACATTCATTAACTACCTTTCTAAACTGATATATTTAGCAAGTGATGGCCACACTTTCTTGTCAAACATTCAAATTGATTAGAAAAAAACTTGGAAAAAACCCTTAAAATTGGTAATTACATTAAAAATGTATTTATTTCGAACATAATCAGTCACGAGTCCTGTAATAACCAATAGTGTATTTGGTTTCCAGTTCCTAACACAAATAACTCCCTTCCTCTGGAAGAAGAACTAGAGGAAACAAAACACAAGTCTCTTAGTAAATGCTGAACAGCCAGAGTGAGGAGAAACTTCTGAACACCACCGAAAAACTTAAGACAAGCTGAATGGTTTCAACTTGTCCATAAACTAACTTTCTGGAAACACGATGCCCACCACAAGTGGTCAGACAAAACTAGATCCCATACCTCACTGAGTGATGCTGGACACATTTAATACCTTGTGCTGTAACTTGTGGATGGTATTATGCTCTAAATACCAGTCTTAACATTAGATCAAAGGGATGAAGCTGAGGTACAAACATTGCAAAACACATAAAACTGACTATAAAACACATCTTACATTTCTGTCTCAAACTATCGTTGACTGAGCGCAGGGACTGTCTCAGCACTGCATATTTTCAGATTCTTTATTTTCAAAAGAAAAAGAAAAACAAGACGGGGTTTTTTCAAATGTGTGACTGCAGGAAGCATGATTGAGGTATTATAAATGGTGACAAGAATTTCAATTATAATCATTTTAAATTTGCTTGAAAGTTAGGGTTACTAATGTTATCTGCATGTTTTTCATAATATATAATCCCAATACTGTATAAATGTCCCTAACATAATCTCAGTTGTCATGGGTATAACAACTGACCACTGGCAACATACTGAACTTTTAATAATTGGTTTGTAATTTCCTGTACTTAACATGGCGTGATTAAATTGCTCTTACACCCTTACAGTGTAGTTGCTGTGCTGTGACCTCTGTTGTATTTTTTGTGATATCCCTGTGAAAAAGAGAAAAAGATCCCATTGGTGCCATGTTCAACTTAATATGTAAAAATTGAGCCCAGTTAATTAAATCTTATTAAACATTAATATATTCTTCTTCACAATTATCCCTCTTACCTGACATTTTCACAATTGTTCAAAAACACATGGCTGGATTGATCAATCATGTCTTTCATATTATCAGAGTTATTTATCATTAATTTCATAAATATATAAGAAAGGAAATGCTTTTTGTATGAATATAAGACAATAGAGAGATTATCACCATTGAACATCATTATAAGGGAACAAAAAAGACAATTTGTAGTTATTATACCATGTGTTCCAAATACTGGAAGCAACAGGAGAAAATGGGACCTAATTTTCAAAAATTACAATTTTTCCAAAATGAAGATCCGAATGATATTTGTTGTTGTGGTCATTCAGTTTCATGTATCATGCATACAAGTTCCTGACAATAGCCAGCTGGCACAAAATATTTAGGCAAGTGTTGTAGGTGATAATTGGTGTTACATTTTCTGTTTCCAAACACCTTACAGGCTTTCCGAATCACTTAAGAAACAACAGCCCTCATTCTTGTAATTGTAAATTGCTTGAGTATTGCAGAAAATGCTACAAAAAGAGTTGACCTGTTTGTGGAGTGTTCTTCAGTATAATACATGCTGAATCTGCCATATTTGTTTGTCTAGTGGTGACTGCCAATGTGCAGTCATTGCCCAGTTAAGTATAACACCAGCACAAAATACAATGGGGACTATAACCTCTGAGCAACCACATTATTTTTCCTTCCACCCAGCCCTTTCAAATGTAAACACCTTAAATGAAGCAAGTCTAGACTTTTCAAGGTACCACACCTGAATCTCTCAGCTTGTTGGGGCTCCTTTTCAATTCAAATAGAGTTTTGATAAAAATAATCCACTTTCAGAGACTAAATGTTAGTCAACATCAAACACACAGACACTGTACTGAACTGGACCGAGTGATTAGCGCCTGGTCTATCAGGGCCATCGTGTGGGAGGGAGACATCACATGCCACACTGCAGACTACTTCCTCCTGCTTCAATTAAACCTCGGAAATACAGGGCATGTCCTTCAGGTGCCGACATACCAACATCCTACCAGACTTTCATGTTCTCTTTGTACCAAAAACACTTGTCACCCACACCGATTGGCATTAATATCTGACATGGCTTCTATGTTTTGCACTGTGTAGTCATTAACAAGGAATACAACACTGCCTAGCCTTGCTTCAAGGCTGTACTAAATACTAAGTAAGCCCATGGATGTTTCGTTATTCTGTCCTGCTGGCAAATCGAGATAAACAGTCATGCTCAGAATGATTTTGTTGGAGGAACAATGTTTAATTTTAATAATATTCTTCAGAAATAATCATTTACAAAATTAATTATTACCTTAGAGACTTTGGCAAGTCTAAGCACTGCAGGAACACTGAGCAAATGTTTTTGAGTTTGTATCATCAAAAGTGAGTGAGCATGGTTTTACGCCACTTTTAGCAATATTTGGGGGCTCATGTGGTAATGGCCTTCAAACATTGTACACATGTGGGGAACAGAACCCAGGCTGTAGGTATGAGGAGCGAACACTTCCACCATTAGGCTACCCTACCACCCTGCATCATCAAAAGATGAAAGTATATGACATATTGGGTCAGTAGTTGATACAGTGATTAAACTACTATTGAAAAGGCATTTTAAAAAATGTATATTACTTGTTGACTGTGTTTTATTTTCACAAGTGTTATTTTTCAAAATCAATGATCTGACTGAAACTTGAATAAAAATAATTTGTCGAAATCACACTTGTCTTAAGGGAAGCATGACTTACGGACCTGATGAAGGAGCAAGCATACACTCTGAATAAAGAAATTGCCTACCATGAATCTTGCTTTCTTATGCATTACACTTGCAAGTGCACTTCAAAGATTTCACATTTTACCTAAAATGGTTGATATTCTAAAGCCTGGGAAACATGAATAAAACCATGACATTGTGTCTCACTTTTCACTCTTACTTGTACTAACCCTCACAAGCTGTATTTACATCACAGTGGGATATAAAATATGTACACTGCAGGATATAAATCATATACATAAACTGCATCATCATCAAGTAAAATCTTTAAAACAGCTGACAAATCAACAACACTTAAATCATATCTGTAGCTCTGTTTGATAAACGATGAAGTTTTTCTGATAACTTAGTGGGTGGGTGAGTGGGTAGGTGAGTGAGTGAATGCGTGAGTGATTGAATATGGTTCAAATTCTGTTTTGAACAAGTTTTTAGCCATCTCACAGCTTGTCAGTCTCAAGTGAGAGTCAAGTCTGAGAAATAAAGTTCCATGCACGAACACAGGATACCGATGGCAAACCAAGATTAAGCACATTGGCACAGGATGTTGATGACAAACAAAGATTAAAGGTGAATCGTGGGTCATAAGAATTCTGTCTAGGGGACCCAACTCTGTAGATCGAATGGAAGTGACTGGATAACACAAGTTCCCAATACTCTGGAGAGCTCCTTTGAATAGAAATACGTTCTTCATGTAGAAGGTCTTGGAGATGCAAGAATATAAAAAAGATAAATATTTTGTTCCACCACTGTGATTTGCCTTATGGGCATTTTGGACTTTTACCTCAGAAAGGAAACTGAACTAAATAAAACCAAAGAATTATATACACAGCATGAAAGGTTTCTTCAGCAGATGTACATAAATTCATTTATCTGTAAACAATATGGCAGACGTAGGCAGACGGCAATATGGCAAGTTGTGTCTGCCTGGATCAAGACGTCCCACACAGACTGGCCATAACAGAGGTGTTGGCACATCCAAGTAATGCAGACCACCGAGATGTGCGACACCTTTCTAAACATACGCCTGGGATGTTTGGGCAGCTGAGTTGCACCTTTTTACCTAAACCAGTGCCCCAATATTGTCCAACCATTGTACTCTGTATCCTCAGCCACAAAACCATTTCCAGCAGATATGGATAAACATGGTTCAGACAATCGAGGTCTAATAATTAATCTATCCTCTCAAGCAACAGTCTCATGGTGTTATATTCTTCAAAAGATGTACCAACAATGACTGATAAGTATCCCCTGATGGCTTGAAGACTTTGAATACAAAACTCACAATTAAAAAACACAAACAAATATTGCTGACAAAACTAATGCAAGTCTAGTGTATGTGATAAGTCTAAATTTCTAAAAAAATGAAAGTGTTTTGACTCCTTTTGATTATATTTTATGATTGTTACTTAGGAACCATTTATTATTTATTTGCAGATTTTATTCAAAATAGATTTTCTTCAAGCATACTTGTACATAAATACTTTTAAAAAAACCAAGAGACATTACAACCACACCCTGTTACAGATGACCTGATTGATTGGAAAGCAAAAATGCTGATATCACCACCTGTTGAATGTATGTTAGACCTTAAACTTGTGAATATTTTCATCCTCTCTGCTTCGCTACTGAACACACACCTCATATCCTTCTGCTGCACTCAGGAATTATGAACATTACCAACTTTGTGTGATAATCTAAACAACAAGCATAATCCAACCAGCCATTCACATCTGCTGATGCTTATTGCTAACATTTCCTTTGAACCACTTTATTCTAAACAAACACCAAAACTATAATGCCCCAATATCACATTATAGTACTGGGATGTTAACTGTTTACATCAAAGGAGCAGTGGTTGTTCTGGAAAAAAGATATTCCCTCTAGCATCTATCACAGAAAACAATGGGTACCTTACAGCATAGTAAAAGAGTTTCAGTTTTAGAGCATCAGATAACCTCAAATTGATAAACGTAAGTTTGGTTACACCTGCAACTTTGTAACACAGCAGAACAAAATCACCTACACTATGCTCCAAACAAATAGCAGAGTGAACACTTTTGCACCCCTCCTGTGGAGCCTCATTTCACTGAAGATGAAGAAGTGAGCTCTGAGCTGTGGGAGGAGGGACCAGTGATTCTGAGTGGCTGGGCAGCTGGCGATACAGGTGAGAGGAGCTAGTTCTCATATCACACAGTGTGATATACACCTGTATCACACGGCATTCCCTACCTCACAACACCACAGCTGTATCACTGAGTGTTAACTTCTACAGGCTCTCAAACACTGGAAATATCAGGGATTTTACCAACTTGTTGACAGTTCCAAAATGGCATTTAAAAGAGTTGTATATTTTGTCCTATTGGCAGTTCTTGTTATTGGTAAATCTGCTAGTGAGGAATCAGAAAAATGTGACAAGAAGCATGACTCGCAGGAAGCGACATGGTCGTTCCAGGATGGTAAGGACGTGAAGTACATGCCGGTCATGCCCATGGCCATGCCCGTGATGCGGGGACCGAAAGGTGAACCTGGCGTCTGTGACAGCAGTCAGTGTAAGTGTGATTGCAGCAATGTCATCGGCCAAACGACTTCAAGACATGAACGCAGAGCTTTGCGAGCTCCTCAGGATGTACCCTATCGACGAAACCATCCAAGTAACTACATGCAATATCGCGGTTCAAGTCCACAAAATGTTCAGATGCGTGGTGTAAAGGGTGAGAAGGGGTCAAAGGGGGAAAAGGGTATTCCGGGTCTGTCAGGGGTCCGTGGACCGCCTGGACCTCCTGGACCTCGAGGACAAGAGGGTAAGAAGGGGGAACCAGGACGACCAGCATCAGGGGGGCCATTTCGAAGCTCCCCTGGGATTCAGGGGCCACCAGGAATACGAGGGTTCCCAGGTCCCGTCGGGGCTCGGGGACCAGAGGGTCTCCCAGGCAAGAGAGGACCTCCAGGACCTCCGGGACCTCTGGGACCTATGGGTATTCCTGGTCAGAAAGGAGAACCTGGCTTGCAAGGATTGCAAGGGGCAGATGGACTTCCTGGCAGGAATGGTGATCGGGGTCCCCCTGGTGTGCCGGGATTGCCAGCATCACAAGGTATGATACACTTTATAGTTAATGCAGACCAAATGCTCAGTTTTCGGAAAGAGTCTCAAATCTCCCATTAAATGTTTAAATAATTCTTCCAGAAACATATTTTTTCTATACAGCCTCAAATATTGCCAGGAAATTTTACATTTTATTTTCAGATTTCAAAAACAATACTAAAAATATTTAGTTCGTTTTTTGGAGAAAGAAATAGAATGTCCTCGTAAAGTGATGAAAAAAAAAAGTTTCGGCAAAAGACCCAGTCCCCTAAAAGAAAATATAATGGCTCTTCCAGTAGTGTATGAAGGTCCATGGGCAGCCCATCATATAGTTTTGATATCTACTATGTAGGGAGATACTTGTGGTTTTATGCAGATTTTAAATAGCAATGGAGTAATGTACAATATTATGTATTCAGAGACAAATTACTACATGTACTTGAAAGGAATAAGTAAATACTTCACTAGAGTAAAATAACATGTTAGGCCTTAACCAACAGATATGACTCCAAGAAGATCATCAGTAGAAAATACATACTAAATAGTACACAGAATCTCATTAACGTGATGAACTAAACAAAATATAAACAAGAATGAATGAGTGAGTGAGTTTAATTTTACACCCCTCTCAGCAATATTCCAGTTATATGGCAGCAGTATATAAATAATCGAGTCTGGACCAGACAATCCAATGATCATTGATGACATGTGCCATCCAAGTCAGCGATCCTGGCGATCCTGTTAGTAGCCTCTTACGACAAGCAGTGGCACGTATACAACAAGTACCAACACAGTCTGTATATGTTTAGATGTGAGAAGTGTTGGGATGCAAAGTTCCATCTGACAATCAAGGCTGTAACAATAACAGTAATAACATGTGCAGTTATATTGCACTAAACTCCATTCACGAAGTGAATGCTCGTAGCGCTAACAGTCAAAGCAGGCATATTATTACCCCGGATAACCAAAGCTGCCTGTTCGGCACTAGAATGTTATTGTCACATGACTTATCTCACCAGGTACCCATTTTCTGCTGGGTGAACAGAGGCAATTTGAACAAACTCACTTGCCTAAGGTGAGACCGTATGTGCCATGTACGACATTACATAATGCTATGTTGTCATGTATTGATGACGAGATAAATATGCATGAGTGAGTGAGTGAGTCTATTTTTACACTGCTTTTACCAATGTTCCAGCAGTATTATGGTGGGGGTAATGGGTAATCGAAATTGGGTCTTCACTGTGATGAATAAAGCTTTAACCACTAGGCTACAACTCCGCACACATTGTACTCATGTCCCCTGGGGACTCAAACCCAGACTATCGGCCCAACAAGTGAACACTTTAACCACTAGGCTACCCCACTGCCTTATGAATAAGTGACTTACATTATGTAATAAACTTAATTACTTACAATTTGTTTGAAATCCATCCGTAGTCACATTTAGTCACAATTTGCACTATTTAACAATTTGATGTCATGTAAATAACACATAGAACCATACATAGTCCAGTACTGGCAATCCTTTTCCCAGTGCCCCTGTTTGAAGTGTTATACACTGTGTCAGCTGTTAGTAGCAGGGACAATGATAAATAAACTGTGAAGGATTATGTATATATTTCATCTTCTTTTATGTTGATGTCAAGGAAATATTTTTGGTCTGTAAGGACACATATTGCTTTCTTAAAACTTGCTGTTTATAATGGAAATTTAAGCTGGATATTCTCCAGACGTTGTAGTATAATTGTTGTGGGATCACGCTTGAGTGACGTATTGTGCAAGTTGTATTATTTCAAATGAAGTGGCCCTGGTGGGTCTAGTCATCTGATCCCCATGGTAGAGATCAAACGGGCAGCAGAACCCCTCTACAGGATCACCTATTGTCTCGCACCCAGGCTGAGGTTACTGTCTGACAATATGGCTGACACATGGGCTACGCGGCCACTGGTTCAGTCACTTTACACTGATCTTTTCATCTTTAACCTTTTCATTTATTGTTCTGATAATCATATTAGGGATGGAAAAAGGTTAATGTTTTGACATTAGTTTATATGGTTTCAAGGTACATTACTGGTCTATCGAATCTTAATGCATAACATCATATGCTCTTGTGAGGTATCAAGCTTTTGAAAGACATGATAGCCTGCTAGCCCCAGATGACTAAATTGTGTTGAGGTCAAGCTAAAGCAATGATGGTAGTTAATACTGACAAGCAGCATTTGAAAGCTTTACGTTTTAACAGGAGCTGAGTAAATTAGACAATAACAGAGTAAACATTTTCTTTCTTTGAGACAAGACACAAACTACGAAGGTTAAGCTATAAGTTTACTTTAGGCTACTGAACTTGTTAAAAATATTCTCTGTAATTCTGAGGCTGTGTATGGTGGTGTACAGGGTATCAGCTTAGACTGACAGGGCACAGTGTGGCTTATCTGTAGTAATGAGATGAGTTGTTAAGCCTGAGTGGCCTCACAGTGATACTGTTCTTTGTAACAGCTGGGGGCGCCATTCTATATAACCACATTTTAGGCTTCTGTGATTTTTTCCCCTAGTTCTTTTTTCTTCCACATTCCTTAGATATCTCTGTCATTGTGATTTCTTTAAATGAAGATGGACAACTATACACTCAAACGCTGGAGGCTGACACCTACTTATTCAGTTTGTAAAGACTTGCATATCTTACAGTCCATGTTACAATGTTAAAGAAATAAAAATAAAATGAAAGATTTATTACACTCCCTGTATCAACATTTTAAGGATTACTCTGTTTGATAATTCCTAAAATAATTGGACACTTCTAAAGATCCTGACTCCCTAACAGAGTGTATACTAATTACATATTTGTACCAGGTCAGTCTGTCATAGCTGGATATAAAAATGTATTCTCAGCTCCCTAGGGAGTAACCAAAACAGTCTGAAAAATATCAGTCACTATGTGGGTTAGAACTGATCTTCAGTGACCCATGCTTGTCATAAGACGACTAATGGGATCAGGTGGTTAGGCTTGATGACTTGGTTGAAACGTTTTCGTCCCATTTGCTCAGATCGATGGTCATGCTGATAATCACTGGAGTGTTTGGTCCAGACTTGAATTATTTACAGACTGCCGTCTTCTAGGTGGAATATTGTTCAATATGACATAAAGCTAAAAACATCCACTCAATCAATATCCAGTGGTGCAATGGCACTTCTATCTAATACAACCAGGAATTCATTCTTTCATGGCCAAGTGAAAATATTTTGAATATTAGTCATGAAGACACTAGATGACAAACCTATATTTACACAATGAACCATGCAACATTATATATTTGCATAGCACGTTTTTTCATGATTTTGAACAATCACAAAGGAGACTGATTATCCTAAATTTAATTGTCATACTTAAAGTGTCACTCACCAGCCAATTTCGAAGGGAGACAGTGTTTCTCCTCTAAAAGCAGGCACAATGACTTCTACTGCAAAAGCTGGTATTGGTACATGTTACAGGTGGAAACAGTGAACCAACACAAGTCAAGATTTATAGGAACAAGAAAAATTGCTTACTGACTGAACCCCATCCTATATTCAAACATACATATAAACCATACATTATTAGATATAACCCAGATACTAGGAGCCAGACAGGCTCATACAGTTGGGGCTCTGGCACCAAGTAATCACAATACTATAATGGTATTAATTCTGGTAATTGTACCGCATATTGCTGAAGGGAGAGAACTCTTCTATGGCCTATCCACAACTGACAGTGAGACAGGGTTAGTAATATTCTATCCATAATAAGTTAAGACTCACTTAAGACACTCACTAATTATATATATAGTGACATCAAAGATTGATTTCTCCACTAACTTTGGGGAGCCAAAGACAAACTTTATGCAGAATTGCATGAGGATCATACATATACATCAAATAGCAGAAAAGCATGTGCACATATCATGCATGTGAACAGTTGCATTTTGTTGTAAAGTTCTGCTAAGAATTCAACAATTTTCACTGATTTTTATCACTTACTGAACTCATGACAATAATCTTTTCAGTGTCCAGATTTTCTCTTGAACACACTAGTTCATGTGTCAACAGACCCATTTTATAGAATGGAATATTTTGAAAAAATGTAGTTTTGAACAGTTGCTTGAAGCATGCGGCTATACTCACACTAGTCTAAACTTTTGATGGAAAGTGTATGTAGGTAGGATTATATATATATCTAGGAAATCGTGGATTAGCATTGTATGTCAGTCATAGGACGAAATCTCTTAATGGCATTAGAAATGGAATGAAGAAGAAAAGCAAGATGTATAGATGTCCGCTTCTTACTCGTTACTGTTGTATTATTTACAATGAAGACGTTGACATCCATAAATCTTGCTTACCATATGTGACAAGACACCTTCAGTTCAGTGATGAAAAATTAAATAATATTGTTCAGTATTTCAAAAGGCACCAGTTCATCACTAGACTGACCTGTGTCACAAATTCATCAAGAAACATTCCATTGTATCAGCTTTTACTTCTGCTCTAGAGAGATAGATGGAGAGACGGACTGCTATATCCCCCATTATTCCAGCTGAGAGGACAAAATCATGACTCTGCTTGCAGTTGATTTACCAAACTTTTGTAAACTTTGAAACTGAATATTCACATATCCATCCATAAACACTATATATTTGGCGTCTGACTTTGACAGAGTATTAGCTAAACAGAAGTTCCATTATACCATGGAACAACCGTGCAAGTCAGATCTACCTGGACCAAATTCTAACATGGACAGGATGTATTTTAATTTTAACTAAAAGTCATGCTTATCTTCAAAGCTACGAAACTGTGATACTTCCTCATTCATGATTACTTCTGCATGTAAGTGGGTCACTACAGTTTCTTGCTACATCAACAACTATGCCAGAAATTAGGTCACAACCACATCAGATGGTTGAAATTACTGGAATATCCTCACATTTCGTCTGATCTCTCCGGCAATTAGAAAGTATGTAATTCATATGTTTCAGGTCAAGGAAGCAGATCGAAGCAGAAGCGTGTTGCATTCACTGCCGCACTTACAGAAAATGTGGGCCCCGTAAACCTGGCCACACCACTAAAGTACAGGGACATCATCCTGAACGAAGGTAACGTACACTCCCTCACAAAAAACAGGGAGTTTACAATAAAAAAACAGCAACACCTTTCATTTTACTTGGATACAGCCTTTTGGATCATCAAGATAAACACCCAAACTATCTTTAATTTTACCAATCCAACTGACAATAGTTCTGATATTGCTGAACAGGCTCATAAGTGATCTACATATCTCTGTGATGTAATACTGTCACAGAAGTAGAAATATACTCAGAAAGCTGTTAAGGCTGTTATTGTGCTCTGAGCTTGATTCAGACTTCTGCTTCCAAATTAAAGAAATATTTACAGTGCATTATCATCACGTTAAAGCAGTGAACAATCATTTAATAAGTTCCACTGGTCCTTCTTAAGATTTAATTGACTGGGCATAACAGGCCAACATAAGAGTCACAACAATCCTGTCTTCATAGTTTGGTTCAAACTTGAAGCAAAGCTTTCAAATTGTCCACATGAAAATGTAACTTGTCTGCAAACATAGTATGATATAACATTGTGATAATCATTAGAGAGCACACGGATGTCCTAAAACTAATAAATCCTTTTCATGTAATAGAATACAAAGTCTCCAAACCATGTCAAAATCATAAAAATATCTTCTGGAATATAGCACAAGAAGCTCAAATAATTGCCTGATAACCATCTGAATATAATAGAATAAAATCACAGACCACGTCCATATTTTTCACATAAAATCAGAGGTATTTCCTTCTTGTTCATATTAAGATCAGAACCCTGTGAGGGCCGCCGCATCAAACACTGCACTAAAACACCTAATTCATTTCCCACGAGATAATGTGAACAAGATGTGGAGGTGTTGGTGATGGAGGGAGGCGCAGGCTCTAGCTGCCCTCTCCTTGGATGCAGTGGATTTGTTCATTTAGGAATATCAGAACCTTATGTTTATTTCTGAGTCACTGAACCTTGAAAATTTCAAATATTTACACTCATTTTATGAATGAATCCAGGTTCACATTATGAAAACCTAATTGAAAATTTTGTTTTTAAAAAGCTGATAAAAAATTATCAATATTTTGATTAATGCAAGTTGCTACATATCTGGACCCACTGATTACCATAGGTATAAATGTACTGTTTGAGCAAGCATTTTATCTTATGCACCTTCTTCATGGTAATAATATAAGAGACACATAGAAAAAAATACATGTCAATATGGATAAAGTCAGTTGCTTTTTCTTATAACTATATTTTAATAAAGAATATGATGGGGACAGTTTAAGTTGCAGAGTTGTTTCATTTGACCCACTACTGAAATGAATATCCAAACTTCTCATTAAGATAAGCAAGAATTCTCTGGATTGATAACTACAGGCATTAACAAGTGCCCTTGACAGTCACTTAATTATTTTAAAATTATTTTCTTTTGTTTTTCTGGACCAATAATACACGATTTAGCACTGAATCCTCTCCAGCTATTTTTCAAGTATTACCTTAAACAGGTCACCAATGGAGCATTTTCTATGAATTAATAGGGAAATATATTTCAGTTCTGAGACACTTTCGGACTAATAGTAATACCTTGAGAAAAGGTATTAATAACAATACCTGATAATAATATACCGGTATATTCCTTACTTATAGTATACGGGCCTGGTGCTGTTGTAGGAAGCATCGTTAGTGCTATGACTGTTGTCCTAAGATCATAAGATTGTTTTGTACAGAACTCAGATATATCCATGGTCCATCACCTTAGCACTAAGATTGTTTTGTACAGAACCCAGATAAACTCTTGGTTCATCAAACCTAAAACTAGGATTATTTTGTACAGAACCTAGATAAATCTCTGGTTATTCAGCACAGCCCTAAGTTGGCTATTTACAGAGCCCAGATAAGCTCCTGGTCTATCACCCTAGACCTAAGATTGTGTTTGTACAAGACTCACATAAGCCCCAGGCCCATCACCTTAGCACCAAGATTGTTTTGTACTGAAGCTAGATAACCTCCTGGTCCATCACCTTAGAACTAACACTGTTTTGTACTGACCCCAGATAAGCTCCTGGTCCATCACCTTAGCCCTGAAATAGTTTTGCACAGAACCCATCCTCCTTACTAACCCTGCATATTTTTCCTCATCTTGCCAGGATCAGCCTATAACCTCATCACTGGCATCTTCACAGCTCCGTACAATGGAACCTATGTCCTATCCTACAATGCTTTATCCCAGTATGGCCGAGCAGTGGAGCTAACAATGCTCCACAACGCAAGAATAATCAGCTCTGTCCATTCCCGGGAGACGGGTGGCTACACGGGAGTTAGCAACAGCATTGCAGTTCGCCTCATGGAACGAGATCGGCTGTGGATTGAGCTGAGTGCGGGTATATACTATGTGTATGGAGACACTGGCAGACACTCCCTGTTCTCTGGATATCTACTGTATGCAGACTGAAGACACAGCAAAACTCACAATCGATCGACATTTATTTAATTCATTTCATTTTGGACCATGTCTTGAACTTTACATGCAAAGAATTGTGAGATATTTGATTTAACATCAACATGATCAACCTTTTATCACTTGATATTTTAAAGCACAATTTACGCAATGGATTATAGCGTGCATGTATATTATCATATCTTCATGGAGTACAACATATACCAGGATACATTTCTTGAAACATGTACAGTTTAAAGGTGAAACAAGCTGATGGATGGGCTCTGTTCTAAAGAAAATATTGTCAATGGAAAGAAATTATGAAAGATTATCAATATAAAAACTGTTATCAACAGCATCTTGTATAACATATTGTGAAGAAATAAAGTTTAAATTTACACATCCAACACACACAGTTATACTTTTATTTAAGGATTGACTGTGCGTTTCTTTCATTGCAAATTTGCATTGAGGTATGAAACTAAAAACCAATGTGCAAACTTTTGTAACAATCCGCTACAGTTTGCACACTGGTTTTTAGTTTCATACCTCAATGCAATGAAAGAAATACACAGTCAATTCTTATAATTAAATTCAACAACAAATACTATTGGTTTTCAACAATATTTCTTTAAACATAATCAAATTCATCAAAACAGGTATCTTTGTTACCTCTGATTAACAATTTCGGATTAAATTTCATTGAAAAACGAAAGTGAATCTTCAGCCTGAAGCAACTCTTCCATCTTTGCTCTCTGTCACGACTTAAGATTGCCATCCACTATTATTTACAATCCCAATGTTAGGAAGATTTTCACGCACATACATGACGGTCAACTAAACAATATCGTGCGTCACTGGTAGGGGACATGGTTACAGAGAGGGTTGAATCTTTGTGATTTTTTGCGACAAAAACTTCATTATTTGTGGCACAGTCTTTGTGATTACATATAGCATAAGCAAGGTAACGTACAATAAATGTCGTGTTGACATCCAAGATCAGCTATAATGGGGAATTAATTCCATGTTTACCTCAATGTTATGTTCGTTCAGTATCGAATATAGTTATATTACTCAGAAAACTCTTGACAATCATGAAAGTCATAAATTGAAATTGTCATAATTTGTCTATAATGTATTGATATATTTGAAGAAAATGATTAAATAAATTATTGTAGCATCCACAATCACCAATCTGATTGGGTTTATCGCCCACTATAAAGAAGCACATGGTGTTTAATCAGTGAAAAGCGGACACATATTTAAAACACTGAGATGCTCTATAGTGACAGAAAATATTTGATTATGAAATTGTTGTAACGGAACATTCATTCTTGGTCACAGAGAATCAACAGTCCCAAAGAAGGAATTGAGGGGACAGAATATCCGAAATCATGAAATCCTGATAATTCATGATTTGTAATTGGACGTTTCTATTAACATATCTGTGGTGTTTAAAGATAATATGAATGTTTTAAGCCATACTTTGAGGTCATTTAAACAATGTAAAATTTTCATATTTCTTCTCTGAACTGTCCCATGTCAGGATAATTCTGACAAGAACATCATAAGTTTTAAAGGGTAATGTGGTGATATTTGTCCCATGCTTTTAATTCCACCAAGAAGAGTATGAATATTGTGTGCATTACTCATAGTGCAATTGTGCAGGATTGGTTCACTTTGGTTGAAAATCTCCTGGTATTAATATTATTCATACCCTCCATATTTGGATAATTTTCTCCATGCTTAGATTTACTTCAATATTCCGGAAACACATACAGTAAAAACCAATGTAATGAATCCACGATTAAAATAGCCACGTGTCACCACTTGAACAAGGATGTAACACTAGAGTCTGCTCTTCAAGCCTGTAGCATTTATTGTGTTACAAGGGACAACGCTTTACATTTGGAAGACTAATTATGACAGATAGCATTTTAATAATTATTATCTGTAACAAAAGTATAGATCACAATCATCATAATCATCATCATCATCATCATCATCAATATTGACTTCAGTGTCTTCTTCTGAAAATATTTGCTTTGTACAGACAATGTGGGTTCAGCATGATGCCATTGTGAATGGAGGTTTGTTCTATCTATTCGTATGTGTTACGTTTTGAGAGATAATGGTATTGTGACTTTCAATCACAGGCAGGTACTCATTAAAATGTTTTATAGACTAGAGAACCGTACATGATACACACAAAATGTCCCTTGAGTTAATAATATATAAATATCATAAATCATCTTATTGTGTTACTAGTTCATTTGGGCCACTGAAAAACTTCATAATAATTACTTTTTTTTGAGATTTGATAATCTTGATGTTATACTCATCTTTATCATCAAAATGACTTTCATTGCAAATTATGATAAAACTGATGTCTATGCTGTTGCTATATTGTAGCAAGATGATATATGCAGAGTCGAAAATATTACAGCCTTTGATACCACAAACCAAAGCTAAAATTTCAATTTTATCTTATCATAATGCATATCATTATAAAGACTCTGTCAGAAATCATACAGTTTCAGTCGCAAAAATTAAAAAGAATCCATCCTCACAGTAACCAAGCTCCCTATCAGTGAACATACACATTTTTGGGGCCCTTTTTTCATTTTCCCCCGCCCGCCCCATTCTTGGAGCAGTCAGGTGATGAGAAACAAAGAATTAACGATGGATGCCCTTAGCCAACTCTTAATGGATACGCCTTGTTTTGGAATGGACTGAGGGTATACACGAATCACAACATCTGTTATGAAGGCAGGCGCCAACACTGTTTCTCGGACGGTAAAGCCTCCACAACAACCACAAGTAAGACACATTATATACACCGTTTTATATGTTTTGTTCTGAAGGTAATATTAAAGAGATCATTTCCTCCGTACACTTATTTTTTTAAGTACAGCCATCAACATGTGGTCTTTCATTTTACACTACCAGCTATCTGATTTACAAAAAACACATAGCCTAAAGCTGTGTGCAGGTTATCAGAAAAACAACGGTTTTTAGAGCTTAGTGTTGCTAGTAATGGTACCTATGTCTTCCTCAACATTCTTTATAGATCTGAATATTACCAATTTTGTTGAAATGAAAACAGTTTTTGAATTTGCTCCTTTACTTTCCGGTTGATAATATAGATCAGTTCACAGCACATTCATCTCCAAAAAGTTCTCTGAACAAGGATACACTGTTTATAATTTTCAGTTAACGTTTAGAAAGGGAAAAATGGGTCTTCGTTTAAATGTCAAGGAGCCATACATGTGTGATAGGATTCATTAAACTAGTGATCCAATATACAGTCAGATTCCTACAGTCTAAAATCTACAGTGACTATATCATTCAAGTACAGTACCAGTGCCTTAGATGTCTATACCTACTGGATGATTATTGCTTGAGACAAGGGAGGTTACTCCATTTCTATTTCGCAATCTGCTGGATGTGTTGTAGAAAATACATAAACCAAGTCAAAAAATAATTTTGGAAGATACACTATAATGGATAGTGAAACAATACCAAAAGATCTTTGACAGATTTTATCTGCTTGAAGAAATATGTATCATTCACTCTTTTTTAACTAACACTACTACTACAGCACTGATAACTCATTTTGGCCTGATTAGAACATTTCAAAATTTCACCAAGTCATAAGAAAGTTCCTGCTTCGTCTTTGTACGCAGCACCAACAAGGTAACCATGGTGACAAGATGAAGATAAAACCAGGCAACACAGTCAGGTCGTGATAATAAGAATGCTTCCATTTTTCATCAAAAACGTTTGAATAGTGAAACATACGGATTACTGAATTGAACCATTATCATGATTATGTACATCACTACATAAAATCTTCGATATTTATATAACAATCAAACATAAAAACTTCTTACATAACAATCAATCAACGTACAAAGTGGTTTTGGGAGGCAGGAAATAAACTTTGACATTGGTCAGTATGACATTAGCGCACTTGTGACTGGCAGCGTTGTCACAAAGTGAGATCATGTGTTGACCATGTGATAGCATCTGTCTAAAGATCTCAGCCAATCGCAAAACATGTCTGATGTCATCCACGCTTTGTTGTTGAAAGGACAGTGAACATACAAGTGAGACCAATTAACTGATTAAGATCACAAACTAATGACACGTTCACCTCAGAAGCTAATTAATGTCCAGATTCAGAGAGTGAAGCACCGTATTAATGAGTCAACAGTTAATGAGTTTACATAGTTGGTTAACAAGATTGGTTACGGCTAGCTTCTGTTTGGATACCGTGTAAATCACTAAGGCTGCCTGATGAAAAACAGCAGTGTTCTGATTATCACAGCATATATTTTTGCATCTCTTAATTACTGCACACATTGACAATAAAATGTGTCAAATCACTATCTACATTACAAATATACTCGTACCAAACTATGAATAAATCAACTTTCTTGGCAACCATGCAGTTTTAACGCAGGATTAATTGGGGACAATACACATCTGGCTGACTGCTTCACCCACACAAGATTAGACAGCACTGATTACTGTATAAACCCATATGCCACTAGCACATGCACTAGCCATTTGACATTTTATGCTGGTGTTGTCAACTTGCCAGATTTGACAACTGCCAGTTTTACAACTTCCACTGTACATGACATCAAACTGGCCACTACTGTTTTACAAATCCTGTCCTAGAAGTATGTACATATTAAATCACTGGTTTGTCAGTGATAATGCCAAACTGAACAATCCCCAAGCCATTTAGACACCTTTCTTTATGCACACCGGCCAGCACAAGACTTACTCGACAGCCCCACTTTGACATGTGCAGGGAAATAGATTGGCAGACTATATCATATCAACATTCTCACGCAGACAAAATGATTTATAAGACACTGTCATTTTCAAGAGTGAAATCAAAAGCTGTAACAAAGATGGAAGGGAGATAACTCCTACCTTCCTCTGCTGTCAGCATGTGATGGTTGACTAGGAGGTCGAATGCTTCGTAGCAGTAGACATCTTGCTTCAGTGCCTCCTGGAAGCATACTGCTGCCTGTTGTCGGTTATCCATTGCTTCATAGATTTTACCTCGGAGCAGGTTCACAGAGTTCTCTGACTGGCAACAAAAAATGGACACTCTTATGCAATTTTTAAGTCCAATCATCTTGATCTTACGGTTATCTATGTATCTATTATTCTGTAATATTACAAACTGAATATGCTGGAAAAATGATTTGGATGATACCCATAATTTCATTCTCATGTACTGAATGAACCTTATCATATATAATATATATGATGGACAGAGAGATCAAGGAGAACCAATATACTGACAACATTCATGTGAACGCACCATTTGTGTTAAGGTGATGGATAGTCATTTGTGGCTATTCAACACGTTATTCTAGTGCTGTGTTTTCACAAATGTTCTCAGTGTTTTCTTCATACAAAATAACACTCAGGTGATATGTTTCAGTGAAAGAAATATGTGTTTCCTCAAATTTTGAGATGTTGGTTATTGCTGAAGTAGCTAACATTGCTTTAACATGACGAAGGTCTGGGTAACTGACGTCACGAGTAGCAATCTACACATTGGGGCAGTCTAAGTCAACTTAGTCTCAGTGTTATTCGTTACACTCCACCACTGAGTGTAACAACCCCTGGTAGAAGGTCGCGTCGGGTAACCTTTGAGCTACCTATGACTGTCCAATCAAACGAGAGATGGTTAAATAGATTTAGCCAATCAGACAACGACTACTACTAAGGGATTGGAGGGACTTACAAAATATTCAGGTCACTGACACAGATCTCATCACAAATAAAAATCAGCACAGTTTTTGACCTGCAGTATATATGCTTTGGGGTTTCTGTTGACATGGTTACCATCTGCTAATATTTCTGCAAGATGACATCCTTGAATTTTGCCAAAAAACAGTATTTTCAGTGACTGTGTACTTACCGTTGTCATGGTTGTAACATGTGCCATGCACATCAGCTGGAAGCGATCATACACTAAATAGCATTCAGAATCGTTCAGGTACAAAGCTTTCTGAGATAACAAGTTCAAAAGGCATGTGCGAACGTCCACTTTCGCAAATGGGTAATCTGTGTTCCGATTAGTCAATCTCAAAGATTAACTGACGCGATCTCTCATAAGGTTTTGTTAGACTCAGCAGTTGACAGTAAACGAAAAGTACTAAGGCTGAGTTTACTCAGACTGCACATTGGGGTTACGATGACATGTGTCAACCTTGTCAGTAAATCTAATCCCAGTAGTTGCCTCTCACGGCACGTGCAATAGCCAATTCAGATCTGGATCTTCACGGACATCAGATGAACCAGCTCCTGCTCAAGCTTGCTAGATGATGTAATATCCTCCAGACATCTTTTTACTAAATGTATACTCAACTCCAAAAGAAACATGACGACCAGTCTCATATAAAACAAGGTACCAGTAACTTGTGGTCGTGATGGCTAACACATCCCTCTACTTCCAAAGCAAATACAATAAACAAAAACTGATATGGCTTTTCAAAAGTTTTTTACTAACATTCAACAGTGATAACCTGGATGTTAGACTGAATGCCTGTTACCACATTGTCATTGCCTGTTACCAATGTGTTACACATTGTCATGTTATCATGTCATGAAAAACTGTCAGTATCGAGTATGGCTGCCATTATTTTTGACAACAGCCAAATGTCTCCTCATGGCCTTGAACAGTTGCCTAATGAATACACAGGGGATGCTGTTGTACACATCTAAAACTGACTGTCCAAGCTCACATGGATCAGGTGGTCTCTGACGTAGACATCTGTCACTCTCGTCCCGCAGGTGTTCCACAGGGTTGAGGTCTGGCCTATTTACAAGAGCTGGCCAGTTCATCGTCTGGATATTATTGACAGTAAGGAATTGTTGGGTGAGTCTGACGGTGTGTGTTCTCGCATTGTCCTGCTGGAGAACCAACTGAGGTCTGGTAGCTAAAAACGGGACAACAAGCCGCAACACCTCATCCACTTAACCTTGTGCAGGCACACCTCTTCCACGACCAAAACCGCTGCTTTGGAAGATGACATCTTGTACTTGCCAGACCCGATTGATTCCTCTCCGGATCATAATGGAAGACCCTCCCCAAAGATCAGTTTCCAAAACACACGGACCAACATAAGGCCGATGACAGTGCAGTGCCTTTGCCCTTAGACGTCTATGTATTGTAACCACAGAACCGACTGTGGACACCAGTAGTTTGATTGGCTGTTGTCATGGCTTAAAGGAATCTGCTACGTAAATGGGAGCTCACAATGTAACAATCCTGTCTGTGGGTCGTCACTGTATGGTATAGGATTGGTTATGGCATTCCAGAAGTCTGTAGATGGTTGCACAATGAATAGCAAATTCTTGTGCAACATTAGCGACTCTCATGCCGGCATCAAGCATCCCTAGCACCCGTAATCAACATCATTATTCAGTTGTGGCATTTCTACAAACGATACATTTAGGTTCTCCTGAATCACACATGGTACATGTGAATATGACATGTTCACATGAACATGTAGGTAATGACACGGGGAATGTGATATTGGGGGCGACACTGGTTGTGTTTGGGTATAGTGGTTAAAGGTTTTGCCAAGGACAGGATTAATATGAAAAGACATGATGCAGTGACAGAAATGGCAGCAAAAAGGAGGATTTTGGTCTATGGAAGGCCTGCATAAGACATCCATACAACCATAATCTGTACTCTTTATGTCAAAAAATGCAACTGTCAAATATTATCAACACACTGGAAATGACAACCAAGTATCAGTATCATGTTTCTTTTGGAGTTGAGTATAGAACAACTACTTATTTACCTAATTATATAACATTTAAGACAGAATTTGTACGTACATCTTTGATAAGAAGGTTAGACTCAACATCTGTAAGGTTGAACTTAGGTGGTGCTGTGTTGAGTGAGTGAGTATTATCCACCATGTCGAGGATGTTGAGTGCCTCTTGCCACTCCCGGCACTCATACTGAAACAGGAATCACAGAATGTTTTCAGTCTCACACCCGGTTTCTGGACCCAAACAGTGACAAACTGTTTATCATCCAAAAATGTGTTCCAAGGGAGATATTGTTGGTGTGAGATGACAATGACAGGGGCTAAAGGAAGCATAAATATCCAAAGAAAACCCTTAATACAAGTGAATAACTTGCAAGTAAATATAACACATATCACATCTGGGATTACACTTTCTTAGTAAAGTACAAATTCTAGTAGTATTTTTGGAATCGAACCCACACCCTCAGTCAGGCACCTTATTGACAGCACACTAATAAAAAAGTACTAGAATTTGTACTTTACTAAGAAAGTATAATCCCAAATACGACATGTTACATCTGACCACTTTCTAAATGATATTATGTTATCATTGTGAGTAAACACTCATTTAGAACTCTGATAAGAAACAAAGCAATAATCCAAGTTCTGACTGGACTAACACCATATCCAGCTGAGTTTGCTTTTGTTTTTGCCTACTTTTAGTGTAAACTAGTTTTGTACAATTCAAACCATGTACTTACATGACATTTCGCAGCAAGATATCTACATGATGGATGTGTCTGAAATGAAAATGTCGGCTTACCAAATGACATGCTGAATCATTGTGCAATTCAAAGTATTTATCAAATACAAAAGTATGATTAAACTTTGACTAAGCATTTCTGACAAAAATATTGTACCATCAAGCTTTTAATAAGCATTTCAGACACGAACATTGTATAAATCACTGTGATAATGTTGATAACGCTGCTCCATGGTTCAAATCATGTAATGCCTAACACATTCCACACAGATATGTTCAGTATTGCTATATACTGCTGAATTCACATGCCTATGAGCCAGGTGAAGTCTGTAAGTGCCAGTTGAATGATTTCTGAAAAGGCTGATCAGAGATTACAGAGATAAAACACAGACTTCTTTGGAAGTCTTTTTTTATTCATTTCAATTGCCATAAATTTTGTTTTTAATTATTTTCACCTGCACTAAGTTTTGTTCCCTTGGCACACTAGGAACCAGTTGGTTTGAATCTTCATTGGTCTAATTATGGTTCAAGGTTAAGTTTTACACCAATAGTTTCTCTTGTTTCTAACTATCTATAAAATCAGAATTTCTTTTGTTAGTGATGACATATCTCCAGTACCACGCATTATCAAATCTCCCTGGTAAGTGTTGTCAGAAAGCGCCACTTGAACGCTTGAGTCAAATCTGAGTATGTCGGATATTGACAGAGAGACATATTAATCTGATTAAAACATTTCATTTGTTGATACTGCCTATGTTTCAATATTACGCTAAACATATCATAAAGGGAGACAACCCACCTTGTCTAACTTCTTGTTCCGCAGTAGATGTGAGGCACGGTGGTACTGACCTGTGAGATATAGTGTCTGAGCATACCAATATACATCTTCCACAGAACCTGCCAACAGAAAACATAAATATACTCTGAAATCGGTTTTAAGAAAACAAATCAACTTTTTCAAAGACAGCTTGTGTACTGATATCTGAGATATTCGAGCATGCCCAAGAGGGTGTTAAATTCAACTCAACTATACTATACCATGTATACAGTGAAAAGGAAATTATAAGCTCCTGTAAGTAATTTCAATGTTCCACAAGAATAAACAAGAGTCATCAGTAGATGACAAACCACCCCGACACCACATATCTGAAAGAACAAATTATCTGACAGTTACTAAGGTTTAACTTGATTTAAAAAAAAATCATTTCCATGTAAATCATGAAAAATATAAATGAAGTGAAAATGCCAAAAATCTGTAAACAGCAAAAGGCAACACTCTGGGATCTGCCTCACATATCTACTAAGTTTTGTGGAAAGATATTTTAAGGTTTTTAAGTTGTGCTCTGAAAATCTGAATCATTGGAAACCGAGAAAAAATAATAATGACAAAAATTCTCTACATAGCAAAAGGCACCACTTCAAGATGTGTCTCAAATACCTGCCAAGTCCTTCTGATAGATATTGAGCGTTTTTTCAATTGTGCTATGGAAAGGAAACCCCACTCCTCCCTTTTGAGAAATGGAGACCGAGAATAACATATATGACAGATCTGTAAATAGCAAAAGGCACCACTTTGGGATCTGGCTTGCATATCAGCCAAGTTTTGCAAAAAATATTGATTGTTTTTTTAGTTAAGCTCCAGAAATGAAAGCCACCCCTCCCTTTAAGTCTAAAATGTTTCCATAGAAACTGAGAAAAATAAATATTGCAAAACCTGTAAATAACAAAAGGCACCACCTTAGGTTCTGTTTGATGTATCTGCCAATTTTGTTTGGAAAATACTGAACAGTTTTAAGTCCGGAAACAAAATGATTAAAGAAGGATGAGGCTTCGACTATATCCCCCTGCATTAGATGTTTTAACAAAAACTGTTTTAACAACATTAATTCTTTACATATAAGCCACATGCTAAGTTGCAATATTCATCAGTAATGGAATATAGAGCATGACATAACACATCTATGTAGCATATGTTACAAAGACTACAACAGCAATCAGTTCTGGACACATTTTCTCTCTCCTGTTGGTTCAGTTCAACCATACCCACTATAACCTAGTCTAAGTAACTACTTTTTGTATCATCAATTGTAGTATAAAGCCACATTCTCCACAAACCTTTGAAGCTGATTACGTTGGATACATAAATTAAATGTAGACAATTTTGAAGACAATCAACTCCAAAGCAATCTTCGTCATATCTCTCAGAAAACAAGGTGTCCTGATGTCTGTGATATGCAACATGTCTGTGATAGTGAGTGAGTGAGTGAGTTTAGTTTTACGCCGCACTCAGCAATATTACAGCTATATGGCGGTGGTCTGTAAATAATCGAGTCTGGACCAGACAATCCAGTGACCAACAACATGAGCATCGATCTGCGCAATTTGGGAACCGATGACATGCGTCAACCAAGTCAGCGAGCCTGACCACCCGTTCCCGTTAGTCGCCTCTTACGACAAGCACAGTCGCCTTTTATGACAAGCATGGGTTGCTGAAGGCCTATTCTACCCCGGGACCTTCACGGGTCTGTCTGTGATAAACTGCATTCCCACCCAGTGTATTTGACACTCCTCTTTCAGGCCTGATGCTCCTTTACCTCCAACAACACTTTATAACATGAAGTTGGAAATACATGCATTAACAAGATTATGTACTAAATGACAAAAAAAGTTAATTACATACCTCCAGACAGTGATACAAGCTTATCTGCCCAAAACAATGCTGAATCATAGTGGTGCTGAAAAACAAAATTTTCACTAAGATCAGAATGAATAAGAATGAATAAGCTTAAATCCCGAAAACCATCTATCAAAACTAAATAATGCACTGACTGAAAAAGCACCACAATGGTGCCTGTAAGTGTGAGCAGCCTGGCTGGAACTCAGCATAACATAAGTAGAGTATGATAATAATGAAAATAAGTCACTATTACAACATGGTTGAACTTTCTTCTACACATTAGACTGGAGAGAAAACAATGACCTGATATTAGTGTTAGAATCTACATCTGCTCTATATATTAAACAAGGAGTTGTTATCCATAAAACCATGCTTCATTATGGAAACATGTTCTGAATCATATGCTTCATTGTGGAAACATGTTTTGAATCCATAGAAAAACCATTAAAAAATACAAGATTAGAACAATCTCTAAGCTGTGTTGTACAATTAATACTGAACAGACTATTTAACATTTACTTTCCAATTAAGTGGTCTTTTCAGTAAAAAGTACCATCCTTAGCTGCACATTAGTCCAGCCATATACAGACATAACACTGAAAACATGTACAAATATATACAGAATCAGATATAACACTGAAAACATGTACAAATATATACAGAATCAGATATAACACTGAAAACATGTACAAATATATACAGAATCAGATATAACACTGAAAACATGTACAAATATATGGGAGTAGTGCACTTTACCGGGCGCGCTTTTTCAGATTTTTTTCGCTGTGCTGGCGGGGCTCGAACGCTCTCAGCAGGAGTCGTGGGATTCCAACTGGCTAATTAGACTAATTAGCGCACACGCTACCTCGGGACCACCGGTGCGATCACAGGTAGTTAGTGCTCGTTTAACGGGTCATTACCCCACCAGCTCTGCGCATGCGCAGTGAATGAAAACAAACTATTATGGTTTGTTTTCATTTACTGCGCATGCGCAGAACTAGGCCCCGCCTACCCATTCATCAAAGCGAGAAGCCACACCTAGGCATTGTTTTCAAGGTGTTGTGCAGCCAATGATATGATATATTCGATTCGTGGATGGATATATGGATATAATCGCATCTAAGGTAAGCCAATCCTAACCTTTACTCACTAACCCTAAGGATCTAGAAGAGGGGGTCCCTAACCCTAAGGATCTAGAAGGGGGGTCCCTAACCCTAAGGATCTAGAAGGGGGGGGGGGGGGGGGGGGTCCCTAACCCTAAGGATACATCAGCGCGTTAAAGTGAGACAGTTCAGTATTACTATAGCGCGCTCATTAGCGAGCGCTGAGCAGTCCCGGGTCGCGCGCCCGGTAAACTGCACTCTAGCCAAATGTTGTCCCAAGGTGCTGAATATCTATTTCTTTAACTATTACTATACAATCATTTCTCTTGCTGTGTAGCGTTAACATCACATTTTCGAAAACATCATGCCAGTGATAGATTTGTGATCCTATGTCAACTGTCTCCACCTCAGTAAAGCAACGTCGATAACTACGTTGGTGGTGCATGTCTATTTCAGGTACTTGTTACCTTATCAATGTAACTCCTCACTCGTTCTCTCAACCTTACAAGGTTTATTTTGGTTTCGGCAGATGTTTGAGGAGCACTTCCTTCAATTTCCCCCGCCATCTTTGAAAGAACTATGTATTTATCCAATGAAAATGGATCTACCGTTCGCCTTACTAACAATTAATCTCATTGGATATTAATAGAACCGGATGGCCAATGTTTAACGGGTTGACTATTACTCTTTGTACAAAGGTTTTCTATTGGTCGATGTTTGGCATAGCAACAGTATAGTGTACAAAATGGCGGCTTACATGATGTAAATACAATACAGCTTAACTTGGATTTTGTAACCGTTTATCGTTTTGATATTGGAAACCACGATATAGGAAAGGTATGTAGTTTGATCCAGATGCCACCTCTCCTCATATCGTTTTACATGTATCTCTACATTACGGCTTTGTAACAGAAATGCTAAATCGTGTTGTTCTCAGGTTTCTTTTCTGTACTTCTCCTGTTTTACCGGATACAGATAATGTCAAACATTGTCATTGTTTCTCAGGTCTGAGGAGCGGTCAGGACACATGTCTTTCGTTGTAATTTGTTTGACAGCACTGTCTATCATTGAGCTTCCAACAAATAACCTCAGTGAATAATGATGAATATTTTGAAAAACAATAACAACAAAATGATTAAAATACCAACCACAGTTCCACAAAGCAAACGCAGATGAGGAGTATTCTTGAGATTTATTACCTTTTTGTAAGGCTGTAGATCTCATATTGTAAAGGAAAATAATCCACACACTACAATCCAACGTTTATGACCACAATTACAGATGTCTGAGCCAGGTGATGAATATGCCGGTGAGGCCAAATCTATGGTGGACGAAGTCATACAGAATGCACTGAAACGATTAGAGACAGGTGTCTTTGAGCGGGAGAAAACCAGCGATTCCCAAAGGTCTGATCTGCTGCCTCCTTCTCGAGAGACCACAATAATCAGAGAGGAGGACTATGAAGTTGAGAATATCAAATGGTTAACAATAGAAGAATTTTCCCCTGATGCTGCAGAAAAGAAGATAAATGAATTCATTGCGGTCTGTTATGTTTGCACAGCTCTTCATTAGTAAGAATACACAATGCCATTTAGAATGTGGTCAGATATAACTCTTGTTGTGTTTGGGATGACAGTATTTCAGTAAAGTACAGTATCTAGTACTTTTTGAGTCTGAGTGCCATCCAGAGATTCGAACCAACAATCTTGGAGTTGGAGTGAGGCACCTCATTGCCCGCAAAGTCAGCTATCTAACCCACTAGGCCACAACAGATTCCACAAAAAATGGAAGTCTGACAACTGGTATTCTGGGTTAGTTTCGTGGTTAAAGCATTAACCTGTCATGCGAAAGACCCGGGTTCGATTCCCCACATTGGTACACTGTGGGAAGTCCATTTCTGGCATCCCCCGACATAATGTTGTTGCAGTATTGCTAAAAGTGGCATGAAACTATACTCATTCACTGACAAGCATAAATTGGCACGATCCCAAGGTCAGTAAGATAATAAGCAAATGCTGATATCAGCCCCAAATCATTCTTTGTCAAGTCAACCTCCACATGTAACTGTGACAGTGTGTCATATGCATCATACATCTTAATACATGATGCTTACATGTTTCTCAGATTTATTCTGATCTTATGAAACATTACTCATTCATCGATATGATTTGAAGTAATAATATTGATATCCTTAGGACAAATATAATTTCAGGAAAGCTTGAACACATAGATTTTATGACGTGATTATTCTTGTCAACAGACCTGGGAGTACGAGAACAGCTGGCTGTACTGTGTTGACTTCATGGGTGAAGATGATCATGAGTTTGACAGACGCTTTCAGTTCCGTGTTCGATGGAGTATTCCCACAAGAAGGAAACCCATTCCACGTGCAACAGCTTCAGTGTATTTCACATTCGTTGTCTCCAAGATAAAACCCAGGGTAATCATGCTAATCAAATACCTTTTAATGTAACTTCCACTCATATTAGCATATGTTATCAGTGGTTGTTGAATGGTCCGACAATGAATATCCCATTAATCATCAAGCAGGAGAAAACAAATCATAACACCATTCATAACATTAACAACCTTTAACATCACCCATTTCTTTTGTCAGGATCTGTCATTTGTCCTCTCATATTTTCTCTGTTTTTTTTTCAGAATTATCCAGTTGAAGTTTTCTATGTTTTTGAAACAAACCGTCTTGTTCACAAGTAAGTATTGAGCAAAATATCATTCAAACATATCAAGAAAAATTAAAAGAAATATTAGATTTTCAATAAGGAGTCATTTATGTCTTATTTAGCAGATCCTTTATAGATACTTCATATTTATTGTAAGAATAATGTCTAACATTTTCATCTTGAACTGTGAGGAAACGAAGCAATCAAGCATGATTTGGATTTCTTTGTGCGAACTGAGGTTGAGTGATTACATGTTAGAAAACTGACATAACTGCCCACACATTTCTTATCAGAACAGAAGTACTGATAAACCGTTGCAACAGGCTCCAATCAATCCAACATCCTACCATGTCCTAAGCTTATGCTTTCAGCAGGACCTGCACTGGATAGCATTTGAGTCTGTTGTTATTTTCAATATGTAAATGGATTGTAATGTTCAATGAAAACTACAAATGAAGGGTTTGTTATTTCCGGGCTCAGAGTATGGTTTTGTGATGTTGTAAGTGGGGAAATATGATATGAATTTGAGAAATGTTTGAAGCATACATACAGATCCAATCATGTCACACTTTGAGATTAGACTTTTGTAAAACAAATGATCTGAACACAGCACATTATTTCCCACTTTTCATCTTCTTGTATCAAAATATTGAAAACATTATCAATAGTAAACATGAGGCGACTCCACACTGTCATATTGTGATAACACAGTAATGGATGGCTATTCAAAGCAGGGTAACTCTTACTTGCTTAGTCTTTCTTAGTACAGTTGAAGTCAGGAAGTAATTATTTATACTTCAAGCTAAATAGTCTTGTACATGCTCCTCAGAAGAAGTTTAGTATTGAAAAAACAGTAACTTTAAGCCATTTATACATATTGAAACAAACCCAGTGACATAAACATTTAAAATTTACATATATTTCATCTAGTGTAATTATGTGTTCAGTGACCTGTTTCGCATGAAATCTGCCTGCAGATCTTTCTTTATTGATAATAAGAAAGAGTTGCTATGGCAAATGTAACACTGTTGTTAGGCAAGCTTACAGCCATGTTGACGTCTATTGATTTACCCCCAGGAGTGCCGAGATTGCTGTGATGTCTAGATACAGACTGTCAGTTGCACTTTATAATGGTGACAGATAGCCACTAAGTATTTTGGCAGTAAATTTATGCTCATTCTTGAATCAAGATGATTTGTCAGTGTTTTTACTGCCCCATTTTGATAACATTTACAATGGATTACTTAGTCTGGTTTTAGTGAGCTCTCTTTGTGACATTACTTGTGAGAAAGATATTTACTGGTACTATTTAAAAAACATGAAGACACAGGTTCTTTTAACGAAATAGTACAACCCATAGCAAAGCAGTTTTACTACATTAAATCTGTACCAGATGTTTCCCAAACAATTTATATGTATTTTAAGTATGGTTTTATGGAATTTGTTTCATTTTTTGCCACCTTTGACCTTTTTACCTGACTCAAGGGGGTAGGTGAGTGGTTAAAGTGTTAGCTTTTCACCTCAGGACAGGGGCTTGATTCGCCCATTCCTGGTGTCCTCAACAGTGATCTTGCTGGAGTAGTGCTAAAAGCAGCATAAAACCACACTCACCCACTCACCTGGCTTTAAGCTCCATATGCTTCAGTTATGGTGTGCAGAGTTTTGCTTTCAGGGTGATGTTTAATGTGGTGGTGGTAATTCTGTTGTCGGTATTGTTGTAATCATATTATGTTGATGATCACCATCTATTTATTTTCAGACCTGGGATGTCCCGGTTCAGGGAAAAATGGCTGAAGGATATCATTGAAAGCAAGGTGATCATGATGTCAGCAGTAACTTTTTGAACCATGACATTGGAGATCTGTGTACAGCCATTATATACAGGACCACTTTAATACAGTAGAAACTTACTACAAACAGTTTTTGGGGATTCAGACTTTTGCAAACTAGAAGTCTGTCACTACTCTTAATACTTTGGTGAGCCAAGGAGAATACTAATCATTATATCCACAACTGCTGTTAGCCAAGCGATAACATGACGAATTGTGATAAACTGGAATTGTACTTTTTACTTTCTCATTTGTGAAATATGTCAGTTCTTCACAGATATGGCCACAACAAAATGAAATTTGTTCTTGGAATTTCCTTACTGTTTTTAATCAATGCTTTGTTGTTTATGTGGCAATTTTCAGACTATGATGAATAGTTCGCATGCTCCAACTTGTCTTAAGATGTCTGGCACAGAAATGGTGAACATACACTCCAAAAACGGAGAAAGCTAAATCAAAATAGTTATCATTGAAAATCAGGGTGTGTTTAGGATATGTGTAAAGAGAAATTATGTCTGAGAGTAAAAGATATTCATCACAGCTAAGGAAACCAAGTCTTACTGAGAGATGTCCTGCTCTTGGTAGCCATAATACCTGTATAACTCCTTGTGTAAGTCAACACACTCAGATGTCAGTCTGTGAGGGTCTCAGTAATTTGTTCCAGATTACATAGTCTTGTTATAGTATATATTGTTATGATTGTTTATGTTATTTCCATACATCAATATACTGTGTTCCATGATGTGAAAATGTTGCCGTACTGCTAATATGTTAATCACTGTGTTGCGCAAATCAGTATCTGTGATAATTCATTCTTAAATTTGATTGTTTTTGAGCATGACGTTTTTAGTTAATTTGTGTTAGCTACTGAGTATAATCATGATATTTAGAGGTGTTGGAGGAGTGGTCCGATCTTTCAGTGTATAACATGGGACATTTCTCTTGGTAGTATGTGATATTTGCATAGTTTCTTAATGATCATGTGAAAAATGCTTTGTAAATATGACTACTGGACCTCAGTTTCTCAGATGTATGGATGATGGTTGAAATAAATTATTATTGACAGTATTAATGTTCCTTCTTGACTGTAAATATATTGCTAAAACTCTCCTTCAAATATCCATGTGTTTCAGCAAGTTGTGTTGTGTCCTGTTAGACTGGGATAATGTTATTTTTTGATAAAATGATTATGTGTTTAACATTTTTTAGTGACATATACTACAATATGTATTAGGGTACTGTTTTGTTTGAACATGTGTAAATATACATGAAGTTTATTTCATTATTCTGCTTTATTTGTTGTGATGTGTGTTGATGACTGGGGTCTACATGACTGTTTGACCTACATCGACTAGCTGCTTGTTGTCTTCACAAACACTATACTGTTGTCATCACTGTAGGTTGTTGGAAAAACTTCATTGACATAATGGTGGCACATGGCACAAGTCAGGTGAAGTTACTTAATGCCAGTTATGGAAAGTAGTCGTCAGGGTGACTGTGTTATGTGGGCTGAGTCAGGGGAGATTCTGATGCCCCACCTTGAAACATGCTCACAGTGTTGCATCTCCATATGAATGTGACTTTGTTTGAAATATGCCGCTCTTCAGGCAACGATAGGTGTTTACATTCTAGAACCTCACTCAATGGTAATAAAGACTGAATGCACACAGATCCAGGGAGAATGAGAATGAAAAAATCATTGCTGCTTGCTGCCCCAGTATCGCCATGTGTCACATGTGGTAGGAAAGATCTCATTTTTGAGGTGTAGGATTTAAATCCAGCATTGTAATCAGTGATCGAAATAACTGCCTGCCCAACTGCCTGTGGCCGGTAAATTTTGAGTCGGGCTGCCTGGAAATTCTCTCCACCAGCCTGATTGTCTGGCTGAAATGTTTAAGGTTGACCTTCTTTCAGTTCGCTCTCAGGACGATTATTCCATTTTAATTGTCATGTCATATTTTGATTTAAGAAAGATGAATGAAAGCTACGAGCATATTCCATAATTATACATGGACAACTCTTCAGCCAGTGAAGATAGGACACTAAAACTGTCTGGCTCAGTAAGCTACGCTATGATTGGATATCTGCAGTCACATGGTTCAATAAGAACCAATCAAAGAGAGGGTTACTTAAACGTGGGCAGGCAACTTTCAAGATGGCACCATTTATGGGCCACCAGCCTGGCTGTCAGGTTGAGCTGAAAAATTATTTCAATCACTGATTGTAATGATGACACTAATTGCACAGTCTTCCCCATGGAGAATGCTACATGTCTAGTCCATGAACATTTGAAATGACATGGCCACATCAAAATGGCTGGAGTGAGTGAGTGAACTGTGATCCTTTGCTACTTGGAACTGAATTATACACGTATATTTTAGTGTGTCAGGTCCTTAGATGAATGTTTTTACACAAAAACCATTTTGGCTCTGCGCACATGGTGGCATGGTCAACTCAGTAGTGTTGATAACTACATCTGACTCACAGTATAAGTTTCAGTGTAGGATTTGAACTCTGATTCAATGTCAAGATTCTGGCACATCTAAGGGAGGTCATCAGGACGAACTGCTGTGCCTCAGACATTGGGCCCTATTGAACAACTGGTACTTAAACAGAGTGTCTATTAAACTGTCCCTGTACCATATTCTACAGGGCCCATAGTTAACTTAAACTAGAGGGGGATCACCATGGGTAATCAATCAAATTACATACATAACAAAACATATCATTCAGTACAAAATTTATTCCAAAGAATGTTATTAACAGTGCAGTGAAAGAACAGACAGCAAACACTGGTGACGTCATTAACAAACAGGCTGAAATTAATGATGTAATACTGTTAAAATAAAGAAGGCATATAACTAATTTGCATGAATAAATGTCTTTCCAAGACAACTAAATACTGAGTAAACAAAAACATGACTTCAAAAACAATTTTCAAATATAAATAAGATATTAACACCACTTTCCCTAAACATACAAAATGTACATCTTATAGAGATCCAATATCCACCAAGGACACATTCTGCAGCCGATCCTCCATCAGTCATGAGGCGTCTCACTACAAAATAACAAACGTGGAATACTTTGAACATCCCCTTTCAGCAACAGACTTTCCGGGTTCAAACTGGAAAATTGTTTAAAGGGAGCTGTGCCAGAATGCATCTTACATTATATTTGGTTTACTTTTGCAGGAATGTCTTGCCGGCTTTTCTGAAGCCACATCCACTTAAAGCCTTCCTTCATTCAAGACATGGATGACAAAAAATGAAATATGTCAAGACTGCAGAAAAGTAAGGACAGAAATTGTGTGATGCTAACTTAAGCATGATTACCATTTTACTCTGTAGGTGTATCTTGTAGTTAATTAATCTCAGTCATTCATATATTTACTCAGCATGTACCATCTCCCGTTTCCATTCATGCATTATGATCGTAATATCATTATTGATGATTTCCAGATATACAGAGTTAGGAATAAGCATATTCTCATGGAAATGAACAAGAGAGCATATGAAAAGACAAGTGTTCCTTTATTCTTTTCCTGTTTTCTTCACAAGGTATGTATCGCTCCGACTGAAACTCTGGAAATAAAGGAACACTAGCATTTTGATATGTTCCTTTATTCATTTCTATAAGAGTAGTATCTAAACATTTTGTACAATGAATGTCCATTAGGAATGTCATATATTAGGAAATTTTATATTAGGAATGTATGGTATAGTATACATATTAACCTGAAGGTCATTTAAGATGTATTGTAATCACAAGTGTCGTTGTTACAGAGGCTTACTGTTCTCTCATAATACTGCTGGTAAAATTATATAGCATCAATGGTCATGAGGTCGTTCTGATATACGGCATAGATACAAAAATGAGGGTCGTACTGATACGCTTCATGTGATAACACTGTAAAATAATCAACGTGGACAGAATGAGTGAGTGAGCATAGTTTTATGTCATTTTATCCAATATTTCAGTCATGTCATAGCATGGGGCACCTGCAGTGGGTTACAAGCACTGTGCCCATATTGGGAGTAGAACCTGGTCCGTAGTGTGATGTGTCAATGCTTCAACCACTGTGCTACCCCAGTGCCAGCTTGGATACTTGATCATTAACCTGTTTCTTACAGGGGCTTTTGCTGAGTCAGTGAACTTGACTTTTGGCCATTTTGGATAAGAATAATGACGGACTGTTTCAGTAAAGACTGGGGTGTTCCATTGTGCCTTCATGCTTTCAGGGACGCAGCTTGGTCTGAATCATGAACAAACCTGAATAGTGATAACATAGACTTAGTCTGAAATACTTCATTATCAGGACTACACCAAACTCGAAGACAGACTGATTCATCTCACTCTATCTTTGTATATTTAAAAAAAACCATGGTACTAAAGCTTGTTAACCTCATGTTGAACTGTCAGTGTGAATAGTTCATGGAGAGAATATCATCCATCCTGAAAACATGAAAGTTTAAACATGCCCATGCCAACTCTCCTCAGTACCAACTCACAAACACGATTGAACTTGAAAGCTTAATTCCGAGTGGATTTGAACAACCACACAAGTTTAAAGGATGACTAAATGATTGATGTGATGTTTGGTCTTCCAGTCGACTCCTTATGTGACTGAGCATCTAACACAGCACTGCAAATTATTGACATAACACTTGAGTGGTAAACAGTCCGCTGCTAATGATTACTGAATAATTGATCACAACACTTAGCACTCCATTCATCAGAACCAACAAACTGTGATGGATCCGGGATACAGTTTCTCTGAAGAATGACAGGGATGGGGAAATGGATCATCTGTCTCACTACCAGCCGACAAACAAGTGTAAACAAATGATGTAACTGAATGACTTCTTCTGACGCAGCAAACAAAAGTTGTAAAAACATGGATATAACAGAATGACTTTCTCTGATGAGGCAGTATGTTATACACACATGGATATAACAGAATGACTTCCTCTGATGAGGCAATATGTTATACACACATAGATATAACAGAATGACTTCCTCTGATGAGGCAATATGTTATACACACATGGATATAACAGGACTTCCTCTGATGAGGCAATATGCTATACACACATAGATATAACAGAATGACTTCCTCTGATGAGGCAATATGTTATACACACGTGGATATGACACAGTGACTTCCTCTGATAAGGCAGTATGTTATACACACGTGGATATAACAGAATGACTTCCTCTGATGAGGCAATATGTTATACACATGGATATAACAGAATGACTTCCTCTGATGAGGCAATATGTTATTCACATGTGGATATAACAGAATGACTTCCTCTGATGAGGCAATATGTTATTCACATATGGATATAACAGAATGACTTCCTCTGATGAGGCAATATGTTATTCACATGTGGATATAACAGAATGACTTCCTCTGAGGCAATATGTTATACACACATGCATATAACACAGTGACTTCCTCTGATGAGGCAATATGTTATACACATGGATATAACAGAATGACTTCCTCTGATGAGGCAATATGTTATACACATGGATATAACAGAATGACTTCCTCTGATGAGGCAATATGTTATTCACATGTGGATATAACAGAATGACTTCCTCTGAGGCAATATGTTATACACACATGCATATAACACAGTGACTTCCTCTGATGCTGTAATATATACTAAGGGAAACAAATGAGGGAACAGCTCTTCATGGTATCCCACAGCGCTATTCAAAGCTGGTGATGAAAGCTGGAAAATATTAAAGAAACACATGAATTTTCCTGTGTTCCTTTATTTTGCTCTCTAAGTATATGTTTCTGTGGTGCTGTAATATTCCTGGCTCCAAATAGCAACAATAATAAGCATGCAGTCTTACGTACCATTTCACTTGAAACAACTGTTAACACATTCTGTCAAATACTTATTGCATGCATAACTTATAATGGAAGTGGAAGTCAAAGGAAAGATGTGTTACGTTTTTCTTCATGCCCGTTTTTTTGGCCACTAAATAGAAAGTGCTCAGTATTATACATTCTTAAGGCACAGAAGAGTGTAAATATAAACACTGTTATAATGTTTTATTATAAGTTGTTCACTGGTCACGAGGGCAGCATGGGCTGAGTCAACCAGTGAACAACATATTTATCTTACCAAACACCTCAATGTTAATTTGGAACTGTTTGAAGCATGGGTTTTGGATCGTACACTTCAGCCAATCTGTGTGAATCAAACGATTCAAATCTAGCATCTTGGTGTCCTTCCCGTGGGTATTGTCTTAATTAAGTTGCTGCGATGTAATTTCCCCTTCTTAATATTCACAGGGACTACATTTGAACATTTTGCTGAAACTTATTTATTGGAAAGGGAATCAAACATGTTCACAGCCGTCACTTATAACACTTGGCGGACGACACATGGGTATAAACATAAACATGGCTGACTGTTATAATGTTTTATTATATAATGTTCTATATATGGTTGCATACTTTCAGAGCAGGAATAATTAATTACATACAACTGATTTGTCTTGGCAATAAGAGCTGTTTTTTGAGAGATATGTGCCTCATTATTATAAATATACATACCATCACACCACAAAGAAAACATTGCTTGTTCACCTTTATTTTGAGCACAACCTCAAATCTGACATACTTGTTGTAAGACTTGAACAAGTATCTAATTCAAGCACAGAAGTATCAAGGTATAAAAATGAGCAATAATGACTAACACTGTTCTGTAACAAGATCTTAGTTTGAGCAAATAACTTATGTCCAAGGCTGAAGAGGACAAATGTTTCATGGCGATGTTGTGACTTGTATGTAACACTTTATTTCATACTCAACTGAAATTGAAAAAATGAGTGTAGTCATTAAGACTTGCCTCTGCCATGAAATACATGTAGTTCCTTTCTTCAGAGTCAACTCTATTATATATAACACAGCCAGTTTCATCTTTTCTACATCCATAACTTACATGTCATTAGGATATAAACATATGTGTTTTCAGTCTTGTTACAGATTACTAAATGTTCTGTACATCTGGACTGAATGACCTCACTAGTGTCATATCCATTTTGAAAATTGTTCATACATTTCAAATTCTGGAATGTCGAAAAAGATGTGTCTCAAAAGAATCCACATGCTGTGAAAAGTCCCAAAGATCTCTGAGATCAAACTGATGTTTTCAACCAGTCAGATTGCTGCATACATTCCCTTTAATTGAGTTTTGTTACATTCAGAGTCACCTCATCAACATCATCGACACACAGCATCACCATGATCAACACAATCATCACCACCATCATCACCACCATCATCAACATGCAGCATCACCATCACAGGTGGAAATGCCACATTACATAACAAGGCAAACAGTAAACATTTCATTATTCTCAACTAGTAGAATATAACAATTATCACAGATCAAAACAAACAATAACAGACACACAAAACATGTCCATGCTACCAGACAGGTGAAGCAGGACCATCACAAACTCATAACGTCTGACATCCCGACAGAACATCAACTAATTCTGTCAATATCCAGGGAAAATTAAAGCATATTATGATGCTCATGAGAAGAAAGTATTTCCAGTGACAGCAATACGACCACTGTCACTAATTCCAAACTTCTAATTATGAAACAACACATGTTCATGAGATATCACACATCTTCCATATTTACCTAATTCCCGTTTGTGTTCAATATAATATATATTAAATGCCTTTTCATACAAACTGAAGGCTGAATGCCAAATGTATCAGTGAAAATTTACAATCTACAACTAACATTTATCCCAAGGAAGAATGGGGCAGAATGACAAGATTATGAGCACTGATTGAGTTTCGTAAGGGAACTCTGTTGCACAGTGTCTGCTATTCACAACTTGAGCAGCTGCCAGTCAGTCTACTGAATTAAACCTCAGCCAGTTGACACAACCCAAAAACATGAGATGAAACAGTTCAAATTCTGAGAACAAAATCACCATTAACATGATTAATTCTACTCCAAATATCAAAACATAAAAATGAAATGTATACAAACCTTTTGCCAATAATCTGATGAAAGTTTTACACAAGTGCTCACTTAGGGCTTGCCCTTACTGTGGTTATTGTAACTGATCATTAAATGTATTTCTATATTTAACTTTTTCATGCTTTAACTGCTTGTTTCTCTTCATCCTCAGGTTCCTCGTCCTTCTTTTCTGTTTCCTCTTCTGTCTTTCCTCCCTTTGTAGAATCTTTTGTTTGTTTCTTTGCTTCTTTCCTGTTGTTAGAGTCCTTCTTGCTTTTAGTGTTCTTCGATTTGTCTTTATCATTATCATTATTGGCCTTCACCTTATCTTCATCTTCCTCCTGTGGGGAGTCACTCTTCACTGACGCGCTGTCCTTTTGGCGCTGCTTCCTCTGTGACACAGCACTACTTCTCCGACTGTTCTTCTTCTGAAAAGGGAAAACATTTTGATGTTTTACTTTAGGTACAGGAGTCCTCCTGCTAGGACACTAAAACCTAGATTAGTTACCCTACAAAACAAGTGAGCCAGTGTAGGTGTAACCCCTGCAGTCCAATACTTCAGATGGCTCACACCTCAGTCAGAACACCGATTCTAACACCGAGTCACCAAAAGGTCCCAACAGCCCTCAAATTCAGCTGAGCCACACATATCATAGACTCACCTTGTACCCTCTTCTCTAACTCAGGTCTGACCATCTATTCTTTACCCCATGAGATATTTCACCCCAATATTTCACCGTTTCTGTGGATGAAATAACTCCCACATCTCACCTTGTACTCTGTTCCCTATATGATAAATCCCATATCTCACCCTGTTTCTCTATTCCCCATAAGGTAACTCTAATATCTCACCCTGTTTCTCTATTCCCCATAAGGTAACTCTAATATCTCACCCTGTTTCTCTGTTCCCCCATGAGATAACTCCCACATCTCACCTTGTACTCTGTTCCTGATATGATAAATCCCATATGCCATCCTGTTTCTCTATTCCCCATGAGATAACTCCAATATCTCACCATGTTTCTCTGTTCCCCATGAGATAACTCCCACTTCTCACTTTGTACTCTATTCCTGATATGATAAATCCCATATCTCGTCCTGTTTCTCTATTCCATGAGATAACTCCCAGATCCCACCTAGTACTCTGTTCCCTATATGATAAATCCCATATCTCACACACTTTTCTGTTAACCATGAGAAAACTCCCATATCTCACCTTGTACTCTGTTCCCTATTTCATAAATGCCATATGTCTCCCTGTTTCTCTATTTTCCATTAAATTACATCCATTTCTCACCTTGTCCTTGTCATTCACCCACCAGTCCTGTGGGAAGTGTGAGATACTGTCCATAAACCTCTGGTTCTCCTCCCAGTCCCGCTGCAGCTGATCGGCGCTATACTCGGCGCCACGGTTTGTGATACGCTGCAGTATCAACTGGTTTTCTTGAGTGATGCGCAACAATTCTCGCTGCCGCTTCTCACGATTCAAACTGAATGCAAAAAGTTAAACGTTAAATGTGAGTATCAAGGACCTTTCACTTTTGCAATGAGAACAAGGTATGTTCCTGATATTATTTAACATCATAAACTGCTTGCAAATGTTTGCAGCAAAGGCATATAACTCCTGAAACATTACAATCGCAAAGTCATAAACACTGTAATTATCCAAACAGAACATATTGATCTAGCGAGAAGTATCAGCTGCAACAAAACACAGTTTCAGAAAACAGCTCATGTTATCCACGCAACAAACTCTTCCTGTAAACACAGTATTCAATAAATATGCAAATGACGCTGTCCTGCAGAAATCTCTGGCAAAACTCAAAACATGCCATGTTGACTTTCTCCCTCATAATCTACAAACTGTTGTCTAACACTAAAAATGAGGACAAACATGGTTGATGATTATTGGGGAAAAATACATTCACAAATAATGGGTTTCCAACATTGCATTCATGTGCACTTTCACTGAGTGAAAAGACTTCTCACACCTCTAATATTTTAGACATGAAATCATATGTCATCCAAAGAAAACATTGAGCGTAAGTGTTGTTGAATGTTGGCATGTTGCAGTTGGCCAGTATAAGTTGAACATTGTGCCAACACTGTAGGTGAATTTTTGTTAATCTTAAAATATGGTGAATTCGGTCAATACCTGTTCTCATGAACCTGCAAAAGGCAGGACGACTAAGTTCTATGGATAGTCAACTTCTTTATGGCAATGAGTGTGATGATTCGGTGTAGGTACTAACACTGTTATCAAGCTGCTTGTGATGAAGTTATCCACAAAAGGCAATACTGACTGAGGGCAAAGTCTGAAGAAAGGTATTGTTGAATGTATGAACTGCAAAGTAACTGATAAGAGTTCTCCTAAACTTATGAATTAAGATAAATGCAGCAGCAGCAAAAAGGAAAAAAAGATTTTTAACAAATATAACATTCAAATTGTTTGGGTAACGAAATCAAGTACATGGTATCTGATCTTTGTAGTGACATAATGTTTGTACAATGTGCTGACAATATCAGACCAAAATGTAGTTATGCTTTTGATTGTACCACAATGAAAAAGTTGTACAGAAGTATACTGAACCAAAATCGTGTACACTGGACATTAAGCAGGAAACTGGGCCAACATTGATCCAATGTGATTGTGTTTGCTGGAAAATAGTCTACAACACTTTTGTGTCTGTACCAATCAATCTTTGCCCAAGTACTTACAGCCCGATAGTGATTATCACAGTGTTCTACAAACCCTTTACCATAATTTACAAATTTGGTTCTATATGACAAAGCGTGATGTATATACATTGGTACATTATGTGTTGTTGACTGACCTAAACTGTTCAAAAGATGATGAAATAAATATCACATAATATAGATCATATCAGGAAAACAACTGAACATACTTTTTCTTCGCACTTGAGTATGGACAGACACGCAGAAAGTGAATTCATCCTTGATGGCTTCGATATTGCTGGTTTTATGCATTTACTTTCTTGGACAGAGACAAGTCGATATCGTTCATCCTGAAGGCAGCTTCATACGGAATGTGTGACGTATACGGCAAACATCTTGGCTAGTGGTATCAATGTATTACAGGTACATGATGCTGACCTGTATTTATCACAGAAGGAAATCAATAGGACATGAGGTTTGGTCCATGACTCCAGCTGATGTCATCGAAACATGAGTATCATGTCACGACTATATTAGCAACACAATACAATGCATGGTGGTTACCATGGTGACAGAGATGTTTCTGTGAATGGTCATACAATGGTCCCTTTAGAAACCACAGCCAACATTGCAGTTTTTAAGTCCAACAACATCAACAACAAAGAAGCACACATTAATAATCCACATGATTCACATCTTCAAGAGTGTTAAAACTACTTAAGTCTATGTACCTGGCAAACCTATGTTTCTTCGACCCCATTGTTTGTGTAACTGGCATAACCTTCTGTAGTCAGATTCTTACAACTGGTGAATACCTAGGCCACATAAACACAAACTCCTGAGAATGTTTGTATCATGCCAGTTTCAACAATTATCCTGTGAAAAATGTTACCAACGCTGGGTATTCACTGGGGTAAAGGGCAGGGTAAAAATACTGCAAATCAGAATTCTACCATGACCTCAGTAAATACCGGATTGTAATTGGTTAATCAAAGTCATTCAGAGGTATATAATCGCGTTATATACCTCTGATTTTCCAACACAGTATGTGTCTTTTTAAAAATCTTGGTTTGGGTAGAGTGGAGAGTAAGTCTGTATTCATTGGCTACTTCTGAACTGTGTTCAGGATGCTGTTTTGTTAGTTATCCATGAATATATATCTCACTTATCACCTATGATGTAAAACACATTGATTTCTTTCAGACCTTGAGACATTTTTGCTTCAGCTGTTTCTCCGATATTTCTCCGTTTTGGATTGATATTTATTCAACGATTGTTGTTCTCTATGATCTACCTTTATAGACAACTCTGTTGGGGTGACAATTCAGGACTTCAGTCACTAACCCACATCAACATGTTGATTACTGTAAATCACGAAATGTTTGCGTCATGATATTTTTGTGAGTGGCGACCAACAGATGCTTTTACGTCACAATATTTTTGCGACTTGCCTAATTCTCAAAACATAGTTTAGTTTGACAGTTTCAAAGCTTACTTGCATCTGAAAGTTTTATTTGAAGTAAATCCAATCACATATTAAAGTTTGCCGCTAATCTTCAAGCCAAAACCATTCAGTGGAGTACTTCCGCATATATGCAATCAGTGATGTTTTCCTAAAAACAACACTTGCGGCATAGGCAAGATAAGTTTAAAACAGTTCAAAGGGATTAAATTAAATGGAATGACTAATAAATTGGCACTGATGAAGGACCAGTTTAGTCAGTGTCAGCGAAGCTGTTAATCTCCAGACAAGTGTCATGAAACCTATCCACGCCCGCTGGATGGTCTCGGCCTTTCAAACAGTCTCTAAGAAATGTGTGTTTTGTGGTTGGCGCCTGTCTGGACTATCGGACGTACTGATTGAGTGACTTTTGTTCAGGTATCCATTGTTTGACATGTGACACGTGAGTACGAGTAATGCTAGTAATTAGTCATTCTCCACATTGTTGTCATTGTTTAATATATGTATTGTCTAGATCTATTGTTAATTATATGAACTGGTGAATAATAAAGCGGAGATAGGACAGGTTGTTTGCTGATTATTCATTGCAAATGTACCAGCAAATTGTGTCATGATATTTTTGCGAGCTCAACTCATTCGCAATTTTCGCAAAAATATCATGAACGCAAAAATTTAATGATTTACAGTATTTATACTGAGAACAATCTCAATCGGAATCAAACCCAGACTCATGGTGCAGCAGTACATACCTCCTGTACTCGTAGTTGTTCCTGTTGTCAACTCGCCCTCTTGTCCTCATGATGTAAGACATCTTCTCCAGGAGAATACGGTTGTCTCTCTCAATGGTGGCCAGCCTCTCTTCCTCAAGCTGTGAATATAAAACCACCATGATTCAGTAGGGTTTAAAGAAGATATACCATAAAATCTGATATCAAATAATGTATAAAGCTTATGAATACAAGTAAAAAAAAATAAAGATATTTTTCTGTACGAAAAAATGTTTAAAACTACCTGTGTTCCCAAAAACTACCTGAATTAATTTGACCTGATGTGACAGTGGAAAGAAGACCAGCAGTCAGTTATGATCAGTGTAGGTTTCAGTAGGTAATAACAAACTGGCGTCCTCCATGAGCATCACGAGACAATAATACCAACCAAGAGGGAAATAAATAAATAAAATAAAACCACCAGCATATGTAATATTCCTACAAAAGACTAAAAGTATTTTACTTTTGACAGTTTTTGAAGCAGATATCTAAAAATATCTAATTCTTGTAAGCTTACATTTTTGGGTCAATAAAAACATGAGGATTGTATTTCATGAGTGGAGAAAATTGATTTTTTTCTTCTTCTTGAACATATATGACTGGAAGATCCGTAAAACAAGAAACAAAATGTTCTGGCCTTAATGCTGTCAGTGTCAGTGTTCCTGTTATATAACATCATATTGACATTGGAGGAACAGGGATGCAAATATGTACTGGGAATAGCAGCACTTTGGTAACTGGTCCACTCATGTCCTTGAACAAAACAACTAATATCGACTTGTTACTGATCAGATTTTGAAATAAAATATTTTTTATTGCTTTTTGCCTCCAGCAGCCATGCCATTCTCCCTCAAACCTTCACAATGTAGCTAGTCATGCTTGAATAACACAAAACTGTTAACATTTCCCAATCCCAATCAGAAACCAGGGGCGAATATGTCTTTTTGAGGATGCACAGTTCATTTTCACCTGTTTTCATGTCAGTTTCAAAGTTAATTACATAAACCTTCTGCAGAGGGTGGGTGGTGGGGTGTGCACCCCTGCAACCCCACTCTGGGTCCGGCTATGACAGCAGATTTAAGCCCTGAAAAACTGGTCCAGAAATGCCAAACTTAAACGTTTCTAGTCATTTGATTTTGACTTGTGCTACATACAATGTCAGGTATAAATCTGGGCTCAGTAAGGACATTAATCCTAAGGCTGTCAGTGTCACTACAACATGAGGAGTATGACGACTACTTAGTTACAATGGCGTGCAGTATGGTAATTTACAACAGGTAGGGCATGAATGTGAACCAAAGTGGAGATTTATCTTGGATTCTCATTTGAACATTCTCTTTGCACAGAGGTTACTCCTGTCACATCTTCCTATGTAACCTCTGTTCTAATACGGCCCTTTCATGGTGCGAGTGCTCAAGACTCGCGATTGGAGGCGTTCAGATTCAGTTGTGCAATCAGAGACGTTGTTTCAAGAGTGAACATTCATAAGATCTTGGTAATTCCGAATGCATCAGGAAAACTTACCACTACCAGTTTTTGTTTATACAAACACATCATGGCGATTGATCCCTGCACTCTCTATTGCCAGTTCCTAATTTTCAGCTAAACATGAAATACCAAAGTTTTCCTTCGCACGTTGATGAACCAACTCCATGGGGGCCGCCATATTGGAACTAAGTCTATTTAACGCATGTTCTGATTGGATAGTAACAAGGGAAATAATTCCTGTTGCGATTTTTTGCCACAAGGGGATTTCTCGATGACTGGGAAATATGGCCGTATTAGAACAGAGGTTACATAGGAATATATGACAGGAGTAACCTCTGTGGGAAGAGAATGCATTTGATAGGAAATTACAAAAACATTGAAACTTTACAAGTTTTTCAACAATCCCCAAAATCTGAGGCATTTGCACACTGCAACAATGTAAACCGTATGTTTACAGGCTCTTCCAGTTTGCTGGTCCTGAAAGATATGATATACACCCACCTCTATCTGAGGTCACTATCTACCTTTTTGAAGCCAAGATATGGGTAATGACTATCTACACATGAATTTCCACTCTCATTTTGGTAAGTTTTACTGCCAACTGCTGCAATCTTGCTGTGAAATACTAGCAGGTTTGGACAATCCTCTTTGAAAGCCCATTTTAACTTGGGCTGACCAATAAGATAGCCAGATATGTTTGTCAGCAAAGATGATATCCTTCAACTTAAGCATCTAATTGTTTGCTGGGTTTGTTTTAATGCAGTTATAACCCTGAAAGATGCATCTTACAGATTGTTGTAGGCTACCCAAGTTTATTATAAGATGCAAGTAAACAGATGAGAGGTAATTTTACAAATGTCTCTAAACTTACAAAATATACCCCCAAACAAAAAAATATCAAAACAAAATGTGAGATGCACACAAAAAGTCCCATGCAAGCCCATGCATAAGTTCATTGAATTTCATAAAGTAGTTTTTGAGGAGAAGTGGACAGAGAACATTTCCTGTTTCATACAGATGGATGGACATTGAGGGTAACCCTATATGACCCCAGCCATATTATGGTGGGGGTATGAAAAGAGAAGGAAATCTGAATGTTTATGTAAAGTGCCCATATTGATATGGTAGTGTAGTATTTGAAATTCAGTTTGAACATTTTGGAGGGCCTTGTTGTAACCCTAATGTGCGGTTTTGAGGATTCAGGTTTTCCCTGGGTCTACACAAGCCAACCTCCCTCTAATTTAAACACAGTGCCTCAGGTTGTCCTTTCACACCTTTACACCATCCATAGATTTCTAGTTTAAGTTTAGCAACCTGGTCACACCCAGACATTAGGATCAGCACAACCATGTTGCTTAACGTTTCACCAACAGTATAGTCACTGATGACATTTTAATTGAATCCATGTAGATCCAAGGTTGGGCATACATCTGTGTGTGATCATATTGCCCACAAATGCCTCCTCCCTTATGCATCCAGTACATTAGCAAACAACTGTGTGGCACGTACTGTTATCAAACTGCACAAACCCAAGCCATTTGGTATTCATGGTTAACATGGGTCCTGACAATGGAGAGCTTGACTCGCAGCCAAAGAACACATTTATTATTATAGGTTTGTAAGGACTTAACCACCCTTTCCTTTCAATCTAAGGCCTGATTATATCTCATTTGTTGACAGAGACACCAGTTACTGACAGTGTCATGGCTCAAAGGTGTAATGGTCATATCCTGGGGACTGAATCAAACTTTCAATCACATTTTCAAACATTTCAACTCTTTACATGAACATTATAATCATCACAGAGGTTAAGTACAGATATTTAAACAAGAGTTTTGAAGACGAAATTGCTAAATAATGCCTCTGTGTTAAAATGCAATATAACGTGTTTGAATTTCTAAAACTGTTGACGTAACCCCCTTTGCTGGTGGTGGCTGCTATTATGATTTTATGTAAATTGTCATCATGATAGCAGAAAGACAGCTTACTGAAACCTGCATTTTTCACGCAAAAAACAAAATCAACAAAACATGCAAAGAACATTCTGTGTGCGAGTTTTGCACGCATAGATTCTGATCTATTTATTTTTAAAAAGTACCTTAAAACAGCAACACTTGAAGAAACAATATATTCTGAAATGATTCAGGTTTGGCATAAACATTTCATGTGCAATGGACTACATATTAATAATTTTATTTCTGCACACACTCGTACAAAAGCGAATACTGGCTTTACATTAAGAATGCCTTGTTATGTTAAAATGTATGCTTACATATTTGAAGGCTTGCTGACTGGGTTGACTGACAAAAAGATGACAGGTGTGTTCACTGAACCACACACTGACCTCTACGAAAAATGAAAGATGAAACAAAAATGAAAAACCCACTGTCAAACTAAATTCTCCATATTTCTCCAGAGCTAACAAAAACCCAAAACCAAAATTCCAGTTGTGATTGATGATTATTACTAATGAGGGTCGAAAAATCATGTGAAATATCTTTCCGACATTTTCATGTCGATTTTTGTGATTCTGCTCAGAAGATGCCACATGTCACAGTCCTTCTTTGCTAATAATTCTATTATACTATGATATAAGGAAATTGATTCCATGAAGTCATCTGAACAACAGACTGCATCCAGCAAAGTTTCTTCATGTGGATGACATCTCGTTCGCCATTTACTTCTTTATCTTCCCTTTTAATACATAAATACACAAACTGATAATATACAGTCATACCTACTTGGAATTACAGATTATTTGTTGCTGCCTTAGTCTCAAGAGTTACACTTATTCACTCAGGACGGACAATTTGTACATTATACACATAGGCCATTGGTTGTTCTCTAAACTTAATATAACATGGCCGAGTAGACCTAGACTAAAACTTGGATAAGACGCAGACGGCCATTTCAGTCAGTACATTCAGGCAATGTCGCTGTTGCTATGTAGCGATGATGTGGTATGTTGTTACCACTCAAGTGGGAGATAACGACACTGTCATTGTCTGTATACTCTATAATCCTGGTAGTTACAAGAGATATCATCTAAACCTGAGTGAAAGTACATCTCATATCACATTTACCTTTTAGATCCTATAAAATCTAGCTTTTTTGTCAGTTTTTCATGGTGAGGAAATCTGTTTTCTGGAGCTGTGCATGTCTCTGGTTGATGCAGAATATTGATTTTTCAAAAAGATCAATGTTCAATCATCCTTGTTTCACTGCAACACTTTGTTATGTTGTGTATCTTGTCATCCTTACAAGGAAAGTCACTTTCCAGTCATGTGCACTTGCACAGTCAACATGTAGCTTTGGGATGTGAAGTCTATGTTAATATTGTCACATTTATGATTACTACAGCATTGCAGCGTATTGGACACACAAGTTATCTAAAATATGCACAGAATTTGGAAGTCTGCGTCATTGTTGACGTAAAGATACTGGGCCTTAAGTAATCTATTCAACTTGTATTTCTATTGGTTGCTAGTGAACTGCTCAGTATTGATTAAATAACTGACCTGCCTTACCTTGTTTTTTATCATTATTAAACAATCACATTTGATGTCTTGATGAAAGTTCCAAACTAAACTTGATTCCAAGAAACATGTCCACCACTCCCTTTCATGACACCAGGAGTTATAAATTGTTATGCCAAGAGCAAACACTGTCATATGCTTGTGTTATTCACAATAAAGAAGTTTAGATCCATAAACCTTGCTTTTCTTGAGCTAAAGCTGTTCTTTCACTGCTAGTCTTGTGAGATACAATGGCACAGTTCACCATGGAACACTCCAGAGTGACAATGCCAACTTTGAGCAAGCAGTCCTTTCATCTGTTTCCTGCTGAGACCCAGATACAGGAACAACATACAACATCCTTTAACAACTCTTGGTTAGGTGGGCTTGGGGATAGAACCACTGACCTACCGCTCTCCAGGCCAACACTCCAAACACTGCACCATGGCAAAGCAACATGAATCCCAACTCACTGACTGTTTAATCCTTACTTGTGCACACAAAATGAAGCTGAACACAGAGCATACTATTAGAGTTACATCACTTGTCTCTCAGTCACTTGTAAAAATCTTATGTGATGAGGGTGCAAACTGGTTTTCTTTGGTGTAATTTTGTTCACATGTCCCAAGTCAAGTCAAGTCTTTTCAAAATTTGTCTTAATTGATAAATTACAATATAACAATAACAATTCTCATCAAATCAATGTTTCAAATTGCTAGATCTTGTGGTTTCTAAATTTCTTCTACATTGAAAGTTAACATACTGATAGCTGACGTGCCATACCAACAACATTTGGTGTCGAACATTGATGATGTACATCTGCTGGCAAAATACCCATGATCCATTGAGAACAATACAGATCTGGGGTGTAACAGTGAGGTAAGTGACCCCCATTTCCTGGATAATGACGAGTACTTGAAGCACACAGTCAAGTTAAGTCAGCTACTTAATCTCAACCCCCTAGGAGAGCCCATGGTAATCTCTTGACCAACAACACAGTCATATCTTATTTTGTCAGACTTTTTTTCACACGTGAGGAGACAGACATGTCAAAACAATCCCTAATATTCAGCTACTAAATCTTACATGTCAAAGTTATACATCAACTTCTAAGCCGCCCAATTATTGAAACAGGTTCATGAGTGTCCGTCTGTATATAAAAGCACAGAGGTCACATTCTACTCATTCCAAAAAGTTTTCACAAACCTTTTCTATTTGTAAACAGTAAATGAATTAGCTCTTAAAACTTTTTTTTGCTGTGGTCCTGATTATCCAACAGACCCTTGAATTCTGGTGCTGACCCTATTTTTCTTAAAAGATAAGAATAAAATAAGCCTTTAGATACCATGGTTGTTTCTTGGCACCAACGGTCATTCTGACAGAGAAATCGAGTTTGACTGAACAAACAGTTACATATGAATAAATGTGTTATTTGTACTTTACTTCTAAACCAATGTTGAAAAACACAGAAAAATCATTCCTACCTACCATTATATTTAAAGAGGTGAAATTTGAACAACAATGTTTTATTTGTCCTTATAACAGCTAACCAACTTTAGTGGTAGAGTCTTATATCTCTCGATTGTCATGTTACAATTTCATTGCAGCAATAAGCCAGGATGATAACTTGGTTATCCCTCCAGTATCCAGGACTTAACAAGTGGTTTGACCAGGAGACAATGAGGACTTTTCCACATCCATATACTTCACATTCAGTTTGAACAATATACAGTCAGGCCGCGTTAGTCCGGACCCCGACAATCCGATTCCTGCGATATCCGAACGATAGCTAACTGTAACCAATCTTGTTTACTATGTAAACTCATTACCTGTTGATTCAGTAATCCGGTGCTTCACTCTTCGTATCCGAACGTTAATCAGCGGTAACAGATTAGCTAATTACACATAGTTTTGCTTCATTAATCCGGCGGTACATCAAAAAGGTTGGGATAATCCCTTCAAACCATGAGCCCCATTCAGTGGTAATTGTTAAGTGACACCTGCGAGTTGAAGATGTCGTTAGTTTGTGATTTTGATCAATTAGTAGGTCTCACTTTTGGTTAGTTGGAGTAATACCTGTCATGCTTACTTCCTGTATAAAACACTGATCGTGTCAAAATGAGATCACCTGACGCTTGTCAGTCATAATGGAAAAGTCCCGCCCCTAGGCGTAAAAGATGTGAAATTACTGCCGCACAAAGAAAAAAAGAGAAAACCCTAAAGCCAACTTTGATCTTATGTGTAAACATTTTGGTCAAGAATTCGGACAGTCTATCGGCAAGAGCACAATTTCGGACATCGGATATGTTTTGTGATTGGTATGATCGTTTGACAGACAGATGCAATCACCTGGTTGACACGTGATCTCACTTCGTAACAATGCTGCTAGTCACAAGTTCGTTTCAGTAGTCCGTACGTTTCACTATCCGAACGTTTTTGATGAAAAACGGACGTGTTCGGATTAACGCGGCCTGACTGTATACACATCCATCAAATATTTGTAAAATGGCACCAGTTCAGTCAAGCTGCTATGAACTTAATTACAAAACCAGTTGCAGAATTCAGGATCTGCAAATCAAGGCTTATGAAATATGTCTGTATGCACAAAGAAGTCTAGGTATGGCATGGAGGTAATACGTCACTGTATTCCTGAGACACCTGCACTACTTCATCAGTCTGACACAAAGGTAATGGTGGGGGTGGGTTACTTAAAAATGGGAGAAAATCAACAACTGGCACTAAACTTTGAATGTATGTCTTGATTAAGAGCCGTAATGCCTGTGATCAATTGTAACAAAGCGCTGCTAGGGGTCAGACAACCATGGTTTGGTGAAGATAAATTTTAACAATGTGCTGCTAGAGGGGAGATGAGTATGGGTTGCCAAAGATGAATTTTTAGCTGGGAGACAAACATGGGCTGCTAAAGGTGAATTTTAATTAAGTGCTGCTTGGGGTGAGACATTAGCATGGGCTGATAAAGAGAAATTTTAACAAAGTGCTGCTTGGGTGAGGAGACCAGCATATAACAAAGCAAGTGCTTCTTGGCAGCTCACCTGTAGCTTCTTCAGTTTGAGATGCAGGTGCATGTATGTGGGTGGAGCCTTTGTATCCACCATCGGTGCTGCATCTTTCACCTGAAACAAGAGTAAATGTCAAACTCCGTCAGACACGTCTAAAAACCACTCTCGATTGAAACATTAACCAGGACTATAGCTCTAGTTTCCAACCATTTAATATTTAGTTACTTCCTCATTAGGTACTGATTGTTTTCATTCTAGTACTCAAGATATCTTTAGTCTCTTCGATCCTGTCTACTGGCCTTTTTAAACAGGTTCATGGAATTCTACTTGTTTTGCTTCTAGCTCATGAGTTCATCTGATAACAAAGGAGTTGCAGGTTGTTCAGCTTTACAACAATGAAACATTTCCAGTGAGGTGTAGTGCATCTTTGGGTTGTTCACTGACAAGGTGTTCCTCCATGATTGATGCCTGCATTCAATCAGTCGTATGGGCAAGCCTCATAATATGTACAGTTTTACTGTACCAAACTTGTACTTCTTCAAGCATATCTCCACACAAGCAACTGTAAATAATCTTGGTAATTGTTGTCTTGTTTTCAGGTTGACTTCAGGAGAATATTGCATTCAGATTCCAGATAAAATTGAATGAGTCTGAGCTGAGTTTTACGCTACTTCTAGTAACATACAGCAATATCACAGCGGGAACACCAGAAATGGGCTTCACATATTCTGACCACGTGTGGGATAGAACCCAAGCCTTTGGCATGACAGGCAAATGCTTTAACCACTAACCAACCACTAATGCAACTTACTACACTTCAGCCCCAGGCAGGCTGTGTTCGACTCATGGTATATGCCCACTTCAGAAATACTGAATGCCTAATGGTCAAGCTGTTTTGTTGTTGTTTATGATGTATCACTGTTTTTAGATATCCTACCAGCTAGAAGCATCCATATATCCTTGCACGGACTCACGATGAACATGGTAAGTAACTGTGTACTGACCATATCTTGTTTGAGAGGACAGGGCCCCATTCCTCAAGGCGATCGTAGTGCTACGACATTCGTACATCCCATACTTTACCATTGACTTACAAGTTCGTGTATTGTAATTAATTGTTTCGATCTTATTGTGTAGCACTGACATTGGTCATAAGACACATTTAAGCTGGAACAGGGGTTGGTTGCCATGAAAACTAGTCCATGTCCACTATCTCGCTATATCAGTTAATGGTTGCATTGTCCAAAGATTATCATTTGTAATATGAGTATTTGATACAGACATATTTGTAACTTACTATAATGGATGCTGTTTTTTTACAAAGACTTTGAAAAATGGGAGTCATTTTCCAAATTTGTGTCATGAAAATATTTTGTGAGTGAAAGCTGTCAAAACTGGCACCTGTCTAATCTGGCAAGTTGTAAACACTGTCATAGAATCTCAGTCCATCCCCATGGCTTGTACATTTATCATCAGCTCTACAATCTGGCACATTGTCTAACCTGGATTATATCCAGCCCTAATGAGTGCCGGTTTAGACAGCTTCCACTGTATTCCAACATTACTTCCAACTGAAGTATGGTGAAGCCTATTTCGTGAGATTGTCCTGAGTTGAATGTAATCTAATACAGTATCTTCTTACACCATGATGGATCATAACATACTGTGTTGCAGGATACGGCCAGAAAATATGATTATGAACTGCTTGGATTTTTTTTGCATTTAGACGAGGTATTTGGATTCAAGGTGCACTTAATCAGAAAAATAACCACTGCATCATCACATGAGAATACTGTGGTAATATACTGAACATTACTGTTGAATCGAGTATGTTGGAATGAATCATGCAAAATCCTATAGATGGCTGACAGATTTGAAAATAGACTGATCTTAAATCTCCACTGAGTGCTGAACTGACTTTCATGAAAAGAGCCAAAGCTAAGGTAGCTTTCATGTAACATTTGTGTATCAAAGGTTATCTGGCTTTCTTATCTGTATGTAACTGATCATACAGAAGTGTTCTCTTTGTCTTACGACTTCAAACTCCTCTGGAGTCACGGATTTGCTTGCTGGCACTAGCATTTTTTTCTTCAGAGACCTATTCAAGTATTTATGATCTTACAACCTTGTTCTAGAGTTGCTTCAGATTTTTGAAATGGCAAAAAGCAATGTAAGTTCTTAAGTTATACTAAGGGTATGAAATGACTAACTTAGCAATGCAGCAAGTGCTTATAGACTAACAAGCTAGTCAATGAAAGCACAATCTACAACATCTTCAAAGAAGAGGTCAGGCTTGAATCGTGGATGGGACTAATGCCCCCAATCACAAAGTATGTGTAATCCCAAATATAACATTTGTTGCATCTGACACTTTTTAAATAACATTGTACATTCTGATTTAGGGGTCCTTAATTTTTATAATTATGTACACAAACCGCAACAACTGAAGGGCCTTCCATATAATCATTAATTTCATGACTAATTTCCATATTTTTTCATGAACAATGGCAGTGAATGTTTTTCTGGCTGTTTTAGGGGTTAACATCACACTGTACATACTGACTGAGCATAGCTTTACGTTGCATTCAGCTTATGCTTATAAGCTTCACACATTCTATCCATGTGGAGAATTGAACCCGGGTTTTCAGCATGACGAGCAAACGCCTTAACCATTAGGGTACCCCACCACACTCACTCTACATACAAACTTTGGAGAAAAAAACAATACAAAAACAACCCTGATGTTTTACTGATCTGATTTAGAAATATGACTTAACCACTAATAATAAGATAAACTAATATTGGTGGTTGGAACATGGTTTCCGTTCACATTGATATGTACATGATTACACGATGCCATTACTGAGAAAGTGAAATCCCAAATATGACATATGTTGATATGTACAGATAGTAAGACTAGATGTCGATCTTTCCTGTCAGGATCAAATGATCACTGTTTGGTGGATATAGACAGAAAACACAGACTGTTGTTTACTGCAATGTACTACACAGATCAGATATAAAAGAGTCAATTACAGAATGATATGATCCAAGTGAGGGTCCTAATGTTGGGGTCACAAGTCAGGGAATAATCATTATTCTTTAATAAAAATATTGTGTGGACTTCTGTGCAAAGAGTTAGGAAAAAACAACACTTGTTTGAGAAAATCCTTTCTTACTAATGCAGAAAATAATAAACACACTTAGGCTGGGCCAGTTCGCAGCTGAATGGGTGATAACACAAAACAAGGATGTATTTGAATAGGTCTTAGCACCCATCAACACAATGGCACACACTTAAACATTTGTGTATACAATAATACACTGTACTGAAATCCTGACCCTACTCTCTCACACAATATTTATAACACTGTCATAACATATGTTGATATGACTGTTATACCACCTCTCTCAATACTCATATGGCTTTATAAATAAACATTACTATATAAATATTTCACAAATACAAACATTCAAGCAATAATTTTCTCACTCATAATAATAGATCAAATATTGATTTATGAATTTCTAACAAAACAGTTCATCACATTTACAGAGCGTTCATGTTCTCGAAAACAGTAATAAATTCTCTTCCTACTCAATTCTCTAAAGCCCAGTAGCTGTAAATCTGTGTATTGTAAACAGTTATCGTTTAACGAGTGGTAGCTAAGATTGTTCACTCACTTTCCGTCTGTGCTCATTGTAGTATGTGGAGTCCCACCGCTGTTGTAATAGCTTGTTGGACGTAGGTAATATGGAAGTGTATGATCTGTGCATCCTGGCGAGTACTCGATGTTACAATATTCTGATCTAGAGACAGAGACTACACGGTTCCGCTTCTCAAAACACGTTCCGAACAAGTGCCATATATCCGCTACTGGCGAGGTTGCTGGTCACGTGATCAAACCTTGTCGCCGTAGCAACACCGACCGGAAGTACACAAATCGCGCGGGCACCTGCCGTCAAGATAATAGTTTTATTAACTAGAAAAATTGCGTACAATAAACTCGGCCTCTGCTTAATAACAAAGCAAACTTTCGGAGTGGGAGATCGATTTACAGCAAATAAAACGGGTTCTGCTCTCTGGGGCTGAACTAATGTTCATTGTCATTTACCTCAGCATGGGTCTCGAGTCGTTTAAGCTCCCAGTGTCGCAGTTCGCCTGTGAGAAGACAGCCAGAGACTGTAGGGCAGTGCATTCGATAGATATGCGTTATCATGTTAATAGATCGGAATAACAATACAGTCGTGCCTTGTAACATGCGATTATTCTACATACGTTAATCAGTGATAGCAAAGGTCATATGAGGGAACGTGCGACATTACTTTTTGACTTCAAAACACGCACACGTTTTTATTCGAGCTTATTAAGCGTATGTATATTGTTTGTTTGAATTGAATAAATGTAAACGATCTTCTATGGATTAGTATGTTTTATTCATTGTGCAATGTTAACTTTAATTAAGCAATATTATTATGTCCGATGTAAGTATTTACAGTTGAAAATGTTATGTTGAATACTTGGTACTACTGATCCACCCGAGACAATGGTTTTGTAGCCATCTTCAAGGAACCCGTGAAGATCCGGGTTAGAATTGGTCTTCAGTAATCCATGCTGAGGCGACTATCCTGGTCGGTTCGTCAGGCTTTTTGATTTGATTGTCATCTATCTTTATTGCGTGTGGATCGATCGATGCTCATGTTGTTGACCACTGGATTGTTTGGTCCAGACTGGACTATTTACTGAAAGCCGTCATATAACTGGAATATTGTTGCGTGCAGCGCTAATCAATAAACCAACCAACCAACCAAACAGCCCGTCAATCATCTTCAAAGTTTAACTCTTCAAAATATATGTTTCTAACAGAAACAAATAACTCAGTTACACTAATGGAGACCCGTTCAGATGGAAGATCCTCAACCTGAGCGAATCTTGACTTGTTTCATGAAGTGTTCTGCAACACAGTCAGGGTAGGCGGAATGGAAGAAATATGGTGTGAGACAGACTAGTCAGCTTGCTGCCAGGGTGTGTGAAGGTTGTTATTGATGCAGCACAGCAAATGACCTGTATTGGCGATGAGGCTGTTGTTGTGAGGGAGACGCACCTGTTCCAGTAGCTCGACTGATGCCACTCACAACACTGCGAGGCGCCAATAGCTACCCTTGTCTCAACGGATGTTCTTAATGTGTGCACTGAGTGAGTCTCAATATTTCGTCGCCTTGGCGTTATTTCAGCAACATAGTGACGAGATCAAGTTTATACCTGTTCAGAGTTTCATATAAGCGAGTAAGAGAGTTTAGTTTTATGCTATATCAGCAATATTCCAGCTATATGGCGACGGTCTGTGAATAATCGAGTGTGGACCAGACAATCTAGTGATCAGTAGCATGGGTAACAATTAGTATACGATGACATGTGTCAACCAAAGCGAGCCCGACAACCCGATCCCTTAAGTCGCTCAAGATCAGGGCCCAGATTTTCGAAGCTCTCTTAGCGATAAGATAGTCGTAAGTGCCATATATTTAACATTAACTTACGACTATCTTAGCGCTAAGAGAGCTTCGAAAATCTGGGCCCAATTCTAAACCGGATCTCCAGGTGTCAGGTTTACTTAAAAGCGCATTTGTTATATGTGTTGTCACACAACAATACTAATTACTTAGAACTGTTCATCATGCATGCCACGCTGTAGGTTGGAGGGTAATTGCATGGTACTTCAACCCGTGGATCGTGAATGCAAGCATCTCATTTGATAAAACATCACATCAAAGTAAAACAAACAAACATAATCTAATATTAATCTTGACACTATGATTGAAGACAATTATAGGAACAAAACTGCAAAAATCGAAAAGCAAATGAATGTTTGGTCAACGCGTCCCTTATCTCCTTTTGGGAGAAATACTATTTTATAATCCCTTCTACTTTCACAGATAAATCATCTGTTCTCAGCTCTTCCCAATCCACCAAAGCCACTGCTAGAGAAATTACAAAGAAACATGTTTCAGAATTTATATGGAATAATAAGCCGGATAAAGTAAAAAGAAACATACCCACTTTAAACCCAGAACATGGTGGGATCAGGGTACCAGACGTACGAAACGTAAGTAATGCTCAAGAACTTAAATAAATAGACATATTACTTCAAATAATAAATGGGGCCATATTATTCTACGTAAAATACCTAAACCATATTCCATCTGGTCTGGTAACTCAAAGCAAATTAGAGAAATATGTATTCCTAATTTATCCAACAGGTTTTGAAAAGACGTTTTTACTGTATGGGAAGCTAGTCTTTCCAGCATAATATGCATAGAAACTGTTATCAGAAAACCAAATTAAAAGTCAAACTATCTGGGGTAACTCCAACATAACTCTTGATGACAAACGGATAATGTATGAAAACTGGAAGACTAAAGGTGTAGCTTTTGTTAATGATATTATGCATGACGATAGTAGGACATTAACATTCGAAGAATTGTAATAGAAGTATCAACTGAAGACCAATTTTCTAACCTTTGAAGGAATCAAAGCAGCAGTAAGCTAGGTGATGCGCACACAAACAGAAAATTTACGAATCTTTCCCTGTAATTACCAAACATTAAATAATTTTGGGCAAACGTTTTTAAAACACTCTTTTGAATTCATCCTTCACCGCGCTACCTTAGACAGCCATGGGTGCAAGTTGGAATCTACTGCCGGATCATGTCTGGTTGTTGAGATTGCACCCGCCAGCACTCAGGTGGAGCAGCCGCACAGTGCAAGGAATAGCAGCGGGTACCTCTTGCCGTATGACTAGGGGGGATGAGAATACAGTTAGAGGTTGTCAGCCGAGCAGAACTGAGCGTTAAATACACAACAGGAGGTTCTCCATTATTTCCCAGGTGTATAGTTCGGACGGACGGTCGGTAGGAGAGGAACTGAATGACATATAGTGCTTTCAGCATGTGTATAGTTTGTCCAGGCCTGTCTTGTGTTACGATGGTTTCGACGTGATGTTGTGCCGTTGAAGACCACTCACTCACTGTGGTGTCCGTTAAGATATTATATGGACGCTTCATACCTCAGACACTAAAGAGTTACATGTCTGTAAAGAGTATGAAATGCTCGAAGTTGTGCAACAACAATTTAGTAAAAAAGTCCACGGACTACACAAGCACACTCCCAGTATTGTTGTATCGGATGCCATCGGTATTGTGCCACTACAGTACTACTATAGACAAAAGAGGACTCTACCTGTTAGGAAAGTTGTGTAATGCAAAGTATGGCTATGTTTTTAAAGTAATGTTTCTAGTTCTCCCTGGTCAGTTTATGTGTTCGGATAGCTCTACTTGCAATGTAGCAAACCATGTCAACAACAGTCAGTTTTTTAACAAGAAAAGCTGGTCAAGGACCGTAAATGATGCCATTAAATCTCATAGAGACGATCTATTTTATGTCCATCTTAACTCGAGACCTAGTCTGTCAAGATATATCAATGTAAGAACCAGTAAGGAACATTATCTCAGGATGCTAACCACAGAGAAGAATGACCTGTTCACTGATATTGAACACTTGTTTTCAATGGATCAGCTGAAATCGTTTCAAGAGAATGTTATTGTAAACTGTCGCCAATGACATTGTAAAGCACGTGTTTATGGCATGTACGATTAATATGAATGACCGAAATGAACTCTATAACTCCATATGTGATATTCTGGATGTAGATACTTTTGTTAAGATCTGGAATCAAGACCATGATGCTATTCTTGCATTTCTACTCGGTGGATGTCAAGCAGAATGTATTAAGGAACTAGAACGGGGGGTCTTGGCAAAAGTAATGATTAATGTAAGCAGATTTATAAGGAAATGGCGATACTTGCTAAAACGCGCGTATGTATATGAACATTCCTGACTAAAGCACTAATCCATCTTAATCATTTAACATAAAATATATCATAACTGCACATCGTAATCTTCATTCAACTGGAGGAAAGAAAGAATATTTATTTATTTATCTATCTATCTACCTCAGACACTAAAGAGTCACATGTCTATAATCCTAAGGAAAATTTAACTGTCGTACAAAAGTACCCAATTTGTGCTCTCTGAAAAGACAATATATTGAAGGAGTTTTGACTGTGACTGACAAGACACAGTCATTGTGAAAATAAAGGTTTAGGAAACATTTAAAGAAAGATTACTGAACACGTTTTTGACTGTTACGGTCCATTTCCTGTTGCAAATGCGACATCATTGTTTACCATGAATAGGATAAGACAGTTATTCTGTGACAAAGTACGGGCCTCTATACAGCTGTCAGCCGTCCTGTCTGTGAGCGAGCGCGCGCGCGTGTGTGTAAATAGGTGGTCCACAGGTGTATAAGTAGTAAATATATTAAAGATGAGTCCAGATATTTCTTCCTTTGTATCTGTAAGAGATCTTTCACCGTACGCGTGATGGAAAGCATTGAACAAGCGCCATAACTCAGAATCGAGTAAGACATCAAGTTTATTTCTTTATCGTTTTTAACAAACACATGTTGCACTGTATATGCTATATTTGGGATTGCACACTCTCAGTATAGGCATAGTTTGTAACAAGTTTTGTCCCTATAGAGCGCTCGGATACCGAGGCGAGGCGGCATGTGTTAAAAACATATATTGCAGGGGTTCACAAATATTTTGAAAAGCCACTTGTCACAAGGCAAATGACTTCAAGACTTGCCTTGACTAATTTTCAACTTGTCCTGATGTTATGACACAATGAATGATGCTAGTGTTTACTGGATTTGTTTTATCGAAGAGTGATAATTTCACTCTCTACTAGCTCAACTATATTATTATTGTTACTGCGAACTTTCATAGCTTCATTATGATCAAATATGAAATGAAATATACAAGATTATTTGTAGTTTGAAACCATAAGTGGAAATGATCTAACAGTCCACGATCAAGTAAGATACCATTATGTGATTGCCCGAAATGAAAACTGACTTGTCCCGAGCGTCGGGCGATGGGTTTATTGAACCCCTGTATTGTATTGCTATGAATTATTAAGTAACGTGTCCTATTCCCCGTTTCTATACGTCGAGAGACGTTCCCACGTCAATATTGATACACAGCCTAGGTGACTGTGTCTGACTCGTGAAGACATGGGTCCAGATTCCTGAGGTAGACAGACACACGGGCAAGGTGACCAGTGGCTGCACTATACAAGTAAGCATATTATGTTGAAAAGTGAATCTGTCACTGAGATTAATGGCAACTTATTTCATTGACGAACCCGTAAATGTTGCCTTTATTTGAAATCTGGAGTCAAACTGCAGTGGTGGATCCTACAAAGGAGTTTCCTTGATCTACCTATGTAGACTCATGGCGTTGCAAGAGTAGGTGAGGTAGTCAAATCGTGCTATGTCAAAACGTGACGAGGTAGCCTTTTCTTTAAACTTGGTACGCTACATCACGTTGAACGTCACTCCGTGTCTAAAATACAGGCTGGTGTTGTCATAGACTAATAGTCCCTGAGTATAAATAACTTCGATAGTAACAAACTAGACTAATACTTACTCTCTCAATACATGTAATTATGATATTAACAAACAAACCCATTTTTCCATTTTAAATGAAAAGGAGCGCCAGCTAGGGAGACCAGAGATTTAGAAATGAGGAAATCTAGACTTTCTTCATTTCGGGCTTTAGCAATGCTTGGCAGTAGGCAATATAATGTGGTTCAGGGACTGTGAGACAGACTGGGAACAAACTAACCCATAAATTAAAAAGTGTTACCTAGAAAAGTACCACCTACTCTAGTGTTACTACATCAATATTGTAGCTTGGAAAAGTACCACCTACTCTAGTGTTACTACATCAATACTGTAGCTTGGAAAAGTACCACCTACTCTACTGTTACTACATCAATACTGTAGCTTGGAAAAGTACCACCTACTCTAGTGTTACTGCATCAATACTGTAGCTTGGAAAAGTACCACCTACTCTACTGTTACTACATCAATACTGTAGCTTGGAAAAGTACCACCAACTCTAGTGTTACTACATCAATACTGTAGCTTGGAAAAGTACCACCAACTCTAGTGTTACTACATCAATACTGTAGCCTGGAAAAGTACCACCTAGTCTACTGTTACTACATCAATACTGTAGCTTGGAAAAGTACCACCTACTCTACTGTTACTACATCAAGACTGTAGCTTGGAAAAGTACCACCTACTCTAGTGTTACTACATCAAGACTGTAGCTTGGAAAAGTACCACCTACTCTAGTGTTACTACATCAATACTGTAGCTTGGAAAAGTACCACCTACTCTACTGTTACTACATCAATACTCTATCTTGGAAAAGTACCACCTACTCTGGTGTTACTACATCAATACTGTATCTTGGAAAAGTACCACCTACTCTACTGTTACTACATCAATACTGTAGCTTGCCCGTTACCTCTGTTCCAGAACAAGGGAGAAAACCCACGATGTTGGTATTCCTGGCTCCTCTCCTTATGGGTTCGCTGTGCGCCGTCGCCGAGGTACAGCAGAGTTTGTTTGACAGGCTTCCTTCCATGGACGACAAGATACTGGCGTCCAATGTCGTCATGTCGAAGACAAGCCTGGACCTTGGGGCATGCAGTTTCCACTGCTTGGTGAACTCCAAGTGCAGAGCTTTCTTCCACCACCAGACTAAGTCCCTGTGCCAGCTCCAGGCGGCCAAGGCATCTCGTGGCAAGGAGGAGAAGGGATGGTTGTACTACTACAAGAAGTGAGACGTTGAGGTACAGGTGCGGGATATAAGGGATATTGTGTGCCGGAGAGCGTAGCGGGTGCGAGATGAGGGGAGTAATATGAGAGATGGGAGAGCGGTGGTACAAGTGCGAGATAAAGGGTGTGTCAAGAGAGGATGAAAATGGGCAGTAGGGCGGCGAGATAAAGGGTGTGATATGTGAGGTGGGGTGAGATAAAGGGTGTGAAATGAGAGGTGGAGAGCTGTGATGCATGTGCGAGATAAAGGGTGTAATATGAGAGATGGGAAATCTATAACATATATACCGTCAGTGATGGATAATTACAATGCAGATGATCATTTAATGAAGCTACATAACAATAAGTAAAGCGCACGTAAAATCAATTTAATGACAGTAATCTAAATAGATAATTCACTCCCTTTCCTTCTTTGGCTCGGTGGCCGTCAAATCGATGAGTCTCAGTTTCAGTTTTGCCAAGGAGAACATTTGTACAATGAGCTTAATCTTGAACGATTTTTTTCAATCAATTTCAAACACTCATATATCATTTGAATGTTGATGTTCATTGAGTTGAGTTTAGTTGAGTTGGGTTTTACGTCACATCGGCATTATTCCAGCCATGGAGTGACAAGATCATGCTTGCATTTATTACCATTTTAAGTCCATGGTCCAAAACCGTCCTGCTTCAAAAACACACACTCCTACTTCACCACCATTCACAAACAGAAAATGCATCAAGCAAGCAATCCGTTATTCTCTTACAAAACTACAACTTATGATACAGATCAACTTCCCTGAGGTATTTTACTATAAGATGCCGTTGATGTTCACACAGAGTTATGTTCATACATAATTAATGCCATATTCATACATTAATCATGCAGTTAGGAAAGGATGATTGCACATAGTAAAACCTGGGAAGAGATTTACTAACGAAAAGTAAAATCTGGGAAGAGGTCTTTCTAGCGAAAAGTAAAACCTGTCCCTGCAAAACAAAGTGAGTGAGTGAGTGAGTGAGTTCTAGGCGCATGCTGCAATATACCAGCTATAGCAGCAATATACCAGCTATAGCAGCAATATACCAGCTATAGCAGCAATATACCAGCTATAGCAGCAATATACCAGCTATAGCTATATTCTACCCCGTACATTCACGGGTTCCCTGCAAAACAAAACCTCAAATGTGGCTATTCTGGGAAAACAAAGAGGTGCCCTAATTGTGAGAGGCACACTTCAGTGTGGGGGAGCGGTGTAATAATAATCTCGTCTTTGCAATGAATTCACAGAGACTGTCCAACACCTTGTCAGTGGATGCCCTTCCTTGGCACAAACAGCATATCTTAAAAGACATGATGGCATGGCTCGCTGCTTTTATTATCGTCCCGCCATGCCTGTGGCTTTGACTCCGAGGTCCATCCATGGTATGACCCTGAACATGTCCAGGGCGTCCTGGAAAATGATGCTTTTAAACTTCTCTGGAATAGGCCAATATACAGCCTGAGACGAATTCCAGTCAGCAAACCTGATCTTGTTCTTTTTGATAAAGCCAATGAAATTATTTATATCATAGAATTTTCTGTCCCTTTTGACAGCAATGTGATTGGCAAGATTCAGGAAAAGCATGATAAATATGCGGACCTCGCCTTTGAAATGTCTCACTTGCATCCCAAGTACACTGTCGTCAGGCTCCCCATTGTTCTCGGTGCCCTTGGTTTGGTACCTCCTGATCTCTTGGCGCAGATCAGGAGAGTGCCCGGGTTCTCCACCGGGAACACAGCCCTTCTGACAATCTGGGTAATGCAGAAGGCTGCAGTGTTGGGGAGTCTCCATATTCTCCGGAAAGTTCTTGATGGGTTCGACTAGGCAGTGTTTCCTGGGAGAAGTCCCATTCGCTGTCTGGGCTGCGTGTAGAGGGGGCGAGGGCCCTGAGCTGATGATGAGTTTGACCAGCCTGACTGTGCCAGGATCACCCGAACCCTCTCTGCTGCATATCAATCTTACTCTGTAAAACATAATAATAAACAACCCTAAACAATACCAACTGGAGAATACATATTCTGTGTTTCAGGTGGGGCAATACTCCTCACGAGACGGTTCCTCTCCCAGTTCCAGTGCCTGATTTCACTAATGAATGCGTTCTTAATGTTCAATCACGATCTATTTTTTCATCAGTGATTTAACTCTTTGTTGCATGTTATTTATCATTTTGAACCTGGTTACCTTGACATAAATGTCTATCAAATTTAACACGATATTTACCAAGAGCCATTTTAAAATTACGAAAATAAACGTACATACTGGACGTTATCTCTGTCTGTGATGTGTGTTGTCATAACGTTACTAAAAGCCTTTCACTCATAATTAATGATGGCATATACTTTACATCGTATATCGCACATCTGATGGTTGATCGATGAAATGTCTTACACGTGTTAACTTTAGACATGATAAAATTAGGTAAAGCCTTTTGCCTTCTAACTATTTCGAGGACAACAGTTACTATATATTTTACGGTAATCTGCTGGAAGGCGGTTCAGAACCTTGTCATTCAGCAGGGCCGTTCATTTGTTATTGGCCTCAATGGATATTTACTCCTCATCTAGCTTTCCATTACATCACATCAGTTTCGATGGGTTGCAAAAGGTGCTGTGTCCGATGGTGAGAGCTGTGGTAATATTTTCTAGAGTTAAACTTGATAACGATCGCATACGGAATCATGGTGGAGCACTCCCAAGCCGAGCACCTGTTCAAAACGCTTTATAATCTCCCAGTACGTTAATCAACTGAGCGCGACATTGAGCACGAAGTTGAGTTGAGCATGAAACTTTGTTCATGACCTCGGGGCACTTTCCATATTCATGATCACATCCTGATTTCTGCTCAGGTTATATCTACTTTCTGATTTCTTAGTTCTGCGGTTATTCTCATCAGTGGGAAAGCAATGGGGACATCGCAACAAGTTACAAGGCCACCCATGGAGAGTTTTGCCTTGCCGTAGGTTTCGCGAGGTAAGGGCAGACGGTCACCTTGAGACAGAACAAAATAATCTTACATGAATAGAATAGATAAAAAACAGCTGAACGGAGATGAGTCAACGATCAGCAATACCCTGCATTTTCCAGTCTGGACACAAATATGTTTCAGGTACAATTTGAACGAACTATTACACTGTATGTACACACGTAATCAAAATCAAGCCAGACACGACCCGGTTAAAAAGATACCTTTAACACGAATAGAATATGCGCGCTTTTCATTTGACGGACAAATAATACTTGTACACCAACAAGATTTAAATGTACCACTCTCAAGAACGTGATGAATATCTACATGTAGTAGTATGATGGGGAATTCCAAGATAAATCACATGTACCTATGCCAAAGTAATTAATATGTGGAGAGTATGACGTGGTTGCCATTTAGTAATCAACAACACTGTCCCAACTGTGGACGACACATATAAACTCTCCAGACCTACTTTCACAGAGTCGAGGGCGGTGGGGTAGCCTAGTGGTTAAAGTGCTGGGTACAACGTGTGAAACCCGATTCAGGTGACACTGACACTTATCACTACGCTTATTGCAAAGAGAACTGGAAACTCAACATTCCCTCTCAATGTCCAAGTGCCAACTTTGGAAATTGCTTCATTGATTTCGGTACACCAAAGTTAGAGGGGAAGTGAGACGTGTTCGTTGTGGAAGATGAGATATTGTACTTCAAAAGAGGGGAGAGGGGTTTGAGTCTGTTTATCTTGTTGAGACCTGGGTGAATGCAAGCCGCACTGCAGAAACGCAATGGGTCGCTAGCACTGAAGAGGCATGTTCCAGAAGACTGTCAATAAGCAGAGGAGAGCGACTCATAGTGCTTCATGCAGGTTGTAAATCTGTGCAATTCTTCCCTTGGTGTTCTCTTGTGTTTAAGGTTATAGTCAAAGGCAACCGAGATTTCCAGGTTTTTATGGAATGGGTACAAAATCAACTGGAACCGGCGTTGCCATCAAAGAGCTTAATTGTCATGGACAATGCTCCATATCATAGTGTCCAGGTTCCTGATAGAGCCCCAACTTCAAATTCAAGAAAGTCAGACATGCAGCAATTCCACATCACACAACAAAAACCAAAACTTCATGAAATCATTAAAATCAATAAAAGTGACCATTACCCGAAATTACAAGGTCATGATGTTATACATTTGCCTCATTATCACTGCGATTTGAACCCGCCTGAACTAATCTGGGGTATCATCAAATCTGACATTGCCAGTACCAACACAAAGTATAAAATGACAGACGTTCAAAATCTAGCCCACGAATCCATGGCTATCATTTCACAACATGGAAAATATCAGTTGAGAAAGTTAGTTGAAAATGTTATGGAGAATCGGTACTGGCGCCTTACAACAGGTGACTTTCAATTCTGTTATCATACCAGTGCATTCTGATGACCCTGACAGCAGCGACTCCATATCCAATTCAGAAGCAGTGTGATGACTTCCCCCATCGATGAAATCAACATCGAACGTGCCTTTCTCTTACCTGGCTGTTACCTGAGCTGTTGCTACACCCAATTATACAAATCTTGCAGTATCGAATGAAAATAATGATGGTTTGATAAAGAACTTTAATATTTGGTGACAAAAATTCTAACAAAAATTCTACAGAGTTGGTGTGTTTTTCCAATTTACTTTGGGCAGGGATAATGTACAACCAGGGATACTCCACAACAGGGATAGGTCACTCGCTTCCTTTCTTTACCATTTGTACTAATTAACGTGTGCCTCGTCATGCTCCAACGCACACAGTGACTTGGTTCGTTCCCAGCGCAACTTCAGCTGTGTTTAACAGAGCTTCGGCCAGTTTATTGTATCAGTCGGAATTATACAATGAATGAATGAATTATACTAAGCATTAAGAGTTAGAATTATGTGTGAATGAATGAATGAATGGATGCAAGAAATAAGGAAAAAGAATAAAAGAAGTACATTCGTGAATGAATGAAAGAATAAATCATACACCTTGGCCTTCCCTCCCAAAACATGTTCAAGAACGCAAGAACACATGTGTTAACATTTTAAAAAATCTATTTTGAGACATTTTTGTTGACATTAATAATCAGTTCACATATCTTATTGCATGTGGGCAATTGAATAGACATTAACAAAATGTTAACCGGCACTGTCACACACCACTCAAAAACAGAAAGTGTAAAACTGTCACAAAACGTTGTATACGCCTTTCCCGTTTTGTCAAATAATAAGATCAACTAGAAAGAAAGGAGTTATTGAACTATAACCGTCAAGCATCACAAGACATCCATGGTGAATCAGATCAGATCGGCGATATGTCATATTTTTCACACACCTCAAATACACCCTAACAGTTTGTTTTAGATTATGAAACTATCACTGTTTCTTCCAAACACATCTCACCTGACAATATATTCCCCTCATAAGCATAAAGGTGTATGGGAAAGATGTTTTTGAAGAAATAACTAGAAACACTCAAACAACGGCGTGTAGCATTTTAATGGCGGATCTGAACAGATCGGCGATATGTCATATTTTTCACACACCTCAATTACACCCCATCAATTCTTTTAAGTCATAAAACTATCACTATTACTTGCAAATACCGTTCAACTAAAGGCATGTTTCCCTTTCAAAAATTAAACGAATGTGTGAAAGAAGTTTTTATCGGCACAATTTAGTCTTCGCTGTGAATCGAGAATAGAAGCCAGAGAGATATAACATACCATCTTGAAACTTTGCTACAAATCTTCAAATATCACATCACTCAGCGAATTTATGCAGCCGTTGAAAATAAACTGTGCTCAATCTTAAATACTACGCCGCAGCCATATTGGCAACACTGGTTACGTAACGACCTGAGGCATACGTTTAGGATCTTACCTGCTTTGGGTTAGTTCGAGTTATGTACGGTCATCTTTTTAGTGGGGGGGGGTTGGGGGGGGTTGGGGGGGGGGGGGGGGCGATTGTGATGTAGACAGTTCGAAGTCACTTCTTGACTTAACCCCCTTGACGGACGAGATGCTAGGGCTTATATCTCCCCTGACAATGTGGAACGGCCACACTTGTAGTAGGATCTACTGACGCGCAGTTACGCCACCTGTCGACAAAAGTAGAACTGACAACCTGTAGTCTATACAACATGACCTTGACGAGTCGAGCAGAGATTGAACTGTCAGGTGTACTTGTGTGCGTGAAATGTTTCAGACTGTAGTCAAAGTGGGCGTCATCATAGGGTAGAGCCTAGGTTACTGTAAATGTTCAAACCGCTTTCTTTCACCATTTTGGATGACTTGGCGTGGCACTGTTTGTCATGTACACGTGTCAGCTTTCAGCTAAGTTCAACTTGAGTAAAAAGCCGAGGTTAGAACAACATGCTCAGAGTGCACCAGATGTATGTAGGGTTTAGTCTCTAATCGCCTACATCTCTAATCGCCTACATCTCTATTCGCCTAAATCTCTATTCGCCTATATCTCTATTCGCTTACATCTCCAGTCGCAAACAAAACAAAGCTGATTAAAGATGAAAAATGCACCCCTACTCTTATAATGAAATCGCCTTAGCAGGGCTATAGTGATCTTGATTGACTGTTGTACTGTTGGAATATTTAGTCTATTAAGAAGATAAGTATATTCTAAATGGATTTAATTTTATTTATTTATTTATATGTAAAGCGTTGGCGCATGAACGTTCTACTTTTAGTAGTGAGTATTTTTATAAATGGACTAACATGTTAAAATATTAGGACGTTTTTCCAAGTTTTTTCCCCAAGAGATACCTGTTAGCTTGGTTGCCGTGTGCAAAGGCAATGGATTTACATGATTTGTAGTATATTCTTATGTCACTTTTGGTCAGGTGAAAGTTTGGTTTAACTTCTTTTCTGCTCATAGTGTAAATATTCATCTTTGCTATTAGGCAGATAATGTCTAGAGGGTTGTTATTTTCCCCCTTAACACCCAATAATATATTTTCAAATGTTAATTCAATGTGTCCTTCACTCAGTTTTTTAAAAAATATTCTGAGTAATTTTGTATTGGAAATAAATTACTCAAAGCAAAAAGAAACGCACAGTTAGCATTTTGAATCATTGGTGTCTATGTAATCAGTGTATCTATGGTGAATACATTGTGAACGGGAAGAAATCCATGTGTTTTGCACGTATATTCTATGCATCATTTCCAATAAAAGCCGGGGGTTGGAGGTGTGTGTGTGTTGGGTGTGTGTGGTAACGTCCTGATGAGTGAGTGAGTGAGTGAGTTAACATTTAACGTCACATCGGCAATATTTCAGCCATATCGTGACGAGAACCATTAATGTCATACATAATAGAGAATGGTAAAAAATCTGTCAACGAAGGACAGTAAAGCAACTAGACTATCACAGGAAAATATTTAAAACTAGTAATGAAATCTAAAACAATTCAACTATAGAGGACGGTACAATATAAAAACAGGCTATAGACCGCCGACAACTGAAGGTAGATCACCATACCAGGGTCCATGGGGTCTTACAGTACCTTTGCTACCTGCATGGACCCTAGTTGGATTTACACCATCCCTTCAGCCGCTGGCGATTGTACGAATGTTTAGCCAACTTTTAAAAGAACAAATATACTACGTTTAAAATCGGGTAAGCGGAAATTAAACTGTGAAAGTTTTGGGACTTACGTACCCTCTCAGGAGGACAATAATTTTACGATACTTTAACCCCCTTTGAGGATACAGCCATTAACAATACCAGTTGCTAAGTTACACTACCAATCATTAAAATATAGCTATCTACAACAGTTATTAATCAAATTTCATCATGAAATCAATTTCTTTTAAAAAACCAATAAGTAAATGAGAACTAGCACTATTAAAAAGATCCTTGATGGTTTTGACATTGAAATATTTCTCCCTTGTGATGGAGAATTCAACACAGTCAAGCAGGATATGCTTGACCGTGACTCTCTCATCACAAGGGATACAAAACGGAGGATCTTCACCTTTTAACAGGTATGCATGTGTATTTATAGGTATTGTATTTACTTTTTAATTGATGGTATTCTTGTTTATATTGTGATTCATTCGTTTCTGACTTTTTAAATGTTGTCAGTGTAAGGTCAACTTGTGGCCTAACCAATTGCCAAGGAGGAGAAGAAAGTAAACGAGCAGGAGCTATATCTTCTAGCTCAATGCCAGCAGCAGAAAGGAAAGGTTTCACTCTGATACCAAGAGGGGGAACAAGTGAAGACTTCCTGCTGTACAAATCCTCATACAAGGGATTAAATACACAGTTATATGCAGGGTTTGATTCGTTGGAATATAATTTTGTTACATACTGTAAAGTCAATTTGGCACGGCGTTGGGTAAGAGATGGCTCATCAGCCCCGACATAGAGGCTGTCGACAGGTGATGTTCGAAAGGAGCCAAGACAAAGTCTTAGACCTTGGTGATGGACAGAATCTAATAGTTTCAGGTTGCTTTTGCAGGCTCCACCATATACAATAGAACCATAATCAAGTTTGGATCGCACCAATGATCTGTATAAATGAAGGAGGGTGGTTTGATCCCCTCCCCACTTAGTATTGGAAACAACCTTCAGCAAATCTAGTGCCTTCAGGCATTTAACTTTAAGAGATTTAATGTGTGGTAAGAAGGTTAAATGAGAATCGAAAATTATACCCAAGAATTTAGCCTCCTTTACAACTTTGATGGGAGTGCCATTTAAAGATAGCTCTGGGTCCTTATGCGGTTTATATTTTCTACAAAAGTGTATACAATTAGTTTTTGTTTGAGAAAATTTAAAGCCGTTTTCAAGGCACCATTTATTTATTTTATTTAAACACAACTGTAATTGCCGTTCAATGGTGCGCATATTTTTACCGCGACAAGAAATATTAAAATCATCCACAAATAGTGATCCATCGATTGAATCAGTTAAAACCTTTGATAGACTGTTGATCTTAATACTAAACAGAGTGACAGACAAAATACTGCCTTGTGGGACGCCCTGATCCTGAGTATAATGGTCAGACAGGGTTGAACCCACTCGGACTTGAAATTGCCTGTCATTTAAAAAGTTGGATATAAATTGAGGCAGACGGCCTCGTAATCCAAAGTCGTGTAAATCTTTTAAAATCCCATGTTTCCATGTCGTATCGTATGCTTTTTCTAGATCGAAAAAAATTGACACAGCATGTTGTTTATTAATTATGGCATTCTTAACAAAAGATTCTAAACGCACGAGATGATCGATGGTACTTCTGTTTTTACGGAAACCACATTGTATATCTGTTATTAGGTTACGAGTCTCCAAGTACCAAACAAGTCGATTATTTATCATGCGTTCCATGGTTTTGCAAACGCAGCTTGTTAGTGAAATTGGTCTATAATTCGATGGATCAGTATGATCACGTCCGGGTTTAGGGATGGGTACAATTATGGCATCTCGCCACGAAGGAGGAAATTTTGCAGTTGTCCAAATGTCATAAAAAATATGTAAAAGTGTCTCTAAACAGGATTCTGGCAAGTGCTTCAGAAGTTGATAATGTATACCATCAGATCCAGAAGCAGTATCGTGAGCTTGGTCAAGAGCAGTATGAAGTTCATGTATTGAAAAGGTTTCATTGTAATCTTCCCCATTCTCCGAAGTAACCTGCTGTTTTTGATATTTTTGGAATTCAGGTACATAATTTGACGAGGAAGAATGTTTCGCCAAAGTGTCACCAAGTTTATTAGCAATATCTGATTTATGAGTCAATAACTGATTCCCATCTTTAAGATGGTGAATACTAGATTTAGAGCCCTTACCTTTTATTTTCTGGATCATGTTCCATACCTTTGAAACTGGCGTACGTGAATTTATTTTTGAAACGTAATTTTGCCATGACTGGCGTTTATTTTGTTTAAAAGTACGCCTTGCTTTAGCATTTAAAATTTTAAATTTGTTTAAATTATGGACCATAGGATGACGCCGGAAATACTATTCAGCTTTCTTCCGAGCCTTCCTAGCTTGTTTGCAGTCAGCAGTAAACCATGGTTTACGTATATGTGGATTTGAAGAGGACTTCGGGATACATTCATCAGCTATTTGAAGAAGTTCTTTAGAGAAGATTTTTATCGGATCAGAAACATCAACAAAAGCATCAGGTGTTAGTTTAACAGAGCAGCGAATTTCATACAAATCCCAGTCAGCTTTAGCAAAGTTCCAACGTGATGATGGAGGGACATCAGAAGGTGTCACAGATTTTAATATAGTGGGAAAATGATCACTCCCACAAAGGTCATCATGAACTAACCACTCAAATTCACTCAGTAAGGTAGAGTCCACAATGGATAAATCCAGACAGGAGTAAGTTCCAGTTCCTGGATGTAGATATGTAGAAGAACCATCATTAAATATGCATAAATCGTTGTCCAAGAAAACATCCTCCAGCACTTTACCTTTTACATTGCTGTCAGTACTGCCCCAAAGTGGGTTATGACCATTTAAATCTCCCATTATGACACAGGGTTTAGGGAGTTGATCATATAGCGCTTGAAGATCAGACTGTTGAAGGGAAGTCGACGGTGGAATATATAAAGAGCATAATGTGAAAACAACATTTAATGTCATTCGAATAGCAACAGCCTGGAGAGGGGTATTGAGAGAAACGGGACTATGGATGATGCCCTGCCTCACTAAAAGAGAAGAACCTCCAGTAGCTTTATTCCCTTGGGGGGAAAAGCTATGATATGAATTATAATGTCTGAGATCAAAGTTGTGTGTGCTTTTGAGGAACGTTTCCTTCAAACAAAGTGCTGATGGTTTAAAATCCTGTGTTAAAAGTTGAAGATCATTGAAATTGTTCCAAAGTCCTCTACAATTCCATTGTATTATACTGGAAAAGCCACTCATGGCGGCTTAACTGGAGATCGTGAGCAGTTAGATTTTCCCCTATGCTGCATGGGCAGCGATGGATTGACTTCTATGGCTAGAGGTTCAAAGACATTATGAACCTCCAGAGGGGATGTTGACGTAGACAGGTCCTGAATATGTTTAAGGGACCTTGCTTCTTTTTTCCGTTGTAATTTTCGTTCTTTTGCAGTTAGAATTCTATTTGTTTTCTCTTCAGTTATACTGCCGGACGCAATCACCGGGTCAGGAACAGAGTCTGTCTGCAAAGCTGATGAAGTGATGGTATCTGCAGTATCGATTGGGTACAGCAGTTTTTGGTCGGTAGACACCCAGCTAATAGCAGTTTGACAGCCAGTATCAGATGTGATAGGAGTAGAGGAAACTGCGTCGGAATACGATCGTGAAGGAGAGGAATTTGTTGATGCATTTGTTACCAACTTTTTTGCCTCAGCGAATGAAATGTCATTGGTGTATTTTAATTTCAATATTTGTGTTTGTGTGACGAAAGAAGGACAAGATTTGGATGAGGACATGTGAGGACCACTGCCATTTGCACACTTGATTTCATCTGTGCAGTCAGTGCTGTCGTTCTGTTTACTGCAACGGGAGCAAACTTGGTTATTCCGACAAGATTTAGCTCCATGTCCGAACCGCTGACATTTAAAGCATCGAAGGGGGTTAGGAATATATGTATCAACTCCAATGTTGAAATACCCAGCTTTAATCGATGAAGGAGTCTTCGTGAGGGCAAAGGTAAACAAGTACGTGTAGGTATTAACAATGCTGTCACCATCTTTCCTTGTAAATCGTTTCACTGATGATACACCTTGGGGCTTCAGTTCTGTGACAATTTCTTCTTCGGACATGTCTGAGAGACACTTAGCACGATCGCGGACAATGCCTCGACATGAGTTGAGAGTTTTATGCACCGACACAACAATCTCAGTGTTTGCAAAACGATGTGCCTTTAAGAGATTTTGAGACTGCTGTCTTCTTGTACACTCCACAAGCAGGGAACCGGAGCGGAGACGAGTGACATTTCTTACTGTACCACAGATTCCTTCAATAGATTTCGAAACCACAAAGGGATTGATTTTAAGGGGTTCACCATTAACTCCTTCAACGACAAGAAAACGTGGCCAAGAATCAACATTTTGAACAGATTCTTCATCAGAAGATGTTGCTATATCAGCGTCAATGTGACGTCTTTTCGTTTTAGAACGAGAACCAGTCAAATGTGTGGTGTCCATAATGGAACAGAGGTTATTCAGCATCCCTGCTCCCCATCCGCCATCGAGTGTCAACAAGGACGATGTTGAAGTGGAAGCCGCCTACAAACACCAGGGTTACAGGGATGTTATACTCAAGCAAAAATGACTCAGATAGCTATTTCTGCCAAACAGAATAAAGGTCAGGGTGGTTCAGCCCAAGACAGATACCCGAAGACAGATAGAATCCGGAGGTCAAAAATGCCAGATTGGCCCATGAGCCACCGCCTTCTGGCATATAGTCTCTAGGCAAAGGTGTTTTCTTTTTAAACTGTTGTCTATTATTTCCATAAAAAAACAGGTATGGATGGAACAATTTACAAATACAGAAGTCACATGCTCAGGGCATGGCGTGACCAGCCGATTGATAGAATCGGGCCCTTTCTACCACCCGTCTAGGTGAAGTCAGGGCCAAAGTGGTGTGTTGAGCAACAGGAACACGGTTGCAGGCTCCCATTGCCCTCAACCACCAGGATCCCGTCCTCCACCGACACAGGGCCGCAACCCACGGCTAACGGGTTGGTGGACCAAATATGCCCCCGGGTCCACAACGGGGGTGTTGGCGAGCACTTAGCGTTATCCAGCACCCACCACGAGGAGGTGGCTCGCCACGGGTGCCACGTCCTGATGAAAGAGCACTTGTATGTCTACATCGTAACGAACGCTACGCTGCAAATTGTGTACAGGAAGTGGACAGATTTGGTGGTAGAGTGTCATGGTTTGGCTGGGCATCTCATACAGTGGCAGGACAAATCTCATTCAGGTCCAGCGCAATTTGACAGCTCCACGTTACCGTGATGAAATCATCTGGCCTTATGTCCTTCCTTTCATGAACCGCCAAAACGTCATTTTTCAGTATGATAACGCTCGGCCCCGTACAACAAGAATAACCAGGGATTTCCTTGCCCAGAACAACGTTCAGGTTCTTGATTGGCCCTCACGATCACCGAATCATAACGCTGTTGAACATTTGTGGGGCGAATTTGATCGTCGTGTGTGACCCTCAGCCACAGACGTTACCTGCTCTGTCTGTGGCCTTGAGGTAAGAGTACCAACTCATTCCCAGGCACTTCATCCGGAATCTGGTCCAGTCTATGGGACGCCGATGCCAAGCAACCATTGATGCTAATGGTTGCCACACAAGATACTGACTGCTCTGCGACCGTGACCTTGAAACACTTTTCATTTGCGACGTATGGTTTCTTGCAGCATCTGATCGTTAATGTTCACTCAGGCTTCCTTCATGACTGCCCTGTATTACTAAACCTTAAGTGTATAAACTGATAACAGCTATGCGTTTCTTTTTCTGAGTAGTATATTTCAAATTTACTATTAGATGGGCCACGACATGACAAAAGGCCCCAATTTGCATTCATGGGAACGACCACCAGAATATTCCATTTGAAACAAGAGGGAAACAGGTTGTCGTCTAAATAATGAAAAGTTAAATTTCCTCGTGCGAATCGTGTCGTGATGGTGTCTTGCTCAACTAAATCGCTCTAATAGACACGTGTTAAACAGTAGCGGTATTGATTTCAAGCTACGGTCAGCATGTATTGCACGTGCTTAATCGCTAATCTGCGCTGGCTCATCTAATGCTTGTCAAGCAGTATACACAATCTAGCCAAAAATTGAACATACACATATGCTACGTTTAACAACAGCGTTGGGACTCACGTACCCTGTCAGGAGGACAGTAATTTTACAGTACTTTAATCCCTCTCCAGGATATGGCCACTAACAATCTGACTTCCAAATTACATTCTGTACCCCATAGCATGCTGCCACAGTGTCACAGCCAGGTAGAGTATGACCAGCCAATAATGATGGTATCATATCACGATGCTTCTCCAAAGCGGCTTGTATGTCAGTTACATTCCTCTCTCTGAGTGAGTGAGTGAGTGAGTGAGTGAGTGAGCTCAGCAATATCCTCCCCCTCCCTGACAGATGATGCCATCACCAATGGTAATTGTAAGTCTTGTTGCAAGCAATGATGAAGTTAGGAGGACATACACATCTGCAACGTCTGCAAGAATAGTCACATGCTTCTGCTCATTGACTGCGACCTGCATGGTTGTATGATATTGTCGGCTTCCTCATGAGTAGCTGCAATATCATGTTTTTCTTTGACTACACCACCACCAACTGATTTCAACAGGATCCTTCTCTTGGCCAGTTATCTTGTGTATTCTCCTGGTGAAATTCTGTGTCTTTGCATATAATGTTTATCAACTGCTTTTTGAATTGTATGATAGTCAGAGTCACTTTTGGAGGGCAAGGGTGATATGAGGCACAGCTGAAATACTTTACACCCTTCCACCATTCTGGAGGTTATGGTGGAAGACTTTGTACTGAATTCCTCATCGTGAACTGGTCCGAAGTTCCATCACCCTAGTGAAAATCAGCTCTGTATTGTACACCTTGCTGTCTGCCACCTTGACTGACCTTTTGGCTTCATCGAGATACTGTCAAAAAGTAGCACCCGACAGTTTTCTCTGAAACTCCTTCATTTGGCTGGTTCCAGTATCAATTGCTTCGACAACGTTCACAGAAGATGGACCAATCATTCCATTCATGAAATTCAAGATGGCCTGTGGATGCAGTTTTGGGTCCAGTGGATTGACACAATTCCATGACTTCTTTCGCAGCCGCCCCCAACCCTTGTCACCCGGTCCGGCAGAAATTCTTCTTTTTTGCTTTTTCTTTATAAGCTTTTCTTAACACAAGATGTTTTTTTTCACTTTCTCACAGAGTTGATAAATCTTCAAGTAGTTGCCACATACACACAGTTTTCGTTTCAGTGTCTTCAGAGTCTTGGGTTTCAGCGTAATGTTAACTATGCCAAACTTCCGTGCCAGGTCGCCTCAATAAACATGTCACTCCAGAGACCATCCCATAACACTGGTACATACTACATTACATGAGCAGTATTCACGAAGTTTTCCAGTATCTTGTCAAGTCCTTCATGCTCTGATAATACTGGCTATACCAAACATAGCTGACGTGCCTAGATTCAAATAAGTATGGCATCATGGGTTTCACTGGGTGCGGGTGAAGAGGACAAGAACCTACTTGTTCTGTAGATAAACACATCAAACCACATATTAAGTGCGACGTTTGGATGCCCTGTCTTCAATTACATTCATAAGTTACGATGAGCCTTCAGCTGACATTTACAAACAATATATGTAAGCAGCTCGGTCGGCAACCATGCGCATAGCTCTCTCGTTCATTTAAAACTTCTTTCCTCTCATTCCCATTGGCGCTCTGTCATCACTGTACCAAAAGCCCAACACCCCCCCCCACCCACCCACCCACACACACACACACACACACACACACACACACACACACACACACACACACAAACTCATCAGTATATTTATTCCACCCAATCTTGGGATCGGATTTGGAAACAGATCTGGATGTACACACTGAACATCCAGTGCAACTTTATAAAGTTGTTGATCAACTGTGATGACACAGTGCAGTTTGGACCAGTTTTATCTGCTGTGCTATGCTCACTGCAATCATGATGGTATTCGTAGGGAATCACTGCATCTAAGTGTCCAATCAAAATGTCACTCCGTCTTCATGGAACTTTATCTAAACCAAGATATTTTACAAGAAGTTGCCAACTGTGACTGTAAATTGCTGATAAAAGGACTAAACTTTAAGAAACAAGTGATCTCAAGTGTCAACGTAGTCACATGGTACTTAACGCGCTTTGTGTAGAACAGTGCGCCTTACCTTTTGCAGCAAGGTAACTCTATTAACAGCAGAATGATCATCTATATCTACGTGTACGTGCAGCTACCAACTTAATTATGCTAACCATTCCCCTTTAAAATGAAACTATACCCACACACATGTAATTCAAATTACTTGGCTAAGCCTTGAAAAAACCCTGACCAACATGTTTGTATATTTCGGCTTAGTCATATGCAGCAACTATGCATATAGTGCTCAATATTCTGATGGAGGCCCAGTAAGAAATTTCTCAAAATAGGTCTTGAGACCAAGATACACAAAAGACTACTTTGGACACCAAAATAAGGTTGTGCCCAAAAAAAACTGATTTGGCTGCAGGACTGCCGGGAACATGAAAAGTAAACAGTATCGGAGACGGGTGACATTTCTAAATTCTGTACAAATCCTAGATAACTGCCTTGGAAATAGCCAAAGGGTATACTTTAATGGGAAAGAAACTAACAGCTTCACCGACCAGGAAACAAGCCCAGGAATACGCTTTAAATGAACCTTTCTGGGAGAGTCCTCAATATTTTCTAGTTGAACCAGATGGATGGGGGATTCAAACTGTTAGAAGAAAAGGTTCATCACTGTCCCTACCGTCCACGGAGTGTCAGCATGGATCTAAGATCTCTTAGCGTTACCTAGCACCCACCCCGAGGAGGCTGCTCTTTAAAGTTGCCATTAAAAGGTTGCAGATTTTCATAGTAGTTTTATATGTATATCTGTGATGCTGTAGTTGTTTTCTGACTGACTTACTTGCTGACAGACTGACTGACCAGTACTGACTGACAATACGAATATTCTATTCGACGATTCTCCACTGGATGGTTTATTTTCAAGTATTTATGTCTAAAATAATTTTATAAATAAAATAAAAATAAAAATAATTTATACAGAGGATATTATGGCTGATGCATGACTTCTAGAGATATAACTTATTTATGAATCGCAAATATTTCCTTGAATAGTCATTTACATTAATACCTTTTAATAACTCCAAATACAGGTTCACATCTGTCACAACAATATCAATATACGTATCCAGTTTGCCTGGTTGAAACTTTCGAATATATTACATATATTTACCATAAGCATTTTCGTCCATACATTTTAGCTATTCCACAATATAAGGTTATGCCTTTAATAGTACAAATTACATAACTAGAAATGTCTGAGTTCTGAATAATCGAACTGTGTAAATATACTCAGAGAAACAAATAAAGGAACCCAGGAAATTCAAACGATCCTTTAAATATTTTCTAGTTTTCATCACCAGCGTAGAGTAGCTCTATGGGAGGAAACCTGAGAGTAAATCAAGGAACACTGCTGTCGAGTGGTGTTCCTTTATATATTTCCCTCAGTATATATCCGAGTTTGTTCCATAATGAGCTAGTTTATCGGCATTCGACTACTGAGATAATAGATGTATCTGTCGGGGATCTGAATGGGACCGAGACGCGTTAAGTAACGTACCTTCGATGTATAATAATATCCAGAATAGATAATGCATAATAAATGGCATCTCTCCAGTGAAACGAAATATATAAGCACAATGTTTCTGATGAAGATAAATGATAACTGAAAATATATTGTTGTTTTTTTTGTTCTATTTATTAGCTCTTACTACATATGAAAAGAATATCAAACTGAAATATACCACGAAAACCAAGATAATACTCAGTATGGAAATATAGGAGCTATTATGTAAATAATAATGAAGAGCTAAGTGGAAAAAACTGTGTCATGAATTTTGATTTGAATCCAGTGATAGTGTTCTGGGATTTCATATAGATTGGCAGTTCAATGCAAGTACAAAGACCCATAGTTCTTCAGCTATGAAATTCTCTCTCCTAGCCACAACAGCATTCGGTAGCATGTGCTTTTGTTTCACTATTCCAACTTTTGCGCTTACCCCTTGTAATACAAACCAATAATAACGATTTGAATCTATGATCATTTGCTAAACAACTTTTATCCTGAGTTGTATAAAATGCTAAGACTGAAATTTTCAAATGGCAAGGTAAACTTATGAGGATTTGCAATACTAATTTCACTATATTTGGTTTGCTTTTTTGTTAAAGTGAAATTCCCTGGTACGTTTTCAATGCAAACAAGTCCATAGAGTACCGAGATACCCGTAGTTTAAACTACATCTCGGCCAAATTTCCAAATAGTTAACAAAACATTTAAACCTGAGTAGTGAGTGAGTGAGTTAATATTTATCGTCACATCGGCAATATCTCAGCCATATCGTGACGAGAACATTTAATACTGAAATGAAATATATATATATATATATCTATTATAAAACCTGTCAACGAGAGACAGTAAAACAACTAGAATATCACAGATGAGAATATAAAACTAGTAACTATACCTAAAACAATTGATCTATAAAGGACAATACAAGATAAAAATGGGCTATAGATTGCTAACAACTGAAAGTAGATCACCATACTAGGGACCATGGGGACTTACTGTACCTTTGCTACCTGCATGGACCCTAGCTGGATTTACATCATCCCCTCAGCCGTCAGCAATTTGGGAAACCTAGCGATGCAAATAAAAAGACACTTATGCTACGATTAAAAACATGAAAGTTTGAATTTACTTTGAATGTTTGTGGACTTACGTACCCTCTCAGGGGGACAATAGTTTTACAGTACTTCAACCCCCTTTGAGGATACAGCCACTAACAAGCACAGTCCTGAATTTAAACTTCCAATAATAAAATATTTATCTATTTACAATTCAGACAATAAATCTAATTCTTTTAAAAATGCAATGATTAAATGAGAGCTTGTGTTATTAAAAAGATCCTTCAGAGTTCGTGAATTAAAATACTGATCCCTTGTGATGGAATACTCGACACAGTCAAGCAGGATATGCTTGACTGTGATTCTTCCATCACAAGGGATACAAAACGGAGGATCCTCACCTTCAAGCAAATATTTATGTGTATATCATGTGTGGCCAATACGACATCGTCGCATGATGACCTCCTCAAATCTGGACTGACAACCCAAGTATGTGTAACCCATATACGGTTTTATTTCATGTAATTTATTGATACCTACTTGAGTGTCCCACTTCTTCTGCATCAGATCACAGATATACGTTCTAATGCAAGCTTTGTAATCTGAATATGCAAGAAAAAGTGGTGTCACAGATTTGTTGAGTGCCATCACACTTCCAGAAATACCTACGTGACTGGGTAACCAACAAAAGACGATGTCGTATTGGCCAGTAGCAAGAGTATTATACAATTCAATAATTTCAATTAAAAGCGGATGTTTACAAGAAATATTTTTAATAGCCTGAAGACAAGAAAGAGAGTCGTAATATATTATATGCTGTTTACGTTTAGGGTGTCTTTGAATATATTTAAGAGCTGTTAATATGGCGTTAGCTTCTGCTGTAAAAATAGAACTATTATCTGGTAATCTAGAAGATATTGTTCTGGATCCAATGACAGTGGCACAAGCAACTGTACCACCGTCCTTGGAACCATCTGTAAATAAGGATTTGTAATTGTTATATGTATGTTTTAATTGATTATATTCTTGTTTATACTGTAATTGATTAGTTTCTGATTTTTTAAATGTAGTTAATGTTAGGTCAACCTGTGGCCTAACCAACTGCCACGGGGGAGAGGAAAGAAGACGGGAAGGAGCTATATTGTTCAGCTCAATACCAGCAGCAGCAATAAACGGCTTTATTCTGTGCCCAAGAGGTGGAACAAGAGAAGACTTTTTGCTATACAAATCGTCATAAAGGGGATTGAAGACACAGTTATATGCAGGGTTAGATTCGTTAGAGTATAGTTTTATGATATATTGTAAAGATAATTTGATACGGTGTTGTGCAAGAGATGGTTCTCTTGAGGCAAGAGACTGTCAACAGGTGAAGTTCTGAAGGACCCAAGACAAAGTCTCAGACCTTGGTGATGCACAGGATCAAGAAGTTTAAGATTGCTTTTGCAGGCTCCACCATAAACGATGGAGCCATAATCAAGTTTAGAAGGAACGAGTGATCGATATAAATGGAGAAGGGTAGCTTGATCCCCTCCCCATTTTGAATTTGAAACCACTTTCAAAAAGTCAAGAGCTTTCAGGCATTTAGTTTTAAGTGATTTAATATGTGGTAAAAACGTTAAGTGTGAATCAAAGATTAGACCCAAGAATTTGGCTTCCTTCACAACTTTAATGGGCGTCCCATCTAGAGACAGTTCAGGGTCTTTATGTGGTTTGTATTTACGACAAAAATGTATGCAGTTAGTTTTGGATTTAGAAAATTTAAAGCCGTTGTCAAGACACCATTTATTAATCCTGTTTAAACACAACTGCAATTGCCGTTCAATGGTATGCATATTGTTACCACGACAAGAAATATTAAAATCATCCACAAATAACGATCCATCAATTGAATCGTTTAAAACTTTAGATAAACTGTTGATCTTGATGCTAAAAAGAGTGACAGACAAAATACTGCCTTGTGGAACACCCTGATCCTGATTGTAATGATCAGACAGGGTAGAGCCCACGCGGACCTGGAATTGTCTGTTATTTAAAAACTTGGCAATAAATTCAGGCAAACGACCTCGCAACCCGAAGTCATGTAAATCTCGTAAAATGCCATATTTCCAAGTAGTGTCATATGCTTTTTCAAGATCAAAAAAGATAGACACAGCGTGTTGTTTGTTAATCAGTGCGTTTTTCACAAATGATTCTAAACGCACTAAGTGATCGACAGTACTTCTGTTTTTGCGGAAACCACATTGTATATCTGTGATAAGGTTATTAGTTTCCAAGTACCAAACAAGTCGATTATTTATCATGCGTTCCATGGTCTTGCAAACACAGCTAGTTAATGAAATCGGACGATAATTGGATGGATCCGTAGGATCACGTCCAGGTTTAGGTATTGGTACTACTATGGCGTCACGCCATGACGGAGGAAAGTTACCCGATGTCCAAATATCATCAAAAATATTTAGGAGAGTTTCTAGGCAGGATTCTGGTAAGTGCTTCAGGAGTTGATAATGTATGTTATCAGCTCCAGTAGCAGTGTCATGAGCCTGATCAAGAGCAGTATGGAGTTCATGAATAGAAAACGTTTCATTATAATCTTCCCCATTATCAGAATTGAAATTAATAGTTTTCTTTTCTTGTTGTTTTTGATACTGTTGGAATTTAGGTACATAATTAGAAGAGGAAGAGTGTTTAGCGAGGGTTTCCCCCAGTTTATTTGCGATATCTGATTTATCAGTAAGCAATTGATCTCCATTTTTAAGATGATTGACAGTAGATTTAGTACCTTTACCTTTGATTTTCTGGACCATGTTCCATACCTTTGACATGGGTGTCCGAGAATTTATTTTAGATACATAATTTTGCCAAGATTGGCGTTTGTTCTGTTTAAAAGTACGCCGTGCTTTAGCATTTAAAACTTTATTAAATTTATTTAAATTATGCACCATATGATGGCGACGGAAATAATGTTCTGCTTTTTTCCTTGCCTTCCTAGCTTGTTTGCACGCATCGTTGAACCATGGTTTTCTTATGTGTGGAACTACAGAGGACTTTGGTATACACTCATCAGCTATGGAATTCAGTTCATCAGAAAAGCATTTAATAGCATCGGGAACGTCAATAAAACGTTCAGGTTGAAGTTTTTCAGCACACAGTGTTTCATATAAAGCCCAGTTAGCCTTTTTAAAATTTCGTCTTGATGATGGAGGAACATCGGATGGAGTTACAGCTTTTAGCATAGTAGGAAAATGGTCACTTCCACAGAGGTCATCGTGGACTGACCATTCGAATTCATTTAATAGTTCGGAAGTTGTCAGTGACAAGTCAAGAGCAGAATAGGTCCCTGTACCAGGGTGTAAATATGTGTTGGAACCATCATTATAAATACATAAATCATTGTCAGAACAAAAGTCCTCCAACAATTTCCCTTTAGTGTTCGTAGTTACACTACCCCAGAGTGGGTTGTGCCCATTTAAATCTCCCATTATAATACAGGGCTTCGGGAGCTGATCATATAGAGCTTGAAGATCAGTTTTAGCAAACGTCGAAGACGGAGAAATATAAAGAGAGCATAGCGTAAACGCAACATGTAACGTAATTCTCACTGCAACAGCCTGCATATTGGTATTAAGTGAAACAGGGCTTTGAATAACGTTTTGTTTGACTAGAATGGATATCCGCCAGTGGCCCGATCACCCGGAGGTGCAAAACAATGATATGTATTAAACTGACGAAGGTCAAATGTATCTGTTTGTTTTAAATATGTCTCTTGGAGACATATCGCTGAAGGTATAAAATCTTGGACTAATAGCTGTAATTCATGTAAATTAGTCCTCAGTCCTCTGCAGTTCCACTGTAGAATATTATTGGAATAAGCTATCTTTTGGGGGGATTTATTGGGGATCTACCCCGCACTCTTTTGGAGGGCGACAAGCTATGTGCCCTAGAATGGACGTTTTCAGAAACGTCCATGTCTTCAAGAGACCCATATTTATTGAACAATTGAATTTTGTTCTGTGACCCTTTTGGAGCTCTGCCACTTTGTTGTTTTGAAGCATCAGGCTTTGGCTTCGATTTATTTTTCACAGTCTGTTGACTATCAGCTGTGGATTGAGACTTTGAGTTTGACTGAGATGATGATTTGTGATCAGAAGAAGACTTTGAGGTACTAGGAAGTGATTCCTCAGTCTGTGATGATATAGCTGGGTACAAAAGCTGTGGAGAATCGCAATTTACCCAAGTCAAGGTAGTTTGGCAGCCTGTGGTTGATGTAGTGTTATATAGTCTGGTTCATAATTATTGAGAATTTTTCTTCTTACTTTGAGCTATCCTAACACCTCAACTGATTCACTGATACTTAAAACTAAGTAATGATATAAGGGAGGTAACTCATCTTGGCCTACTGAGTATAGTACAATTAGAGTTACCTCCCCTGAATTTGTAGCAGACGTCATTTTCCTCAGCACTGTCAACAATGTCTGCTGAAGATAAAAGAAGGTTGATTTTTGAGTTGTGTAATCAAGGAATTGATGATGTAAATACATTGGCAGAGAGAACAGGAACTCCTCTTTCTACTGCGTATAGGATTAGGAAGAATTTGAAAGAGGGAAAGGATTTGGGGCACCAGAAAGGAGCAGGGAGACCCAGAAAATTGGACTTCTCAGATCGCGTCCGGCTGGGAACTTTAGCGTCTAAAAAGCAAAGGGCAAGCATCTCCAACATCAGGTATGAAATGATAGAAAGGGGATCAACAGTTGTATCAGAATCTACAGTTAGAAGAAATTTGATTGATCTTGGATGGGAGAAAAAGACTGGAATTCCTTCTCCTCTCATGAAACAAGAACATAAAGACAGGCGTGTTGAGTGGTGTTTGGCACATGAAAACTTTGACTGGGAAAATGTGATTTTTACTGATGAAAGCTCAATATGGGTATATCCCAATAATGTGAAAATATGGACAAAGTCTGCGTCAGCACCGTTGTATCGACGACCTAAATACAGCCCAAAGTTTCATGTATGGGGAGGGATATCCTTATTAGGAACGACCCCGCTGTGTGTGTTTGAGGGAAATCTGACAAGTCAACGCTACACTAACAAATTAGATAATTTTCTCCTTCCAAGTGCACGTGTGTTTTATGGAAATGACTGGCTTTTGCAGCAAGATAATGAACCTAAACACACCGCAAAACATGCCAAGCAGTGGTTTCAGGAGAAAAATGTGACTGCATTACCATTACCTGCATATAGTCCTGACTTAAATCCCATTGAGAACATTTGGGGGATGATGAAGGAATGTGTGAATCAAAAGGGGTTGACAAAAATTGAAGACATGAAGAGAGAAGTGGTCCGATACTGGGACAGCATAACTCACGAGACACTAACCTCTCTGATAGGAATTATGCCTACCCGTCTTAGACTGTGCCGTGAAGCTCAAGGAGACTTGATAAAATATTAAATTGTTACCTACACAACATGAAAAGGTCAGTTCACTTTCACAATACATTCAATTTTATCTGATTTGTTCTCGTTTAATAATATGAAATGCTTTAGCTATTCTCAATAATTTTGAACCATACTGTATTTAGATCCCGATGATGTTTTTGCTACTGTAGCATAAGTTTGTGGAAGATCAGATGTCTTTACCAGTTTTTTGGCCTCGGAAAAAGAGATATTTTGAGTAAATTTGATTTTATTGATTTCCAGTTGCTCTTTCCAAATAGGACATTGCTTAGAAAATGAAGAGTGGTCGCCTGAGCAATTGGTGCATTTTTTATAATCACTGTCACAATCTTCTGTTGTGTGTGTCTTCTCACCACAGTGAGCACACACAACAGACAATGTGCAAGTATTCACGCCATGTCCATATTTCTGGCATTTAAAACACCTGATCGGGTTGGGGATGTAGGTATCAACTTGTATGTTACAATAGCCTGCCTTCACTGATTTAGGAGCATTTGGACATGAAAAAGTAAACAGATAGGTATTAGTTTGGAATGTTTCATTGTTTTTTCGTGTTGAAAAGCGCTTCACATACAGCACACCTTGATCTTTCATTTCTGATCCTATGTCAATTTCGGACATATCAGCAAACAATCGATCACGATCTCTGATGATACCTTTACTAGTATTCAAGGTCTTGTGAGCAGAGACCGTGACCGGAATGCCCACGAAAGATTTCATGTTCATCAGGTTCGTTGCTTGTTGCTTTTTCCCGCATACGACTAGCAGGGCACCCGAACGCAAGCGTCTAATGTTTTTCACCTCTCCAGCAACACCTTGAATACCCTTGGATACAGCAAAGGGGTTCAACTTAAACGGTGTCTTGTCAGGAGTCTCAATAACAACGAAACGCGGCCAATATTCAATCGATGCAGACGGTCTATGGTCAGTATCAACAGGGTCAATATCAAGTGGACGTTTTGTTTTTTTGGTTGGGGTTTCATACGCCATAGTTAGTGTAATATGGTTCATCATCCGAGCTCCCCACCCACCACGGAGTATCACAAGGACAATGCTAAAGCAAGTGGGCCTCCAGCTTGCAGCACCAAGGATACCCGGATGATATACTCCAGTAGAAGAATTACAAAGAATTAATCCACCAGATTGGCCCATGAGCCACCGCCTTCTGGGCATAAGACTCTAGGCAAAATTCAGAACTTCAAATACATTCCAAAACCAGAAAAGTCGATGAATAATTATGTTGCCCAATTTAGTCGCCTCTTACGACAAGCAATGGGGTGCTGTGGACACATTCTATCCCGGGTCCACACGGGAGAAGAGCACTTAGCATTACCCAGCACCCACCACGAGGAGGTGGCTCTTCATGGGTGCCTCGACCTGAGTAGAAAATGTGATTCATGTACTTAAAGAAACAATCGTCCATGTGAATGAAATCAAATTTGGTATATTTGTTCATTTTTGTGCAGTATGTGTTTCGGCCATAAAGGTGGAACTCTAAAAATGACCTTTGTTTGACGATTGTGTTGAAGGTTCTATTGCTCATACCAAGCCCCGATAACTGCTCGATCGAGGTAGCAGAACTATGTCTAGTAAACATCATATATATATATATACCCTTCTAACGCCACACTTGTCAATAATTCAGCTATATAGTGGCGGTAAAAGGGCAAATGAGGACCAGATAATCCAGTGACTGGCGCTATGAGCAGTGATTCTTGCAGTTGGGATATGATGGAATGCGCCAATCACATCCTGATCGAGTGTGACCATCCAGTTCCGTACGTTTCCTCCAATCACCACCACTTTTAGATTATCGAGGATGCTCATGTGTCGGCTTTCAAATATATTACATACATAATTTCCGCCATTTTCATTAAGAATCAGATCAAATTAATATTCTCTTTGAAGAAATATGACACTCAATAAGCGGGGCCATTACGTTCACAGCCGGAACCAATCATAATATTCTCAACGCTGTGTAAATGTTTATAAGGCTGCTGTGTTCATGGACAAAGCGTCTTTCCTGACAACTACTCACGCAGTTCAACATGAAGCTCTTCCTTCTGATGGTTCTAGGTAAGTTCGCCTCCCGTCTGTTGCACCTGAACGACTTAAAGCTGTAGATGGCAAACATTATAGAATCGTGTGTCTGGCTGCTGTTAAACTATGTATTGGGAGCAGAGACTTTATAAATATTTGTCTGTCGGTACGATATCATAAAGGGTCCCGATTATCGGAAGTGAGGGAGTTTCAGTTAATCAACGGTAGTATTTCAGACACATCGTGACTAGAAAAAACATATTCACAGTTTATATATAATCACGTCCTGGGATGCCTGTAAATAACGAAGCTTTTACAGATGGTTACAATCACTCTATGATATGAGCTACAACGCCATGGGCTACAACGCCATGGGCTACAATGCCATAACACAGACATGACACATTCGCCGAGATGACACAGAATCGCGATTTTGCGAAAAAACGTTACTTTTGTCATTCAAGGAAATCGATCCAATGATTGGATGTGAGAAACAGTTATACTGAATGTTACACGGCGAGGTTGTTGGGTGCAGGTCGATGTTGAAAATCAGACGAAGAGGCAGACACATGTAGGCAAGACGAACGATGACAATTCCAGGAAATCCGTGTGTGTGTGTGGTCAACACAACAGCCAGCCTTATATAATACACAAAATATGCCCTGTTGTTCGTTATATTACCAAATGTTTATTTCTAAATATGTCTCTTTAGGTTTATAGAGACGAAATTATGCCTGATAAGTCCAAATTCACTTCTTCAAGTTTCCGTGATATTGGGGAACGGCAAATGTTTCCTTAAAATCAATACTTCTCACGTGTAGTGCAAATTCACATATGTCATTACAAGATTCAGTATTCAGTTGGGCTGGTTAAAGATGTTGGAGCCAGGATCTATTGTATATATTATCGAGACACGATTTCTGTCTAGCAGGTAAAGCCATATTCTTACACAAAGTAAGACCTTTAATACTACAAAATATGTGATTACAGTGTTCACGGTTGGGATATAAATCTTACCTTCATATAAAGTACTGTAAAATCATTGGTTAATAGCGATTTAACATTAATTTCCGTCTCGCCCCGCTGACACATGTATTTTACCGACACTTTCACTGAATTGTATGCACACTCAATTTAAGCTTAACCATTGTTTAAGCAGGTTTAAACTTGTCAGAATGTGTTTCACTGATCTTAGAAGTCCAGTCGAGAGGTAGACGCCATTTTGTCACAGAGTCGGTAATGAAATGATGTTTTGTACATTTAACATGTGGGTAAGATGAATATGTTGTAACTGATGTCTGATGTACGATTTTTTGTAGCAGTGTCATTGAGATGTACGTCAGACCTCATCTTACCTCACATATATACTGAGTAAAAAAAGAAACTTCACAAAATGTAATGTTTAAAAATAATGAATAATTTTTCTCTGATAATACATCTTTGTATCCGAAATGGGATCCCTATCTTTCGAGGGACTCTAGAAAAACGTTAGCAAAACCCACTCAAACCCAACCATTCGTCGTGCAAATGACGTTAGTGCCAAGTAAGGTTTTGCATGTGCAGTCGATCACGTTATCTTCGCATAGACGTTTTCTTCATTTGCACGTGTTTGCATTGGACTCAGGAATCGAAAAAAAAAACCGGTTTTAAACCACAGTTCTAAAGGTACTATAAATGCCACGATTGTCAAATGTGAACGTGCCTTTGGCATGTTGCAAGCGGGAAGATCAGTTATTGACGTCGCAAGAGCAATGGGATGCAGCCGTCGTACTCTGCACGACTTGCGAGATCGTCTACAACAATCTGGCCGTTTTATCAACGTCAACGTCTGCTATGGGTTCAACGTCATCTCCGATGGACCCAGAGAGACTGGAATTGAGTCGTCTTTAGTGGTGAATCCAGGTTTACCTGGTGAGGACGTCGTGAACAGCATGCCCATTGTTGTGTACAGGAAGTGGACAGATTCGGGGGCGGAAGCTGCATGGAGTGGGGTGCTTTCTGTGGGAACAAGCGTTCCCGACTTCTGGTCATCCGTGGAAACCTCACAGCTGCTGCTTACCGCAACCAGGTGCTCACCCCTGAACCCCAGTTCCAGCATGATGATGCTCGGCTGCAACCGCGATGTTGACACGAAAGTTTCTTCAAAACGCTGGAATCAACGCCATGGAGGTCCCCTGACCTTAATCCAATAGAGCACGTTTGGGGTGCACTTGGGAGAAGGCTTCGTGGTCTTAGGAACCAACCTCAGAATTTGCGGGATTTGTTTTTGTTTTGATTTTTCATAGATAAGCGCAAAAGTAATACTTCTGCATAGACAACAGTGTAACATCAAATATTTGTATATAATTAAAGCTTTTGTAATGAATTACAAGAATAAAATGAAATGTTTCACAATATGTTTATTGCAGGATTGGTATGACAGTGCCCTCTATAATGACAGTGCCCTCTATACAGGAATATTATTTTTGCGCATATAAACACCCACCACCCCACCCCCACCCCCTTACGCTTCTTTTCTATTCCTGTTCGTCTTTTGAAACTCTCCAAGATGGAGATAAACAGTGTTGGACTAGACCGTCATCTCCCAATTGCGAATACAAGAGGCGAAACCGATGGCTGACATAGAGCAAAAAACATTTTCGAATGCTCACTGTTGTCTCTTGACAATGTATGGTATGCAATTTACTCACCCATATATGCTCAACATCTGTTTATCAATGTGGCTGTCCCTGATTTTGGTATGTGGTGTGGTTTCACTTCAGGCTGTTGTAAACTGCAGTTAACAAATGCCATAGTTACATGAAAGTGAAACATTTAATGCAACTGGATATTGTAATCGGTATGCACTCCACGTTACATATATTGCTTTGAAGCGTCCATAAAAGTGTTGATGTATACATTATACCATCTCGCATGACAGGCACAGTACAGTAAAAATCTATGGCAACCATCAAGTATTAAAGGATGACTCCGTCTAGTGTCTACAAGGTTTACTTCTTATCAGAATTATCACAAACTACCCAATACCTACAATATGACAAAACAGCCAAAGTATGAAAACATTAACAAACTGTACACATGACATGAATATCTACAAACTATAAAACGTATTGAAAGAGACTAACCTTTGGAAATGATCCCGAGAGATCCAAAATACTAAATGTCCAAAATATCCAAATGCGCCTTGTGACCAGTTTAATCTCAACTGATAATAGACTGCAACCTTAAAACAAGCTAATAAGGCTTATGATAAAGGGACGGCAAGTCGCGCGCTTGGGCTGGCTGTTGTGTGGCATGCTCAGGGTTAGAAAGGGGTTAGAGAAACTATAGGGTGAAGTATATAATGTCTATTATATGCTAAACTGAATATTCAATTCAGTAAAATCTACAAAATAAAAACATTTAATATTTACAAATATTTCATCCTTCCCTCCCTTGAATAATGACGTCCTCGTGATCACGACTCTTCATGAACAAGGGAAAGCAATGCCTTCCAGATACTGGGGCTGATGTGCCCAGAATGCCCGTCGCTGCCAGCTGTTCCAATCGTGGACTCTTCTGTTGCCAATCCGGGTCAGATCACGAAATCTCCCGAGGTCTACCAAGCAGGCGCCCATGTTAGTCTACCAGGGATATCCTGGTTTTGCTGCAAGAGAACAACATAAGGATCTTCCTCCCATCGATCAGCCAACTTGTATTTACCGTCCAGGGCTAATGCCTTTACCAGAACTCGATCACCTGTTTGTTCTGTGGCTCCTCTCTTCTTCAAGTCATAGCTGCCATTCTGCATGTTTTGGGCTGTCCTTGATGCCTTAGATGCCAGAGTATACGCCCCTTAAAACTTCCTCTATGGAGACTTTGAATAAGCTGTGTGAGACTGGTCACTCTTGTTGGTCTCTATCCCAAAGGCAAGGTCTATAGGAAGACACGGTTCACGACCAAATATAAGGAGTGAGTGAGTGAGTGAGTGAGTTAATATTTAACATCGGCAATATTTCAGCCATATCGTGACGACAACATTTAACAATGAAAGGGACTATATTTATATTATATAAGCTGTCGACAAAGGACTGTGAAACACCTAGCATATCACAATTAGCATTAAAACTAGCATGGAAAGTTAAAACTGATATCATTATATGGACAATACAATATAAAACCAGGCTATAGATCGCCAATAACAGGAGGTAGATCACCATACTAGGGACCATGGTTACTTACAGTACCTTTGCTACCTGCATGGACCCCAGTTGGATTTACACCATCCCTTCAGTTGCTGGCGATTGTAGGAAAAGTTAGCCAAAATTGAAACAAACAAGAATGCTATGTTTAAATAGCGTGGTAAGTTCTCATAGACTTGAAAGTTTTTGGACTTACGTACCCTCTCAGGAGGACAATAATTTTACGGTACTTCAACCCCCTTTGAGGGTACAGCCACTAACAATTCAAGTTACTAATCTAAACTACCAATTGCAAAAGACATCTATTTACACAACATATTACTCATAACTCAACCAAGAAATCAATTTATTTAAAACAAACCCCAATAATTAAATTAGAGCTAACTGTGTTAAAACGTCTTTAATTGTTTTAACTGTAAAATACTTATCCCTTATGATGGAGAATTCAACACAGTCAAGTAGAATATGCTTGACCGTGACTCTCTCATCACAAGGGATACAAAACGGAGGATCATTACCTTTTGAGTGAGTGAGTGAGTTAAATTCCTTACCTTTTAACAGGTATGCATGAGTGCATCTAGTATGGCCAATACGACAGACATCGTCGTTAAATAACCTCTTCAAATCTGGATTGACAACCCAAGTAGGTGTAACCGATAGACTGTTTTATTTCATGTAATTTATTTATACCTTCTTCCAAACATAAGGAAGAAGGGAGACTGGTTGGTTGACTCGTGCCGGATGCTGGTATAGGTGTGAACAAGACGAGCTACATAGGTCTTCCAGTCTCGCTTTCGTGTCTGGTTGGAGTGTTCCTAACATGAGTCCGCTTGAAGCTTTCAACCATACCGTTACCCATGGGATGAGACTGCATAATTCTCTTCACAATTTGGCTCTAAACGTATGTTCCTTGATCGCTGTGGATACGCTTTGGGATCTCATAATGCATTATGTAGTTCTTGAACAAAGTTTCTGCTGTTGTTTTGGCAGTTTGATTCCTAGGTGGGATAGCTTGTGCATACTTCGTAACGTGGTCTGTGATGACAAGAATATTCTGGTGGCCTCACTTTGATGGTTTCAAAGTTAAAAAGTAAAGACAGACAAGCTCTAACGGCTGGGTGGTGATGATGTTGACTAGAGGAGCAGGTGCATTGGAGGGAGACTTTCTTCTTAAACACCTGCCACATCTGTGGATCCAGCCTTCCACGTCTTTGGCCATGCCTGGCCGGAAGAAACGATCTCTGACAAGTTACAAGGTTCTGTCTCTCCCGGGATGTCCTCCATCATTGTGAAGTCCTCTGCGCACATGCTCAACAATGGCTGATGGTAAAACACGCTGGTGTCGTTCTCGGCTGTTGATGTTAGTTATCCTGCACAGGATTCCATTTTGAAGAACTAGACTGTCAAAGTTCCTGTAGATAACAGTATTGGCTTGACTGTCAATGTACAGCAAATTTCTCTCGGGATCTTGACAAGTGGGTAATCCTGTCTTTTAGGCTTCTTATCAATTCATATCAAGCTAATACATGGCCTAAGAACGTCGTCTGCAGCCTGAGCCTTCTTCAGTCTCTGTCTGTCATCACTTCAAGGTCCGTTCAAGGATTTTCTAGGCTTGATAGATCTGGCGTTGCTAAAAGGCAAAGACTGTGTAACAAAGGATGGTCCTGTGAAACGTTACACACAGTCTATATTGATTCAGATGTTATCTGTTGTCTATTCCTGGTAGCCTGGAGGGTCCATTATTGAGTCATGGTCTGTATACTACATCAAAGTTATATGCTGACAAGGCCGCCAGCAACCGATGACCTGTAGCATCCAACTTTGCAGAAGTAAGTACATAGGTCAGAGGGTTATTATCAGTATAGACACGGAAGGTGTTACCATACAGATAATTCTTTGAACTTTTCCATCACTGCCCATTTCAAAGCTAGAAATTCTAGACGGTGTGTTGAATAGTTGCTCTCTGCCTTGTTCAACCTATGGCTGGCACAACTGATGACGGTCTTCAATCCATTCTGTTCTTGGTACAAGACAGCTCCCAGTCCTTGGATACTGGCATCGGCGTGAACTTCAAATGGCTGAGTATTATCTGCATACCCAATGACTAGCAGTGTTAACAGGCATGTCTTGATTGTCTTGAATGCACTATCCTGTTGTGGTCCTCACGCGGCTTGCCGCGGCTTGTCTGGTTCGTTGGCTTGATTGGTTCTTCTTCATGCCTTGGTCTTTGTAGCCGGCATCAAAGCTGATAAAGGCTTGGAAATCTTGGCAAAATCCTTGACGAATTTCCAGTAGTAACCGGCAAACCCAAAAAACGTGCGCACTTTACCAGGGTTCACATGTGTAGTCCTTAATCCACTGCATCTTGTCTCAATGCCATCTTCAGATACAATATGGCCAAAACAATTAACCTTCGTCTTAAAGAAAGAACACTTGTGAGTGCTTAGCTTCATTTCAGTCTCTCTGGATTGTTTGAGGACTAGATGTTCTTCGTATGAGTCGGAAAAGTCCTTCAAAGCATTCATTCATTGCCCATTGATATGTTGCAGGGCTGTTGCAGAGACCAAATGGTATGCAATTCTACTCAAAGAATACCAAATGACCTACAGTCTCCTAACTAGAACCACATTAGATTACCATGGGGAGTATGAGTGTCGGATGACTCCACATGCCAACAATTATTGTAGGTGTTCTTTGACTCCTTCATACATTGATGGCGCAATTCTTCTGTGTCTCTCCTTGAAAGGTTGCTCATCCACAAGGTCAATCCGATGCTTGACATTTGGGACATCCCTGTTGGAAAATACATCCGCATATTGTGAGATAACATGCTTAACCATTTCCAACTCCTAGGGTGTCATTGCTGTTTCCTTGAAGTTCATGGCGTTCATTACATCTTGACCTTCACCTTCGCTTTCACTATTGGGAAGATCTTCAACACTGACGACTTGGAGTTCACACAAAACTGCACGGGTTGGAATGTTCTTAGTCCTTGTTGTTACATTAGCAACGTGTACCTGTGCCATAAGCTTGTCATAATGATAGTTGATGACAGTTGGTGCTGTATCGAGGTCAGGTGGTATTGAAGATCAAACAGTCGGTTGTATCACTGTGCACGTATCCTTATAAACAAGAGGTTTGGATATATATCCCTTAATAACTGTTTCAGTGTTGGGTGGTATCATCAGTCATTCAGTCTCAGCACTTCTAACCTTTCCAAGCGAGGGATCATTTCTTGCTAGTTCCTTCTTCAGGAACATAAATTCAATGTTCCAGAAAGCCTTGTACCAGGCTGTTTGGATATCTGCCTGTTGGAGAAAACGAGTTCCATACTGTTGTATGCATGTGTCCATGGAAGAGGACAAGGTGTTGATACCATGTAACACAGGGACTGATTTGTAGGATACATGGAAGTGGGGGTATGACTCCTGTATCTCGCAATTCAACTTCAGTGTGGCCATAATTTTGGATTTGTTATTCATCTGCACAATCAGTCTGTAAAAATTCATCCAAAGGTTTAATGGGAATATCTGATATATACTTTGTATAAAGACCGTGAGATGCAGTTGATATTGGAGCCTGTATCAAAGAGAGGTGTGGCGTTAACTCCGTTATTAAAAACTATCCCCCTCATTTGTTTGACCCACCAGCTTGGCAGCTTGCTGTTTAGTGATGGTGCGCTTCGTCTTATAACCTATGGCCTGCCCCATCCCATAGGTTTCTTCCTGGTTAAAGTACGTCTGTGATCCAGCATTACCTGGCAACCATACTGTAGATGTCCTGGCTGGTTGCATTAGAAGCAAATGGGCCCTCCAGTTACAGAATCCTTAGATGGTCGTTGTTTCCTGGAGTCCTGGTACCGTGATGGCATTCCTGGAGATGGTGAAATCGTCTTAGCTCCAGCTCCTCTCTACTGAAAGTCCACCTCAGCTCTTCGCAGTGGTCTGAGAAGATCATCAAAGGTGCTTCCTTGACCATGGATGTAAGCTGTCTCATTTCTGAGTTCTGGCTTGGACCCTGACCACAACTGTGTACGGATAATCTCATTCCTGGTCGACTGGGGAACTGGGCCTTGTGTCTCTTCTTGAATGAGTAAATGCTCTAACCTGCATGCTCATGCTGTAACTTCCTTTGTGGTCTCTTGACCCGAGCTATAAAAAATAGCCAGAAGTGACTGACACGTATCTACGCTACCAAAAGTAGAATCTAGCTTGGAAATAAGGTGTTTGGTGTCAGCCTCAGGACCAAAACAGATGGCAACCGTGGGCGCCCTACCACGCAGGGATTGCTGGACTGTGTTTGCAACAGTTTGTGATGAAAAAGGCTTATTCTGAATAAAGAACTCGACATGGTATTTCCAAACATCAAAATATGTTTCGCCCTTCTTGCTGCCTGAGCTAACGTAACAGGTGCTTGAGTGCCTGAACTATTTGAATTTGACAGAGTACCAGAGTTAGAAGGCAGGATGGATTCACCATCCTCAATCTTCACCTTGGTCTGATTGTATGCTCGCATCCACTTCACATTATCACAATAAAAGCAAAACTAAAATAGTACTATCTGGGGGAGGCCCATCAAAAAGCACAAAAAATAAATTCCATTTGGATGGTATGTTACTTGAAATAGTTGATAGTTATACCTACCTCGCTCCACAGAAACACACAGCTCGTATTGAGTATCAAAACTGTAAGTAACAGTGCTTCGAAAACAATGTATAATTTAGTTGCAAAAGCTATAATGTTGCCTTGCCTTTAGATTGCTTATTGTCAGCATTTGACTCAATGGTAACACCTATCTTGATCTAAGGTGCTGAAGTGTGGTCTTTTGAAAACCTTGAACTTTTAGAGAAAGTTCATTTAAAATTCTTAAGACTCATTACAGGGTTAAAAAATTCAACCCCTCGTTTCATGCTGTATGGGGAACTATTAGATTTATGATATAAAAACATTTATTAAACTTTACCAAGTTAATTTAGCAAGAAGGTGTTTTAAGCCTACCAGCTTAATTTACAATTACCTATCATTCCAAAGAAGAACAAATAGAAAATATAAGCCCTGGCTACAACATGTTAGAAATATATTAGACACTACTGGACGCTCTTATGTATTTGAAAATCCATCAACTTGCACAATCCAGAGGTTGGTCTCAAACGTTGAATATATTCTTAGGGATCAGTTTATCCAAACTGTCACAATGGCATTATTTCTAGCTCCAAGGGAATTTACTATCAACATCTGAAGCCGTTTCGTAATTTTGATGAATATCTCTTCCTCCCAAAACGTATTTCATTGCCACTGTTTTAGATTATGTAACCATAATTTACATATTGAGACGGGCCGGTGGTATAATATTCCAAGGGACCAGAGAACGTGCCAGCTATGCACTTCTAAAAACAATGCGGGCGAGTATCATTATATTTTCCATTGTAAAGCATTAGACACTTTGAGGAGGCAACATCTACCCACCCATCTAATCATTTTTCCTAATGAAATAAAGTTTACGAAGATGTAGTGTATCTATCAAAATACATTATAAAACTATCATCCCTAGTCAGAAGAAAATGTTAATACGAGGGAATGTCAATAACTTTTGAGCCTTGAACATTTTTCATACCCAGGTGTCACAGGGTATGGTACGACATTGAACCTTGGGGTGTAGCTGATGTGATATTTAAGCTTTGGTACCCTACTCTCAGAAGCTCACATTGACAGAAAGAGACCCCCCTCACGGCAGTGAAAATGAATAAAATTGAGTATAGAGCAGTAATTACGTTTTTAGTTGTTGAAGGAAACTCGGCGAAGAACATTGAAGAAAGGCTTTCAGCAGTTTATGGGAAGTCTTCCCCTTCATCTGCTACCATCAAACTATGGGTCAATGAATTTAAGCATGGTAGAGAGAGTCTTGAAGATGAACCCCCGTCCAGGTCGCCCAACACAAGTCAGGAAAACATTGACAGAGTGCATAGACTTGTGCTGGAAAATCGTCGAATCACACTCCACGAGTTTGAGGAGACCACAGGCATTTCACACGGATCCATCGAGACGATTCTTCATGAACGTCTCGTCATGTCTAAGGTGTGCGCAAGATGGGTGCCAAGAATGCTTACAGATGAAATGAAGCAAACAAGGGTCACCATAAGCAACTCCATGCTGACCAGATACAACAAGAATCCAGAAAATGTTCACTTTAGGCTAGTAACCTATGATGAAACCTGGATCCACCACTATGATCCTGAGAGCAAACAAGAATCCATGGAATGTAAACATGTCACTTCTCCCAGGACCAAAAAGTTCAAAGCCTCCAGATCAGTGCAGAAGGTAATGGCGACAGTCTTCTGGGAGAGCAAAGGCGCCATCCACATAGATTACTTACCAAAAGGAAGAACAATGAATGGGGAATATTACGCTAACTTGTTGAGGCAAGTGCGACAGTCAATCAAGGAGAAGCGGGCAAGATCAGACGTGGTATTCTTCTACATCAAGACAATGCTCCAGTACACACCTCTCGCGTTGCAGCCATTGCTGTCTAGGAAAGCGGGTACGAAATCTTGCCGCATCCCCCCTACTTTCCAGACCTGGCACCAAGTGATTACCATCTGTTCCCAAATCTCAAGAAACACTTGCGTGGTCGTAGATTTCAGGAAGATAATGAGCTTATTGCTACTACTGAGGCTTGGTTTGACGACCAAAATGGCACATTCTACAGAGATGGCATCAGAGACTGGCAGAAAAGATGGAACATGTGTCTTGACTCACAAGGGGACTATGTCGAAACATAGATGTGGTTCATACCAATATTTTGTGTTTTTCTATGCAAGGCTCAAACTTATTGACATCCTCTGTTGTTTTCCTGCCATCTTGGATCTGAGCTTATTTTGTAAACACCACAGCTGTGAGCGTTCACTGAAAGAAACTACAATAGATATGAAGCAGTATATGCTCAGAGACACGGCAAAATCATCAGCATATATACAAGAAAGTTCAACTAGGGCCAGAATCTACAATATTTGTACGTATATGCTCAGAGACACGGCAAAATCATCAGCATATATACAGGAAAGTTCAACTAGGGCCAGAATCTACAATATTTGTACGTATATGCTCAGAGACACGGCAAAATCATCAGCATATATACAGGAAAGTTCAACTAGGGCCAGAATCTACAATATTTGTACGTATGGTATGCATTGATATCACTTGACAAGGTTTACAAGGTAAACGGTATTGCTAAACCCAGGTGGTGCACCTTAAAGCTACAATACTATCAATATTATGCATAAAGCAAAGTAAGAAATATGGTTGTACAGTCAAATAACTGAGCACCAGCAAGTTCTTCTATTATGTGACGATGGGTAGTTCACGTGAAGCACTGTAGAAAGTGTCTATGTCAATTATACACAAAGATGTCTTTAAGGCATGTAACATCCATTTATGTTTCTGAGAGTGACGTCATAGCACACGAAGTGAACAAGGGATGATGAGGTCAATACGCAGATGATTGTGTCTTGTTAGGCAATAGTCTTCACTTCGGGCTCCACTAAAACCGAAACTGTTTCAATATATGAAGACACACAGTGGTGTTCACAGTATGGCCTTTATTATTGATGATTCATGTAAAACATCCCTGAAACAATTAAAAAATCCTTTAGACAAAACGTAAATATATGCTGATAGATAATATCAGTCATTAATATAATCTGTATATATATAACCATTTACAGAATATTATCATTGCTAAGTCATTTCATAAACATTGCCTCAACACTTAATTGATAGCAGATTCCATATACTAGTATACTTGAACTCATCCATAGAACACATATATTTATGTACACATCATATCACATGGAGAAACAAATTAGCATCATACATTTATTATCAGGTAACCATTACATAATGCATAAAATATAGTGAACCCACCAGGTGTGTGGACCTGGGTATGATGAGTTAGTGACACGGACAGTTAGTGAGCAATACAGCTACATCTACACGAATAAATGAAACATATATACACACTGTGCAGACTAATCGAATGCAAACAATAACGTTTAGGTATTGTCGATTAACGGGAAACAGCTAAATACATATTTATTGGTAAAACCCACCTTCATTCTTACATTCACACAGTATGCATTCATTCATTTACACATTATACATTCATACATTTACACATAACATACACATTCATGCACCACACATTTATGCATCACAAATTCATACAACAGATATTAAGTTTACTTACACTGAAAACAATATACAGCATTTGGATACAGTTGTATTGTGACGTCAAGACAAAAGTGACGTCATAACAGATCCGTGTTGAGTTATTATTTCGGAAACTACTTCTTATATATCTGCAACTGTACGCAGATGTGTGTGTGTGTGTGTGTGTGTGTGTGTGTGTGTGTGTGTGTGTACTTACAGTATTATTTACCATTTGTAACTAATTGAACTTATAATGCATTGCATTCTACAAAACAACTAATTATCACAAACTACTCAATACCTACAATATGACAAAGCAGCTATCAAAGCATAAACAAACTGTAGTGAGTTAGTGAGTGAGTTAATATTTAATGTCACATCGGCAGTATTGCAGCCATATCGTGACGAGGACACTCATGAAAAAAGAAATTTATGTAAAACCCTGTCGACGAAAACCAGTAAAATAAATAGATTATCACAATAAGAATTAAAACTGAAAGGTTACAATTAATAATATCACCATTCAGACAATACAATATAAAAAACAGACTATAGATCGCCAACAACTGAAGGCAGATCACCATACTAGAGGTCACGGGGACTTACAGTACCTCTGCTACCTGCATGATCCCTAGCTGGGTTTACACCATCCTCTCGGCTGCTGACGACTGTTTGCAAGATTCGCCACAATTTAAAATGACACATATTCTAAGGCTAAAAAAGTGGAGTGAGTGAGTGAGTTAATATTTAACGTCACATCGGCATTATTTCAGCCATATCCTGACGGGAACGTAACATTAAAATGGAATATATGAGTATTATAAAAACCTGTCGACAAAGGACAGTAAAAGAACTAGAACATCACAGAAAAGAATGTAAAACTAGTAGCTATGCCTAAAACAATTTATCTATAGAGGACAATACAATATAAAACTGGGCCACTAATTGCCAACAACTGAAGGTATGTCACCATACTAGGGACCATGGGGACTTACAGTACCTATTTTTACCTGCATGGACCCTAGCTGGATTTACATCATCCCCTCAACCGTCAGCAATTTCGGAAATCTAGCCATACAATAAAAAACACTTATACTACGACTAAAAACCTGGAAATTTATAATTTACTTTGAATGTTTGTGGACTTACGTACCCTCTCAGGAGAACAATAATTTTACAATACTTCAACCCCCTTTGAGGGTACAGCCACCAACAATTCAAGTTACTAATTCAAACTACCAGTCATTAAAATACATCTATTTACAGAAACATATTATTCAAAATTCAGCCAAAAAATCAATTTTTTAAAAAAAACCTATAATTAAAACAGAATTAACGCTGGTAAAAAGATCCTTAATTGTTTTAACTGTAAAATACTTATCCCTTGTGATGGAGAATTCAACACAGTCAAGCAGAATATGCTTGACCGTGACTCTCTCATCACAAGGGATACAAAATGGAGGATCCTCACCTTTTAACAGGTACGCATGAGTATATCATCGTCGTAAAATAACCTCTTCAAATCTGGACTGACAACCCAAGTGGGTATAACCAATGTAAGGTTTTATCTCATGTAATTTATTGATACCCACTTGGGTGACCCACGTCTTTTGCATCTGATCACGGATATAAGATCTAATGGTGGCTTTGTAATCACTATAAGGAACAAGAAGTGGTGTCACGGATTTGTTGAGTGCTGCTTTAGCATCAAGGTCAGCCAATGTGTTACTAGAAATGCCTACATGGCTGGGTAACCAACAGAAGACGATGTCGTATTGGCCAGTAGCAAGATCATTATACGATTCAATAATTTCTATTAAAAGTGGATGTTTGCAAGAAATATTTTAATAGCCTGAAGGCAAGAAAGAGAATCGGAATAGATTACATATTGTTTACGTTTACAGATTGCTTCTGCTGTAAAAATAGAATTATTATCTGGTAATCTAGAAGATATTGTTCTGGATCCAATGACAGTGGCACAAGCCACCGTCCTTGGACCCATCTGTAAATAAGGGTTTGTAATTGCTATATTTATGTTTTAATTGATGATATTCTTGTTTATATTGTAAGTCATTTGTTTCTGATTGTTTAAATGATGTTAATGTTAGGTCAACTTGTGGCCTAACCAATTGCCAAGGAGGAGGAGAAAGAAGACTGGAAGGCGATATACTTTCCAGCTCAATACCGGCAGAAGAAATAAATGGGTTAATTCTGTGCCCAAGAGGTGGAACAAGAGAAGACTTTTGGTTATACAAATCCTCATAAAGGGGATTGAACACACAGTTATAGGCTGGGTTAGATTCATTAGAATATACTTTAGTAATGTATTGTAAAGACAATTTTATACGACGTTGAGTAAGAGATGGTTCATCGGCCTCAACGTAGAGACTAACAATAGGTGAAGTTCTGAAAGACCCAAGACAAAGTCTTAAGCCTTGATGGTGGACAGAATCAAGAAGTTTAAGGTTGCTTTTGCAGGCTCCACCATTTACGATGGACCCATAATCGAGTTTGGAACGTACGAGTGATCGATACAGGTGTAAGAGTGTTGCTTGATCTCCTCCCCACTTTGAGTTGGAAACAACTTTCAACAAGTCAAGAGGCTTCAGGCATTTAGTTTTAAGGGACTTGATATGAGGCAGAAACGTTAAATGGGAGTCAAAGATTGAGCCCAAGAACTTGGCCCCCTTTACAACTTTGATGGGAGTGCCATCTAGAGATAGTTCAGGGTCCTTATGTGGTTTATATTTTCTGCAAAAATGTATACAATTAGTTTTGGATTTAGAAAATGTAAAGTCGTTTTCAAGACACCATTTATTTTTTTTGTTTAAACAACGCTGCAGTTGCCGTTCAATAGTATGCATATTTTCCCCACAAACAATATTAAAATCATCCACAAATAACGATCCATCAATTGAATCGTTTGAAAAACTATTTATCTTGATAAACTATTTATCTTGATGCTAAAAAGTGTGACAGACAAAATACTGCCTTGTGGAACACCCTGATCCTGATTGTAATGATCAGACAGGGTAGAACCCACTCGAACTTGAAACTGTCTGTTATTTAGAAAGTTGGCAATAAATTGAGGTAAACGACCTCGCAAGCCGAAGTCATGTAAACCTTTTAAAATACCATATTTCCAGGTTGTGTCATATGATTTGTCGACATAAAAAAAAGATAGACACAGCATGTTGTTTATTAATTAGTGCATTTTTAACAAATGATTCTAAACGCACTAAGTGATCGACAGTACTTCTGTTTTTGCGGAAACCACACTGTATATCAGTTATAAGGTTATTTGTTTCAAAGTACCAAACAAGTCGATTATTTATCATGCGTTCCATGGTCTTGCAAACACAACTAGTTAGCGAAATCGGACGATAATTGGATGGATCGGTATGATCACGTCCAGGTTTAGGTATGGGTACTACTATGGCGTCACGCCATGATGAAGGAAAGTTACCCGATGTCCAAATATCATCAAAAATATTTAGGAGAGTTTCTAGGCAGGATTCTGGTAAATGCTTGAGGAGTTGATAATGTATGTTATCAGCTCCTGTAGCAGTATCATGAGCTTGATCAAGAGCAGTATGGAGCTCATGAATAGAAAAAGTTTCATTATAATCTTCTCCATTATCTGAGTTGAAATTAATAGTTTTCTTTTCTTGTTGTCTTTGATACTGTTGGAATTTAGGTACATAATTAGAAGAGGAAGGGTGTTTAGCGAGGGTTTCACCCAGTTTATTAGCAATATCTGATTTATCAGTAAGCAATTGGTTTCCATGTCTAAGATGATGGACACTAGATTTAGTACCTTTACCCTTAATTTTGTGGACCATGTTCCATACCTTGGACATGGGTGTCCGAGAATTTATTTTAGATACATAATTTTGCCAAGATTGGCGTTTGTTCTGTTTAAAAGTACGCCGTGCTTTAGCGTTTAAAATTTTAAATTTATTTAAATTATTAACCATAGGATGGCGACGGAAATAATGTTCTGCTTTTTTCCTTGCCTTCCTAGCTTGTTTGCACTCATCGTTGAACCAAACTTGGTATACACTCATCAGCTATAGAGTTCAGTTCATCAGAAAAGCATTTAATAGCATCAGGTCTGAATTTGTGACTGACAAGTCGAGAGCAGAATAAGTTCCTGTACCAGGATGTAAATATGTATTGGTGCCATCATTATACATACATAAATCATTATCTGAACAAAATTCCTCCAGTACTTTACCTTTACCATTTATTGTTGCATTACCCCAGAGTGGGTTGTGTCCATTTAAATCTCCCATAATAATTCAGGGCTTTGGAAGTTGATCATATAGAGCTTGAAGATCGAGTTTGTGAAGAAGGAGAAACATACAGAGAACATACTGTAAACGCAACGTGCAAAGTTAGTCGCACTGCAACAGCCTGAAGATTAGTAGTAAGTGTAACTGGGCTATGGATAACGTTCTGTTTAACTAGAATGGAAGACCCTCCAGTGGCCCTGTCACCCTTAGGCGAAAAACAATGGTATGCACTGAACGAACATAGGTTAAGAACATCTGTCTCTTTCAAATATGTCTCCTGCAGACAAAACGCTGAGGGTGATAAATCTTGGATTAAAAGTTGTAATTCATGGAAATTATGCCTTAGTCCCCTACAGTTCCATTGTATAATAGGATTATGATAATCTATCGTTTGGGAGGATTTATTGGGGATCTTCCCCGTACCTTTTTGGCGGGCGGACGTTTTCAGTCACGTCCATGTCCTCTAGGGATCCATATTTGTTGTATAAATTGATTTTATTGTCTGACCCTTTGGGGGCTCTACCACTAAGCTTTTTCAAAGAATCTGGCTTTGTACCTTTGCCTTTAGAGAGTTGTTTAGACTTTGTAGGCTGAGATGATGCGTTAAGATCAGAGGATGTTTCACATTGGCTTTGAGATGTACTAGGAACTGATTCTGTTGTTTGGGTAGATATTGCAGGTGAGAATATCAGAGGAGATTCCGTTTTAACCCAGGTCAGGTTTGTCTGACAGCATACAGATGACGTTGTTGTTTTAGCGGTTACTGATTCTGACGATGTTCTGGTGGTAGAAGCGTAGCTCTCCTTTTGTTCTGAGCTTTGAACTAGATTTTTAGCTTCCGCAAAACTAACGTTTTGAGTGAATTTTATCCTATTTATCTCCATTTGATGTTTCCAAACAGGACAACTTTTAGAGTAGGAGGAGTGGTCACCCGCACAGTTTGTACATTTTTAACATTACTGCCACAATCTTCTGTTGTATGTGTCTGTTCGCCACAGTGAGCACATACAACAGACAATGTGCAAGTCTTGATGCCATGACCAAACTTTTGACATTTAAAACACCGCAAAGGGTTTGGAATGTGCATGTCCACATTGATGTTGCAATAACCTGCTTTAAGAGATTTTGGAGCAGTTGGTGAGGAAAAGGAGAACAGGTAAGTATTTGTGTTAGTTACAACATCATTCTTCCGGATTGTGAAACGTTTTACATTGAGTACACCCTGATCTTTCATCTCAGAGATGATGTCACGCTCTGTCATATCCGCAAACAATCGGTCACGATCTCTGATGATTCCCTTGCTCGTATTGAGTGTTTTATGAGCCGTAACCGTGACTGGAACGCCGACAAACAATACCGTGCTCATAAGGTTTGTGGCATGTTGCCTTTTCCCACATTCAACCAACAAAGCACCGGAACGGAAACGTCTAATATTCTTGACATCGCCTGCAAGGCCCTGTATACCCTTGGATATGGCGAAAGGGTTCAACTTTAATGGAGTCTTATCAACAGTTTCAATTACAAGAAATCGTGGCCAGTATTCAGTTGACGTGGGCAGTCTGTGATCAGTATCAATTGGATCAGTGTCAAGTTGTCGTTTGGTTTTTTTAGGAGGGTTTCATAAGCCATTTTTAATTTCCAGTAGTTCGTCATCCGAGCTCCCCACCCACCACGGAGTATCACAAGGACAATGCTAAAAACAAGTGGGTCTCCAACTTGCAGCACCAAGGATACTCGGATGATATACTCCAGCAGAAGAGTTATTAATAACACATCTACCAGATTGGCCCATGAGCCACCGCCTTCTGGCATAAGACGCTAGGCAAAGTGCAAAACATCAAACATCAAACATCAAAATCATATACATGTTTAGAGAACAATTCTGCCAAGACCACAAGTAACACATTTTCCAAACAGATTAGTGTATTGACAAAAAATTAAGTCCATACACAGGGCTTGGCGTCACCAGCCGATTGGTTGAATCGGGCCGATTCTACCACCCGTCTAGGTGAAGTAAGGGCCAAAGTGGTGTGTTGGGCAAATGGAACGCAGTTTAAATCCCATCTGCCCTCAACCACCAGGATCCCGTTCTCCACCGACACGGGACGCAACCCATGGCAAACAGGTTGTCCAATTTAGTCGCCTCTTACGACAAGCAATGGGGTGCTGTGGACACATTCTGTCCCGGGTCCACACGGGATATGAGCCAGGAAATTCACTAACATACACTAATCGATCTACACAGAAGGCATGTGATGGCATCGACCATAGCATCAGCATCGGGTGTGACTCCCTACGATAACCACACGTTACTGAAAGCAATTACACCCTGATTTTCAGGCATCAGAAACATCCAATCTCTTCTCAGGAACGACAATGCGCGGAAATACGCTAAATTTATGCTGACTGAAATTCGAGAGAAATTACATTTTAAGTCAGTTATAATGTGTTCATATGACAGTATCCAAATATGTTGCAGAAATACTTGTCGCCACTATCACCATGAAACATTAAATATTATCTATGCAGAAAGCTAAAACTCAACAAGGGGAAATCACACCGTTCACAGCTGGAACCAATGAGAATGTTCTCCATGCTGTGTAAACGTTTTATATAAGACTGCCATGCTGATTGGCAAAGCGTCTTTCCTGACAACTATTCACACTGTCCAACATGAAGCTGTTCCTCCTGATGGTTCTAGGTAAGTTCGCCCCCCGTTTGTTACATCACCGCGACTTTTCATAAGGTTGCAGACGACACTGACATGTAGATGGCAAATATTATAGAATCCCATGACTTGCTGCTGCTCAAAGTGTTTCAGCAGCAGCCACTTTGTAAGCGTGAGTTTGTCGGCACGATATCATAAAGTTGAATGTAGACGGCACTGATTATCCCTGCTGCAGCTGGTCACTCTATTCCATAAGCTACAACGCGTCGAACGTGTGAAGTGCCCCCATAAACAAAACCTACTTTTTCTGAAATCCGTAACAAAACATGAAAAAAATGTTAACATTAGGAATATCACTACCCTGTTTTAGATATTTTTTCACTCAAGGAAATCGACCCAGTGCTGTCTTAATGTATTTCCAGCTATCATCTGAAAAATGAAGAGGAGGTAGTAGAGTTTCTGTGATGTCATTTACATCTAGACATCAAGGAAACTTTGGAATGTTTAGTTGATGTTAACGTGTGATCTTTAGTCAGTAGCTCGAATGGCGATTTGTCACCCTTCAGAACTATTACAGTCTGTCGTTTAAAGACCAGCTCTACTTTTACACAAGAACGACAGCTCCCAATTGTAATACACGTCCCAAATTCACTCGCACAGTGCTGTTTATGAAGTTAACCCACTTGAAATAAATACGCCTGATAAGACAAAGAAGAATATTGTGTTTTAACACTTGTTTAAAACTATTCTTCGGTCAAATGTTTATTTCTAAATATGTTTTTTGTAGTTTACAGACGACATTATGTCTGATAAGTGCAAAGTAACTTTTCGCATTTCCATGATATTGGAGAACGGCCGATGTTTACTTAAACAGGCATATATATCGATACTTCTTACGTGTAGTACAAGTTTATATTTCTCACAACAAGATTCAGTATTCAGTTTGGCTGGTTAAAGCCATAGGAGTTAGGATATATTGTATGTCGAGACATCTTAAATCTATACTCTAATACAAAGTGCCACCTTTAATACTACAAAATGTGCGATTACAATGTTGAGGGTTTGGCATATATATCTTACCTTCATGTAAAATGCCTTAATTTCATTGGCCAATAGCGATTTAACATTGTTGTCCGTATCACCCTTCTGACACACTTATGTTACCGACTTTCATTGATTTATGTAAACTGCACGCTCAATTTAAACTTAGTTAACAATTAGCCGTTTTAAGCTCGTCAGAATATGTTCCACTGAACCTAAAAATCCGTTTGAGAAGCAGAAGCATACATGTGTGAGTGCGTGCGTGCGTGCGTGCGTGCGTGCGTGCGAGAGAGAATATGATGCATCTCTATTTTCCATACTATGAAGATCACGGGTTTTGTGGTTTTCATAAGTTTGCCGGTTTGTTTCATAGACACAATTTATCGACAATCCGTTGGTGTACGTATCTTCAATATAAAATGATGTGTGAAATAGATCGAACCTCACAACTCCAATATCCTCAAATAAGTGAAATGTTTAGGAACAATATTTATGTGTGGTAAGCCAAGTAGATAACAGACAGGGAGAGCATAAAAATATATGTTTACCATCTTGTGTGTTTCAGTTATTTTAGTGGCCGAGTTGAGAGCTGATCCGCGACCTGAGCCAGGTGAGTAGAAGAGTAATGGGGACACACCTTCCCCTTTAGTCCCCAGAGAACTAACCATATAGACCATACTCCACGAGTCTCCGTTAACTATATATTACACAGTAGTATTGGTATTGTATGAGTCGCTGTAAGCCGCGTAACTATTGATCCCTCAGCATATGGTTCTTCTAAAATCGGTATTTTAGAGAAGCCTTTTCACTTACATTCTGACTAACATATTGCGTACACAGTTTGATATCGAAGATAGGTTATCTACTCACCCTAGCTGTCTATTCTTGATTACACCTGGGTGTATGTTTGTTGATGGAGAATGGTTTGTTTTTCAGGGGGCATCCGTCCTGGTGGTGAGTACAACAGCCCAAACCACTGAATCTAAATATTTGAAGAAAAGCATTATGTGATAACTACACGATAACATTTCTCAGTTAACTACATATCAGATTGGAGTAATGGTATTCTAGGGATCGCCGAAGCCGCATAACTATTGATCCTCCCAACAACATGGCGGACTATTTAAAGAGGCCTCTTCACATACATCCTGACTTAAATTACGTACACAGTTTGATGTCGAAGATAGGTTAAGAAGGATGCCAAAAAGTAGTGAGTCTAACTATATTCTCGATGTTCAATGTTTGTAAAGTTCCAAAGTTACATATATGTGGGTAGTGTGGTTCAAGAGACACAAGCCATCACAACACATTTCCGGTATAATATTTGGTACCTCTTTGATAGCGGTATGTCCTCAGATAGTATGATACATATTACGTCTTGGATGATTTCCCTTCATGATTAACAGCCGAATATTTGGACTGCTTGATTTAGATATAGACAGGGACTGTTTTAATAATAATAATATGTGCATTTATATTGCGCCAAATGGGGTGAATGCTCAAAGCGCTAACAACCAAAGCAAGCATATTATTACCCCGCATAACCCAAGCTGCCTGTTAGGAGCTAGAAGGTTATAACTACATGACTTATTCCACCGGGTACCCATTTTCTGCTGGGAGAACAGAGGCAATTTTGAACAAACTCACTTGCCTAGGGTGAGGAGAGTTAAGCTGCCGGTCACCCATCCGAGCACTGTCCGCGCCCATCGTTGCTTACCTTCACCTGATTGTGACCGAGCTTAATGCACCGGAGCACACGCCACCACGCGTTTTCTCCTATTTCATCCTATTTGATATTTCAAATACGTTATGTCCAGATATTCGCGCTCTTTATAATATGTTGGGAGCTGACACTTGTGTGACCAGTCAGTATTTAGACTGGGTATGAATAGTACAAACATTAGAATCAGTTATGCCCTTATGATCACTTCATCTGGAAGGAGGTGGATAGTGTCAAGGGGAGACAATTTAACAAGTTTGATTCTAGCGGACATCCGCCTATCTAAAACACAGACAATGTTCTTTTTAAAACATATTTTGAAGTTTTTGAAGCATTTACTGCATAATTTGCATTTTCGGGTGATACCGAGATCAAAAGCCATACAGGACGGGGATCGTGAGTTTGGAACACAGCAAAACCAGTTTGCTTGAGGTTCACAGATAATATGTAGAAAAATTAAACATAAAAGCAGCTGCATTTTTATCACTGCGCTGGTGAGGCTCACTACTTCTTCATATCTCCTCGTATCTAGTCGCCGTAGTAGTATATTGACACTCATCCTTGATTACAGTGTAAGACATCAGTGTGTGTGTTGATGAAGATTGGCTTGTTTGTTTTTCAGGAGGCATCCGTCCTGGTGGTGAGTACAACAGCCCAAATTACTGAATCTAAGTATTTGAAGAAAAGCATTATGTGATATCACACCACGGTAACGTATCTCTGTTAACTACATAATAAATCGGAGTAATGGTATTGTAGGAGTTGCAGTAAGCCTCATAACTTTTGATCCTTTCGCATATGGTTTAAACAACATGGCGGGCTATTTTACAGAAGCTTCTTCACATACATCCTGACTAATGTTAAACAACATGGCAGGTTATAAGCTTCTTAACATACACCCTCACTAATGTTTGTGCACTGTTTGACAGGTTATCTAGTCGCTGTAGTTGTATATTGCCTCTGATTCTTGATTACACCTTGGCGTTAGATATCAGTCTGTGTGTTGATGAAGGTTGGTTTGTTTTGCAGGGCGTCGTGGTGGTGAGTACAAAAGTCCAAAATCCTGAATCTAAGTATTTGAAGAAACGCATTACGTGATATCGAATGACGATAACGTGTCTCTGATAACTGCCTATTACATTGGAGTAATGATATTGTATGAGTCGCTGTAAGCCGCATAACTCTTGATCTCTCTGCATATGGTTCAAACAACATGCCGGGCTATTTTACAGAAGCCTCTTCACATACATCCTGACTAACGTTAAGTGCACAGTTTGATATTGCCGCTCATTCTTGATTACAATTGTGTTGTTGACGGTTGGCTTGTTGGTTTTTCAGGGGGGATACGTGTTGGTGGTGAGTATGACAGCTGAAAGCACCGAATCAAACTCAAAGTATGTGAACGTGTGAGGCCCATTTCTGGCGTGATATTGCTGCAATATTGATAACAGCGACATAAAACACTATACATCCTGGTCGTCCTGACTGCAGTGTTCTTTATCATAAAGGATTGTCACACATAAATAATCTCCCTGACTGTTGGAACCGATATAAACCTCCTGAATGTATTCATTCTTCATTTTCAGGACTTAATAGACAAAAAGCTAAGGCGATGTCGAGAGGCAAGAAAGGATTGCCTGAACAAACGTTTCAAAATGCACTTGAAAAATGACGTAGAGGAAGATGTCCCAAAGATGTAGAACTTATGAGATTGAAATAAAGAATGCTTGTTTCATGAAAACGTTTCGTTCTTCCTTTCACGATACGGAGCTTTGATGTGGTATTTGTTGTATGACACTACATCATGAAAGACGTAGGGAGGGAGAAAGTGAAAGTGCCGAATGAGAGAGAGAGAGAGAGAGAGAGAGAGAGAGAGAGAGAGAGAGAGAGAGATGCCAATATTTATTCAAAATGATTCAATAAACTGATGAGAGCTAAAGTAATATTCCATCTTAGACAACATTGTCATAGCAATTATGCAATAGACACATTATACAGAAATTTAATTGAATTCAAAAGTATTGAAAATAATTGATATTATACTGTTGTCCATGCAGGAATATAAACAAAGATTTAAAAAAATAAAACCCCAAACAATAGCTAATAAAAAACAACAACCAAAGGAACCAAGCAAAATATAAAAAAAAAACATGAGAAAACAAGTAAATAAAAACAAAACGACATTCAGGAGAAGTTTTGAAAATATAGGGAGAAACTCCAGTGATCTTTTCTTAAGTGAGTAAGTTAATATTTATCATTACATCGGCAATATTGCCGCCATATTATGTAAGTAATAATTACATTTTATATCAAGAAAATTATAAACTAAAACCCTGTTCACGAAGAACAATAAAAAAGACAGTAGTATATCACAGATACCCATTTAAAACTAGTAATGAAATCTACAACACTTCAATTAGAAGACAATTCGAGTTACAAATGGGCTATAGTTTGCCGACGACTAGATCACTAGGGAACCATGGGGACTTACAGTACATTTGCTTTTATGCCATTAGCTTTTATGCAGAGAATTAACCATACATTACAAATGACAAAAATACTACGATTAAAAACCCGGAAAGCACCTTTTTATTGTACAGCCACTCACAATTTGAATTACTAATTTAAACTTCCAATTATAAAATATTTATCTATTTACAAATCAGTTAGCAGATTTAATTCTTTTATATATAAAAATGCAATAATTAAATGAAAACTGGTAACATGTTATATTTTGTAAAGTACAAATTCTAGTACTTTGCTTGAGTTGAGTCCTATCAATGCCAGCAACGGAAATGAATGGGTTAATTCTGTACCCAATAGGCGGAACAAAAGAGACTTTTTGTTGTACAACTCCTCGTATGGACGATTAAAGGCACAGTTAAAAGCAGGATTAGACTAGTAAGAGTAAAGCTTTGCACTATATTGTAAAAAACGTTATAGGGCATTGAGAAAAATGGTTCATCGGCTTCAACATAGAGATTGTCAACAGGAAAAGTTCTATAAGACCCAAAACAAAGTCTAAGGCCTTGGTGGTGGACAGAATCGAGAAGAAGTGTTAGATTGCTTTCCACAATACACGACTGAGCCATGGTCAAGCTTCGAGCTGACACGTGATCTGCATCGCTCGTAGGTGTAGGACATTCGTAACTACTCGCCACTTTCCGTAACCCCCAAAACAGGCTCGTACGTCATAACTGTCAAAACCGTGGCAAACCAATCACATCGCGCGTAGTAATATGTGAAAAGGTCTGAAACAGTTTCTTTGCGATTTTCGATTTTTATGTTTATGTTCGTGATCATAAAATGTTTTTGTTACTGATATTTGTTTACGGGCTAAGAAACGTCCTTACAGTGACGTATTAATAAATAAATTAAATATTTTGCGTCTGAAAATCTAACTGGAAGCATTGAAATAAGCGAAGTTTCAAAATTCGCCGGTTGTCCATAACTATGAAATGCACAAGTTAAACGTTAACTTTGAGCTAAAGGATGAGCAACTCTCAACACTGAGACATCTTTACGAAGGGAATGACCGCATAGCCGTTTTGCCAACAGGATATGGCAAAAGTGTTATATGTCAACATTTACCGTGGCTGCTCCAAAAGTATCTGTCAAATCCAGGGATAGTCATCGCTGTGTGTCCACTTTATTCCTTGATGCAGGGACAGGTTATGTCATTGTGTGACCGAGAGATCAAAGCCTGTTTTGTATGCATTATTACATTGGAAAACAGTAAAAAACATCAGTCTGTTACAAGATTTGGATAGTTCCTATAAACCCATTTTATCAGCTTCAAACTCGGCTTCCAAATATCAGGAAACAAGAAAAATTAGACAACCTAATTCAACCACATGCTGAAGACCGTCTGAAGTAATCGCCTGGTTGAATTCCCTCTGACAGTTGTTTACATCAAAAATGATGATGCACTGGGATACTGCTATCAATATGTAGCAAGACATCTAAAGGAAAAGGCATACATTCCTAAAGAATCAAAGATTCCAGTACCACAAGGCATACACAGATGATATGAAAACCCATACGGAGTCTGAACTGAGGCAAAAACACCCTAAAATTAGGTTGGTCCTTGCCACTTTTTCTTTACGACGCGTATTCCATGAACAACCCCCTATAACCTTGAGAAATATTTCCAGGGAATAGGACGAGCAGGACGAGATGGCAAAAGGTCTAGTATCCTACTCTATTACGACAAGAATGACATTGCAAAGAATCGTGAAGATATGTCAAAGGCAATGATTAAGTACTGTACAAACAGGACCACTTGCTTAAGGCTGCAGCTTGTTTTATATTTTGGTTTTGATTCAGTCATCCTCTCTGATACCCCAATTGATTGTTGCATTACCTGCAGGCCAACTCAGACAGGAATGAGCGAGTGACTTTAGTTTTACGCCGCACTCAGCAATATTCCAGCTATATGACGGCGGTCTGTAAATAATTGAGTCTGGACCAGTGAGTGAGCGAGTTAGTGAGTTAATATTTAACGTCACATCGGCAATATTGCAGCCATATCACGACGAGAACATACGTGACAAAAAAAGAATATATATGCATATCATGACGAACCTGTCGACTAAGGACAGTAAAACAACTAGACCATCACAGGTAGTATTAAAACTAGCGTGGAAACTTAAAAAGATAATAGTAGCACTATTTGGACAATACAAAATAAAAACAGGCCATAGATCGCCAACAACAGAGGGTAGATCACCATACTAGGGGCCATGGGGACCTGCATGGTCCCTAGCTGGATTTACACCATCCCCTCAGCTGCAGGCGACTGTATGCAAGATTAGCCACGAATTAGAATTACACATATTCTACAGCTAAAAAAGTGGAAGATTAAATCTTATTCCAAATGTCATGGGACTTACGTACCCCCTCGGGAGGACAATAATTTTACGGTACTTCAACCCCCTTCGAGGATACAGCCACTAACAATGTTATCTACTAATACAACTTCCAATCATTAAATATTTATCTATTAATATGTCCTGAAACAGATCTAATTCTTTTAAAAACGAAATGATAAAATGACAACAAACATTACTAAAAAGATCCTTCATAGTTCGTGATTTAAAGTAGTTGTCCCTTGTGATGGAATATCCATTACAATCACCCATGATAGTACAGGGTTTGAGAAGTTGGTCATATAGATCCTGAAGATCAGACGGCTGAACAGCTTAAGATGGTGAAATGTACATGGAACAAAGTGTGAACGTTATTTGTAAAGAAATCCGTATAGCAACAGCCTGAAGATTGCTTTTAAGTGGAACAGGGCTATGAATAACACCATGCCTCACCAACATAGAAGCACCACCAGTGGCTTTATCACCTGGAGGTGAAAACGAAGGAAATGAGTTATACTGACGCAAGTCAAATCTATCTGTATTTTTCAGGTATGTCTCTTGTAAACTAAAAGCTGAAGGTTTAAAATCGTGTGATAATAGTTGAAGATCATTAAAATTGTTTCTAAGGCCTCTGCAATTCCACTGGATAACATTATGAGAGCAACTCATGGGGGCTCAATAGGAGAGCGTGAACGAGACGAAGACCCTTTATGCTGGGATGACTGTGAAGGGCATGTCTCCATATCTAGCGGTTCATAGGTGTTATGAACCTCTACAGGCACTTGTCATGGTAAAGGCACCTCAATATGTTTAAGGGCCCTGGCTTCTTTTCGTCTTTGTTGTTTCTGTTCTTTTCTGGACATTGTTGTTTTCCTTTCAGGTTCATGGTGAATTTTTGGTTCAGGCATCATGTCTGTCTGGGTGGATGTTCTTGTATCCTCATCAGAATTTGTATACAGATTGTTCTGTCTTTCTGAGACCCAGGAAATGGAGGTCTGGCACTTGTGATTAACTGTTGGACGGGAGGTAGATACAACAGTAGAGTAAGTTTTTTGTGTGGAGATTCTATCTGTGACTGGTAACAGTTTCTTTGCCTCTGCAAAAGATATATTATTTGTATGTTTAAGTTTGAGAATTTGAGCTTGTTGTTCAAAGACTGGACAGGATCGTGATGAGGACATGTGATCTCCATGACAGTTTGCACATTTGATGGCATTTGTGCAGTCGGCATTCTCATGTCTCTCACCACAACGAGACTATTTTGGGGAGTTTTTGCACGTGTTAGCACGGTGTCCGAACAGCTGATGTCTAAAGCACCGAAGTGGATTAGGGATGTAAACTTCCACCTCAATATTAAAGTACCCAGCTTTAATTGATTTTGGTACTGTAGCAAGACAAAACGTCAACAGATAAGTGTTTGTTTTGACAGTGTTATCGCCATCTTTTCTTGCGAATCTTTTCACAGAGGTGACACCTTGAGATTTAAGTTCTGCTGCAATATCAACTTCTGATATGTCAGAGAGACATTTTGCCCGATCACGAACAATGCCTCTACACGAATTCAACGTTCTGTGTGGTGACACAGCAATCTTTGTATTTGCAAACTGTCGAGCTTTAAGCAAATTAGCAGCCTGTTCTTTTCTGGCACATTCTACCAGCAAGGAACCTGTTCTAAGACAAGTAACGTTTTTCACTTCGCCGCATATTCCTGCAATTGCTTTCGATATTGCAAAAGGGTTCAGTTTTAATGTTTGTCCTTCAATTCCCTGTACAACCAGGAAACGGGGCCAAGAATCTAAATTTGTTGTTTCTGATTCATCATCAGAAGACGAGACAGTTTCTAAGTCTACATGCTTTCTCTCGGATTTAGATCGAGAACCAGGGAGTTGTTGGGAAGCCATAATGAATGGATGTAGATTCGACATCCCTGCTCCCCACCCACCATGGAGTGTCAACAAGGACGGCGGTAAAGTGGAAACACCAGGGTTACAGGGATGTTATACTCAAGCAATACAGACACAGACACAGGTAGCCAATACTGTCAAAAAGAATAAATGTCAGGTTGATTCCATCCATAACGATTTCTGAAGACAATTAGAACCTGGAGGTCAGTAATGCCACATTGGCCCATGAGCCACCGCCTTCTGGCATAGTGCTCTATGCAAAACAATATCATGAATAATTTGAATTTAGAATAGCCAAGACCAGAAAAATAGATATGTGCAATAATACTAACTATGCACAGGGCTTGGCGTGACCAGCCGATTGATTGAACCGGGTCCATTCTACCACCCGTCTAGGTGAAGTCAGGGCCAAAATGGTGTATTGAGCAACAGGAACACAGTGACAGGCCCCTATTGCCCTCAACCACCAGGATCCCCTCCTCCACCGACACAGGGCCGCAACCCACGGCCATCAGGCTGGTGGACCAAATATGCCCCCGGGTCCACAACGGGGGGTTGGCGAGCACTTAGTGTTACCCAGCACCCACCACGAGGAGGTGGCTCGCCACGGGTGCCAGAATTTCTATTAAAAGTGGATGTTTACACGATAGGTATTTAATAGCCTGAAGGCAAGAAAGGGAGTCTGAATAGATTATGTACTGTTTATGCTTAGGATGTTTTTGAATATATTTAAGAGCCGTTAATATTGCATTTGCTTCTGCTGTAAAAATAGAGCTGTTTTTCTGGTGATCTAGAAGATATTGTTTTGGACCCAGTGACGGTGGCACAAGCTACTGCGCCATCGTCCTTGGATCCATCTGTAAATAAGGACATGTAACTGCTATATTTACTATTTAATTGATTATATTCCTGCTTATATTGTAAATCATTAGTTTCTGATTTTTTCAGCATAGGTAATGTTAGGTCAACTTGTGGCCTGACCAACTGCCAAGAAGGAGAAGAAAGAAGTCGGGAAGGAGATATATTTCCCAGCTCAATGCCGGTAGCAGATAAAAATGGTTTAATTCTAAATGGTTAAACAAGGTAACAGGCACAATACTTCCTTGTGGGACACCCTGATCCTGATTGTAATGGTCAGACAGGGTAGAGCCTACTCTTACTTGAAATTGTCTGTCTTCTAAAAACTGAGATATAAATTGGGGTAAAAGGACCCTCAAACCGAAGTCATGGAGATCTTTTAGAATGCAATACTTCCATGTCGTATCATATGCCTTTTCAGGTTTGAAAAAAAATGATACAGCATGCTGTTTATTCAAAATGGAATTTTTAATACAAGATTCCAAACGTACCAAATGATCGATGGTACTTCGGTTTTTGCGAAAACCACACTGAATGTTAGTGATGAGGTTGTTGGTTTCCAGGTACCAAACTAAACGATTATTATCCATGCGTTTCATTGTCTTGCAAACACAGCTAGTAAGTGAGATTGGTCGGTAGTTAGAAGGATCAGTATGATCCCGGCCAGGTTTAGGAATGACAATAGTATTTCTCCATGATGATGGGAAACAACCCGAAGTCCATATATTGTCAAAGATAGTCAATAATGTTCCTAAAGATGATTCAGGTAAATGTTTAAGTAGCTGATAATGTATATTTTCGGGCCCTGAAGCGGTGTCATGAGCTTGCCCAAGGGCTGTATGGAGCTCATGAATGGAAACAAATTCATTATAATCCTCCCCATTGTCTGAATTAAAATTAATTTTCTTTTTTTCTTCTTCTTGGTCTTTAAATTTCTTAAATGCCGGCAAATAGTTAGATGAGGAGGAATGTTTAGCAAACGTTTCGCCAATTCTATTGGCAATAACAAAAGTTTCAGTGAGAAGAGTATCACCCTCCTTTAGATGGTGGACACTACATTCGGATCCTTTATCTTTAACTTCCTTCACCATATTCCAAACCTTAGAAATTGGTGTTCGTGAGTTGATTTTAGAAACATAATTTTGCAATGACTGTCGTTTATGTTGCTTAAAAGTGCGACGAGCCTTGGCATTTGAAATTTTAAACTGGTTCAAATTTGGACAGTTGGATGTCGACGGGAAAACTTTTCTGCCTTCTTTCTCTCGCCTTTCTAGCTTGTTTGCAGTCATTGTTAAACCATGGTTTACGAATGTGTGGGGCTGTAGAGGATTTGGGAATACATACGTCTGCAATAGTATTAAGTTCATCAGAAAATGTTTGAATTGGATAGGTAACACTAAGAAATAAATTAGGTTGCAATCTTTGAGTGCATAATGCATGAAATAAAGACTAATCAGCTTTTGTAAAGTTCCATCTTGAGGAAGGTGGAGCATCACGTGGATGTACATTTGATAGAACAGTGGGAAAATGGTCACTTCCACAAAGGTCATCATGAACCAACCAAGCAAATTCAAGTCTGTAAGGGAAAGATCTATTGAAGAATAACTTCCAGTTCCAGGATGTAGGTAAGCAGGAGAATTATTATTGAATATACAAAAATCACTATTCGAGATGAAATCCTCACGGACTTTTCCTTTCGTGTCTATAACTGTACCACCCCATATTGGATTGTGGCCGTTCAAGTCACCCAGGTTAAGTCAGTTTGACAATCAACGGAATGAGTAGATTGTTTCATCACATCAGCACATGTCGACTTACCCCGTAGTGGAGTGTTGCCAGATGGTGTAACTCCAGTTAACTTCCTTGCTTCTGAAAAACTGACATTCTTTTCTGTTTTGATGCGTTGGGTAGCCATTTCAAATTTCCAAACCATGCACTCCTTAGAGAAAAATACATGTGAAACCAAAGAATTCACACATTTTGGTTCTGACGCAAAAGTACCACTATCATGATCTTTGTCACGAAAAGAAAACAGGTGACAGCGAAAACAGGCAGCATGTGTTTTTTACATAAGATTTTGACTATGACCGAATTTCTGGCAGTGATAACATAGAGGATTAGGAATATAGAGGTCAATTGTCATGGAGAAGCATCCGACTTTAAGAGATTGGGGTAATTTTGGAACATCAAACGTAAGTAAATACGTGTTTGAAAGCGAATAGACACCATCTTTCTTGAATGTGAAACGCTTTGCCTCAACTACACCTTGCATTCTTAACTGACTCACAGTGTCATCAGACTTCGATCTCTGTCTCGGATAATACCTTTGCTGAAATTGAGAGACTTGTTTGGATAACATTTTACAGGAATGTTTGCAAATGATTTTGTTTCCATGAGATTTGCTGCCTGTTCTCTCTTGACACATTCTATCAAAAGTGAACCAGATCTAATTTTGGTTACATTCTTAACAGTTCCAGCAATAGCTTGAATTGGAAAGGAGAACATGAAGTTACTTTTTTTTTACTAGACTCTGCAACAATGAATCGAGGCCAGGTTCCTCATCATCAGTATCATCAGCATTATAACGCTTTTGTTTTTTTGGGTTTTGTGAAGCCATGATTGGTTGAACCGGGCACACCCGTCTAGGTGAAGTCAGGGCCGAAGTGGTGTATTAGGCAACAGGAACACAGTGACAGGCCCCTATTGCCCTCAAACACCTGGATCCCTTCCTCTACCGACACAGGGCCGCAACCCACGGCAAACGGGTTGGTGGACCAAATATCCCCCCGGCTCCACAACGGGGGTGTCGGCGAGCTCTTAGCGTTACCCAGCACTCGCCACGGGTGCCATTTTTGTTATACACATTAATAGATAAGTTTGATTCTAGCGGATATCTACCAGTCTAAAACACAGACAATGTTCTTTTTAAACATATTTTGAAGTTTTTTCCTGAAGTTTGCGATGCATTTATTGCCAAGTTTGCATTTTCGGGTGGTACCGAGATAAAAAGCCAGCACCCAGCACCCAGCACCCAGCACCAACCACGAGGAGGTGGCTCGCTACGGGTGAGAGTCTGGACCAGACAATCCAGTGACCACCCGATCCCGTCAGTCGCCTCTTATGGCAAGCATGGGTTGCTGAAGGGCTATTCCCGGACCTTCACGGGTCAGACATGAATGTGAAATATCTGATCATATACCTTGTCTGAGTCCATTTGGACTAAACAATTATGGTCTCAGAAATGAAATGCCGAAGATGTGCAGATTCTGTCGAAAGGGGCTGCTGACACTAACAATGATTAAGCTACCTGAGAGTCCCCAGTATTGTACTCAGCTAAATTCAAGGGTGTATTATGATACTTCATCATTAGGAAACATCACCATGCAAACAATTAGTTACTGAATCATTGCATAGATATAACGGGAAGTGGCTTGGAATCTCATATAGGGGACTCGAATGGATTGAAGTCCATAGGACTCAGCATGACAAAAGATCACTGATTTTGCTCAAAGTTTAATATAGTCATCTTTGTCCAAACACCATATTTTGTGGTACAGGCTTATCACACTGGATATACATACAACCAATCATTTAACAAATAAATGTATCAACAAACGTCTGACACTAGAAAATATATATTTCCATCATGACGCTCTGTCAAACAATGATCGAAGAAAATTTCTATACTATAGTTTTGCATGAAAGCAACGGTATATTTTTATATCACATTTAACACTTGCAAATCTCAAATTGTATCAGGTCAGGTTATGTAATTACATTGTGCAAAAATGCTTACTTTGTGTCATACACGTTACTGGTTTTATAAAATAAATGGGGCTGCAATTACTTTAATGCAAATTACATGTCAGCTCAGTATACGTAGCATCAATGTTTTCCACTAAACCCATGTACATGTCATTTTATACACATATGATTATAATGCGTGATTGAGAATGTCGGAGGTCCAAGAAGTAAAAATTATACTTATGGTTAACTGGACCTTTTGTTGTCATTTCTCATACACTCTTACATTGAAATAAACACAGAAAATGGTACATTTTAATGTACAAATATTGTGACCTTTAATCCTGACCAGTGTCATATGCAAATACACTACTGTTCTTCTCCTGTATAACAACATGAAGTGTATGCACTGTCCTTCACCCTGTATACCAACAAGAACTGTATGCACAGTAAACATTTAAGGTTTTGACACACAGAAAAAGTCAGGTTTGATTTCACTGGTACACAGTCAATGGAGCAACATGCATTGGAAAGTGGATTTACTGTCACAAAGTACAATTTTAAATCAGCTGCCCACAAAATAGAATGTTCTCACAACTGTATTAGTGTATTAAATTCATTCCTTGACTGACAGTCACGTTTACTCCACTTCATCATCATCAGGCACAAAGACAACTCCCCTTTTCAGACGGTCCACACTAGTCTGGATGCTATTTCTCATCTGTTGCACGTTGAAGGAAACGGGGACCGGCCAATAAATACATTCGGACCCTTTTGCTGCCTTCCAAGAGTAACTATCCATGGTTTACTTGTCTCCAGGACAGAGGGTATCTCCTTGATGTCATCAGAAGATGATCTATCTGTGGCATGTGTGATAGTCAGAAGATTTTGTTACAGACACTACATTATCAGAAATGCTTTCAACAACTGGTGCAACGTTTGGCATTTTGACAATTGTCGTCTCTGTCTTGTTGGCACCAAGACCTTTTATCAGACCTTTTAACACCAGGAAATGATTTTCCTTTTGCATGTCCGCTGGCTTGTTATGGTCCTGTCTGTCTGTGGGATTTACATGTGACAGAGACATGCTTTGTATACTTTGTGTGACGGGGGGCATACTTTGTATGTCTCTGTATTTGTATGTCTGTACATATAATTAGGTGCTTTAGTTAGTTTTAAGCATTGTAAATAACCATTTATTCTTTATATTTATTTCAGCATCCAGCAGACGTTGAAACATGCAATGGAAATATAAGTCTTAATATATTACTTTAGTTTCAGCTTACTACAATGGCTGAACTAAAAAGATAATAATTTATGTATTTTAAACAAGTTCTTGATTTCAGGTCATATCAGCGGTGGAACAGTTCATAGACTTTAATCGTATAGTCTCAATAGTAAAACCAATAGTGTTTACTCAACCATGACAACACGATACGATTGGTCCATTAAAACCTGCATGCTTTTTCTATGCATGAACATCTCGAGCCCAGATACGTCATATAGTCATCCGACAAGACTGACAACACTTGTGTGACAGGCAAAGTCTAGCCATCTAATAAATCGATGTCAGGTTAGTAAACAAACTATCTTAAACAATCTCTAGTCATATCTAATGTAACCATAATATTATAGGTAATCTTAAACACATAATGAAAGGCAGCGTCCAACATCACGGACGATACCTTTACTGCTATTCAATGCCCTGTGATGGGACACCACCACAGGAACATTCGTCAAACCTTTAGATGATTGTCGAAAACAGACCCAACCTCAGATTCTGCAATCAATGAGCAGTGAACCGGACCTTATTTTTTTATTTCTTTGACATCACCTGCTAAACCTTCGATGCCTTTGGCTTAAGACTGCTGACATAACTAGGAAACGAGGCCATTTATCCGGGTCTTCTCCGACGAAGAATCATCGGATTCAAAAGAACGTTTTTAGCGGGGGGTGCCATGTTGTATTCATGTATGATTCACCCTCCTAGCACCCCACCCACCACGGAGTGTCAACATGGACGATGTCATATACTTGTGGGTCTCCGACATGTGACACAAGGGATACCAGGAGGGTATACTCAAGTAGAATCATCAAGAAGATTTTCTACCAGATTGGCCCATGAGTTACCACCTTCTGGCAAATTAAACTCTGGGCAAGTAATTTTGTATTTGCTTACAGTCAACAAGTAATGAAGTTGAATACAATTTTAACCAAGTCCAGAAAATACCAATTGATATAAATCAAATGTGTGCAAAACAACATACATTGCACAGGGCTTGGCGTGACCAGCCGATGGGTTAAACCGGGCAAATAGGTGAAGTAAAGGATATAACACTCTCCCTCGGTTTTGGTTGGACATGTAAGCATGGTTGGACATGTAAGCATGGTTGTGGTTGGACATGTTATATCTGTCATAAAAACCAAAGGAAAAGGCGTTAAATATATCAAAATCGAGGTTTATTATGACGAACAGAGATGGACGATAAGCGAGTAACCGTTTACACTAAAAACTTTCGCCCAAACACAGCCACTCACCCGCCAGCTGTAAACAGCACGATCTGCACGTGGTAACTGTCGCGACTACACGTGTCTGCGCGCTGGCTCGTCGTCAGTCGCTACTGTTACTTTGAAGAATACGGAGCAAGAAGGTGATAACAGTTTCATAACGCAATCGCAATCGCGTGAAATGGATAGCGAAAGCAGTTACAGTTACAGTTACAGTTACAGTGACAGTGATCGTGAGTTTGAGTTTAGATTCGGCGAACCCCTTGATAATAACGCCATTCATAAAGAACTGGAAATTTGTGTTCCTAAGTCTACAAAATACAAGAATGATTGGGCTTATGATGTGTTTACTAGATGGCAGGAGGAAAGACGTCAGAGAGCCATGAAATACAATTTGGATTTGCCGAAGGTGTGTTTGTCAGAAAGTTTATTCGAAATGGGTGCTGAGAACCTTAATCTCGCCCTGAAATTTTTCTTGTTCGAAGCCCAGAAACAATACGGAGGGTTGTATCCATCTCATGCAATGTATGGTATATACACCTCGTTACAAAGCGCCATCAGAGCAAAGGGATGCACAGTGAACATGTTTGAAGATAAGGAGTTTGAAGACAGTTGTCGATGTCTGGACGCAGTTATGCGCAAACGTTCTGCTGAGGGTCCAGGAGCCGGAAGCCGGAAGCCAACAGAAACGATATCCCTCACTGAGGAAGAGCAGCTTTGGCAGTGTGGAGCGCTGGAAGACGACACCCCCAGAAAACTTCTAGATACAGTGCTGTATCTTACAGGTTTGTCTTACTAAATACTCTATTCATGTACATATTGATTATAGTTATCGTAAGCTCTTCTATTCTTTGGCTGAAGAAACAGTGCGCAGATATCAATGATAATGTAGTTATTTTGGTCTTTTTGTAGGATTGCTCTTCGCTCTTTGAGGGGGTAAAGAACATAGGACCTTAAGGATGTTTGCCAAACCACAAATAACGGGACCTCATACGGATGGCAACGGCCGAAAATTCCTTCTGTACACCGAAGATGTGTCAAAAACAAACCTTGGCGGGTTGAAGCAGAGGAAACAAGCTCAGAAGAAAGGGCGGGCATATGAAAACAGTGACAACAAGGACCGATGTTACGTCAGTATTTTCCAGAAGTACAGATCATTGTGAGTATATTTTCTATCAATGAATCAAAATTTAGAAACAATAAAGAAAATAAAAAACAAAAACAAGTTTAACATCTATAAGATGAAAATATGAAGATTTCCTTTCAATTAAGTGAATAAAGTATTTCAAAAATCATTCTTTGGTTTTTTTTAATACAGTGTGGATGGCAAAACAACCGATTACTTCCACTTCACTCCTCGCGCCAGACCCAAGGATGGATGTAGTTTCTGAATCTACAGTCAAAAGGCTTTGTCAAGAAGGTGGTTTACAGGGTAACAAAACAAATCATTCATTGAGAGCTTCAGGCCAACGTCGAGGAGCAAATGATTTGTGAAATGACCGGTAAGAATACATTCGGCATTGCTAGACAATATTTTAATGTTTACATTGTAACAATTATCTCATTCACGTAACACACAATGTAACCAATGTAAAGATCACTCAAGACTAATTACGTTTGAAATAATCTAATTTCAAATATCAGTCGCCATTATTTCACAACCTTTTATTAAGATAAAGCTACTTCATGTGCTTTGAGATATGTGATCTTAGAACACTTTCTTTATGCTTTTGCCTCTTTCTTTCTAGGTCACAAGAGTGAAGCTGTTCCTTCATACAAACGGACCTCTGATGATAAAAAATCTACCTTGTCCGACATCCTTACGTCAGCGCCAAAACGGCAGAAGGGTATCAAACCTACATGTACGGTATCTCCAAACAAAGAGCTGAATGTCAGTGCCGGAAGTGACGTTGTTTCCAGAGAATCTAACTCCACACGAATAACCTGTGCAACGACACTAATAAGGTACCTGAGGTTTATATGTATGGGTCTAAGGGGTCTGTTGAGCAAGGGTTGTTACAGGCCCCCCGAGCCCTCAACCCCCAGACTCCTGTCCTCCACCGACACAGGGTCGCAACCCACGGCAAACGGGTTGGTGGACCAAATATCCCCCCGGGGTCCACTATGGGGGTGTTGGCGAGCTCTTGACGTTACCCAGCACCCACCACGAGGAGGTGGCTCGCCACGGGTGCCCAGATTTCTATAGTCTGTTTCGGTAGACGTTCTTCATTAAAAGTACGCACGACTCGCCCCTTTCGTTATGAGCGCTCGCACTCTGGGTGTATCACGCTTACGTATAACGTATTTATCTGTGTTTTATGTCATAATGTATCAGATATTTCCTTGCAGAGGGGACACACCATTCATATCACGACAAAAACACTGTTCGGGTGAGTGAGTTAATATTTAACGTCACATCGGCAATATTTCAGCCATATCGTGACGAACACTGAAACACTGCAGTCAGTCAGTCAGAATTTAACGTCACGTCGGCAATATCTCAGCCATATCGTGACGAGAACACTTGAATGAACACTCAAACGAAATATATGCATATTGTAAAATTCTGTCAACGAAGGACAGTAAAACAACTAGCATATCACAATTTTAATTAAAACTAGTATGGAAAGTTAAAACTAATAGCACTATTTAGACAATACAATATAAAAACAGACTATAGATCGCCAACAACTGAAGGTAGATCACCACACTAGGGACCATGGGGACTTACAGTACCTTTGCTACCTTCATGAACCCTAGTTGGATTTACATCATCCCCTCAGCTGCTGGCGATTGTACGAAAGGTTAGCCAAAATTAAAACAACAAGAATACTACAATTAAAAACCTGGTAGATTTAAATTTACTGTGAATGTTTTTGGACTTACGTACCCTCTCAGGAGGACAATAATTTTACAATACTTCAACCTCCCTTGAGGGTACAGCCACTAACAATTCAAGTTACTAATATAAACTACCAATCATTAAAATACATCTATTTACAGCACATACTAATCATAATTCAACCAAGAAATCAATTTCTTTTAAAAAACCAATGATTAAATGAGAATTAACAGTGTTGAAAAGATCCTTGACAGTTTTGACCTTGAAATATTTATCCCTTGTGATGGAGAATTCAATACAGTCAAGCAGGATATGCTTGACCGTGATTCTCTCATCACAAGCGATACAAAAAGGAGGATCCTCACTTTTTAACAAGTATACATGAGTATATCGTGTATGGCCAATACGACATCATCTGAAAATAACCTCTTCAAATCTGGATTGACAACCCAAGTACGTGTAACCAATATATGGTTTGATTTCATGCAATTTATTTATACCTACTTGGGTGTCCCACTTCTTCTGCATCAGATCACGGATGTAAGTTCTAATGCTAGCTTTGTAATCACTGTAAGGAATAGGCAGTGGTGTCACAGATTTGTTGAGTGCTGCTTTAGCAGCAAGGTCAGCCAATGTGTTACCAGAGATCCCTACATGGCTGGGTAACCAACAGAAGACGATGTCGTATTGGCCAGTTGCAAGATCATTATACAATTCAATAATTTCAATTAAAAGTGGATGTTTAGAAGACATATTTTTAATAGCCTGAAGGCACGAAAGAGAGTCGGAATATATTATATACTGTTTACGTTTCGGGTGTCTTTGAATACATTTGAGGGCTGTTAATATGGCATTAGCTTCAGCAGTAAAAATAGAACTATTGTCTGGTAATCTAGAAGATATTGTTCTGGATCCAATGACAGTGGCACAAGCAACTGCGCCACCGTCCTTGGACCCATCTGTAAATAAGGATTTATAATTGCTATATTTATGTTTTAATTGATTATATTCTTGTTTGTATTGTAATTCATTGGTTTCTGATTTCTTAAATGTGGTCAATGTTAGGTCCACTTGGGGCCTGACCAACTGCCAAGGAGGAGAAGAAAGAAGACGGGAGGGAGCTATGTTTTCCAGCTCAATCCCGGCAGCAGAAAGAAAGGGTTTAATTCTATGTCCTAGTGGCGGGACAAGAGAAGACTTTTTGTTGTATAAATCCTCATAAAGAGGATTGAAAACACAATTATATGCAGGGTTAGATTCATTACAGTATAATTTAGTAGTGTACTGTAAAGCTAACTTTATACGGCGCTGCTCAAGAGATGGTTCATCAGCCTCAACATAGAGACTGTCAACAGGTGAAGTTCTAAAAGACCCAAGACAAAGTCTTAGACCTTGATGATGGACACAATCTAATAGTTTTAAGTTGCTTTTGCAGGCTCCACCATAGACGATGGAGCCATAATCAAGTTTAGAACGCTTGATCCCCTCCCCATTTAGAATTTGAAACCACTTTCAATACGTCAAGTGCTTTCAGGCATTTAGTTTTAAGGGATTTAATATGGGGTAAAAAAGTTAAGTGTGAATCAAACATTAGACCCAAGAACTTAGCTTCCTTAACAACTTTAATTGGCGTGCCATCAAGAGATAGTTCAGGGTCTTTATGGGGTTTATATTTACGACAAAAATGTATGCAGTTAGTTTTCGATTTAGAAAATTTAAAGCCGTTTTCAAGACACCATTTATTAATCTTGTTTAAACACAACTGCAATTGCCGTTCAATGGTATGCATATTTTTACCACGGCAAGAAATATTAAAATCATCCACAAATAACGATCCATCAATTGAATCGCTTAAAACCTTCGATAAACTGTTTATCTTTATACTAAAAAGTGTGACAGACAAAATACTGCCTTGTGGAACACCCTGGTCCTGATTGTAATGATCAGACAGGGTAGATTCCACACGGACTTGAAACTGTCTGTTATTTAAAAATTTGGCTATGAATTCAGGCAAACGACCTCGCAAACCAAAATCATGTAAATCTCTCAGAATGCCATACTTCCAGGTTGTGTCATATGCCTTCTCAAGATCAAAAACGATAGACACAGCATGTTGTTTATTGATCAGCGCGTTTTTAACAAATGATTCTAAACGCACTAAGTGATCAATGGTACTTCTGTTTTTACGGAAACCACATTGTATATCTGTGATAAGGTTATTTGTTTCCAAGTACCAAACAAGTCGATTATTTATCATGCGTTCCATGGTCTTGCAAACACAGCTAGTTAATGAAATCGGACGATAATTGGATGGATCCGTATGATCACGTCCAGGTTTAGGTATTGGTACTACTATAGCATCACGCCACGAAGAGGGAAATTTCCCGGAAGTCCAAATATCATCAAAAATTGATAAGAGCGTCTCTAAACAGGATTCTGGTAAATGCTTCAAGAGTTGATAATGTATGTTATCAGCTCCTGTAGCAGTGTCATGAGCTTGATCAAGAGCAGTATGGACTTCATGAATAGAAAATGTTTCATTATAATCTTCCCCATTATCAGAATTGAAATTAATAATTTTCTTTTCTTGCTGTTTTTGATATTGCTGAAATTTAGGTGTATAATTAGAAGAGGAAGAATGTTTAGCGAGAGTTTCGCCCAGTTTATTAGCAATATCTGATTTATCAGTAAGTAATTGATCTCCATGTTTAAGATGATGGACAGCAGATTTAGTACCTTTACCTTTAATTTTCTGCACCATGTTCCATACCTTGAACATAGGTGTCCGAGAATTTATTTTGGATACATAATTTTGCCAAGATTGGCGTTTACTCTGTTTAAATGTAGGCCGTGCTTTAGCATTTAAAATTTTAAATTTATTTAAATTATGCACCATAGGATGGCGACGGAAATAATGTTCTGCTTTTTTCCTTGCCTTCCTAGCTTGTTTGCATTCATGGTTAAACCATGGTTTCCGGATATGTGGAACTGCAGAGGACTTTGGTATACAGTCATCAGCTATGTAATTCAGTTCATCAGAAAAACATTTAATAGCATCAGGAACATCAATAAAAAGTTCAGGTTTAAGTTTGTCAAGACACAATTTCTCATATAAATGCCAGTTAGCCTTTTTAAAATTCCATCTTGAACATGGAGGAACATCAGATGGAGTTACAGATTTCAAAAAAGTAGGAAAATGGTCACTTCCACAAAGATCATCGTGGACTGACCATTCAAATTCATTTAGTACGCTGGAGTCAGTTATTGACAAATCAAGAGCTGAATATGTTCCTGTACCAGGATGTAAATACGTGTCTGTACCATCATTGAATATACATAATTCATTACTTAAAATAAAATCCTCTAGAATTTTACCTTTTGTGTTGGTGGTTGTACTCCCCCAGAGTGGGTTGTGGCCATTCAAATCACCCACGAGTGCACATGGTTTTGGTAGTTCATCATAGAGAGATTGAAGATCAGCCAAAAGGAGAGTCGATGATGGCGGAATGTACAATGAACACAGAGTAAGTGTAATGTTCAAAGTAAGGCGCACTGCAACTGCTTGGAGATTTGTTTTGAGCATCACAGGGTTGTGGATAACGCCATGTCTTACAAGAATGGAGGATCCACCAGTGGCTTTATCACCTGGGGGAGAATAACAATGATATGTGTTGAACTGACGTAAGTTTATGGAATCTGTTTGTCTCAGATACGTTTCTTGTAAACAGATCGCAGATGGTTGAATATCCTGGTCTAGTAGATGAAGTTCATGAATGTTATTTTTAAGGCCTCTGCAGTTCCACTGTAGAATGGTTGAAGAAACTATTTTTTCGGAGGATTTATTGGGGACCTACCCCTTGCCTTTCTAGAGGGCGACAAGCTATGTGCCCTGTGGGGGATGTTTTCGGACACATCCATGTCCTCCAACGATCCATATTTGTTGAACAGCTGGATTTTATCTGTTGAACCTTTCGAGGCTCTGCCACTCTGACATTTTTGTGAAGATACATTTCTTGATTTCACTGGCTGCTTTGCAATGTCTTTCACATTTGGTTCAAAATCAAATTTAGAATGTGACTGGGATTTAGATGCCTTAGATATAGATGCATCCTGAATACGGGATGGCTCTGGAAGTACTTCCGCAGTCTGAGTGGATATTTCGGGTGGCAGAATCTGAGGGGAATCGGTATTTATCCATGCCCAGTTAGTTTGACAGCTTATAGACATTTTGGTTATTTTGGCTGTATCAGATGGTGACCGAGATACGGAAGCATACGTTTCCTTGAGTTCAGATTTTTGCACTTGTTTTTTGGCTTCAGCAAAACTAATGTCTTGTGTAAATTTTATTTTGTTGATTTCCATTTGCTGTTTCCAAATGGGACACTCCTTTGAGAAAGATGAGTGATTTCCTTCACAATTGGTACATTTTTTTAAAGTGCTGGTGCAGTCATCCGTCGTGTGAGTTTTCTCACTACAGTGAGCACATGTAACCGATGATTTACATGTATTGACACCATGGCCGTATCTTTGGCATTTAAAGCATCTTAAAGGATTAGGAATGTAAGTATCCACATTGATGTTACAGTAGCCAGCCTTTATTGATTTTGGAGCAATCGGACACGAAAAGGAAAACAGGTATGTGTTTGTTTGTACGGTTTCATTATTTCTACGACTTTGGAATCGCTTAACATAAGTGACTCCTTGATCCTTCATTTCTGACACGATATCAAATTCTGTCATGTCAGCAAACAAGTGGTCACGGTCTCGCACTATTCGCACTACTGGTGTTCAAGGTTCTGTGTGCTGAGACCAACACAGGAATGTTCACAAACGATTCAATCGCCATCAGGTTCGTGGCTTGCTGCCGTTTACTGCATTCAACAAGTAAAGCACCTGAACGCAAGCGTCTGATGTTTTTTACTTCACCTGCAATTCCTTGTATTCCCTTAGATACCGCAAAAGGGTTGAGTTTCAATGGTGTCTTATCCAGAGTCTCAATTACGACACAGCGCGGCCAGTAGTCAATTGATTTAGTGGATCTGTGTGCAGTATTATCAGAATCAATGTCAAGTGGACGTTTTGTCTTTTTGGTAGGGGTTTGGTATTCCATGGTTAGTATTTATTGGTTCATCACCCGAGCTCCCCACCCACCACGGAGTATCACAAGGACAATGCTAAAAACAAGCGGATCTCCAGCTTGCAGCACCAAGGATACCCGTATGATATACTCCAGCAGAAAAATTAAAAGTTTAATCATTCCACCTGATTGGCCCATGAGCCACCGCCTTCTGGGAATAGGACTCTAGGCAAAAACATGAAAGTGTATATTTGAAATTACGAGGGTCCAAAACATCGCCAAGACTTACATTATGTAATGTAAAAATTTGAAACTTTTATCCTTATAACACTCAGGGCTTGGCGTGACCAGCCGATTGATTGAACCGGGCCCATTCAACCACCCGTCTAAGTGAAGTAAGGGTCGAAAGGGTGTGTTGAGCAAAGGGAACGCGGTCACAAGCCCCCAGTGCTCTCAACCCCCAGACTCCCGTCCTCCACCGACACAGGGCCGCAACCCACGGCAAACGGGTTGGTGGAGCAAATATCCCCCCGGTGTCCACAACGGGGGTGTTGGCGAGCTCTTGGCGTTACCCAGCACCCACCATTAAGAGGTGGCTCGCCACGGGTGCCTTATGTTCGAGGGATCAAGTATATTTATTCATGAACAACACAGAGCACATAAAGGGAACGATACGTACCACACAATCAATTGCTTCAGTAATGCTATGGGTGCAGAAATCGCTGTCTATAGCAGAAAAATGGATTGCATAATTAACGACCCAGTATAAATGAACGAATCTATACATATGGAAATTAATTAAGCAACACCAAATTCAAAGACACATAAAAACTTAACAAAGTTTAACGAAGTAATTTTGATGATTGATTATTCAATTTTGATGTATTGACATACAGCATGAGCTTTTCATGGGTTGATATGACGCGCGTGAAGCTTGCACAGCGCACGTGCATTGCTTTAACCTCAACTTTCGAAAAATGCACTTTTTCCCTGGGGTGTTTACAAGCGCAGGTTGTCGATTGCATTCGGTTTTTCATTCATTTCAATGTCATGGCACGTAGGAAATTATCAGAGGCCACTCGTTGGCAAATAATCGGCATGAGGAATGCTGGTATGTCTCTAAGACAAATCGGGACTCAAATCGGACGACATCATTCCATAATTTCAAAACTTTTGAAAAAATACCGGGCCACTAATGAAGTTAAAGACCTGCCTAGACCAGGAAGACCCAGGAAGACCACAGTCCGGGAGGACAGAGCTTTACTGAGACTTGTACGGCGCAGGTCCTTCGACTCGAGCTCTCGGTTGAGACAGGAGTGGCTTCCAGGGAGACCCATCTCGAACAGGACTGTTCGGAATCGTCTGAAAGCTGCAGGATACCGGGCAAGGAGGCCAATCAAGCGACCCAGACTGTCTCCAGCCCATAAGGCAGCCCGACTGGCCTGGTGTAATGACCGTTTGCACTGGAACATTGCCTCTTGGAGGAAGGTCCATTTCTCAGATGAGAGCCGGTTCTTGCTGCACATGGTGGACGGTCGTACTCGGGTCTGGAGGCAGAGGAACACAGCAATGGCTCCACGGAACATCCAGGAGACTGTGGCCTTTGGGGGAGGTTCCGTTATGGTATGGGGGTGCATTTCCATGAACTGCAAGTTGGATATCATTACCATCCGTGGCAACCTTAACGGTGTTCGTTACCAACAGGAGGTTCTTGACAGGGCTGTGGTACCTCATTTGAGAACCATCCTCTGGCAACGAGACCCATATTTATGGACGACAATGCTAGACCTCACAGGGCGCATGCTGTAAATGATTTTTTGCGGCAAAATGCAATTGACAGAATTCCATGGCCTGCCATGAGCCCTGACCTCAACCCCATTGAACATTTGTGGGACTTTATTGGCCGTCGTGTGAGGCAGAGAGACCCACCAGTCCATAATCTCAACGAATTGACGGCTGCCCTGCATGAGGAGTGGAACAGGATCCCCCAGAATCAGATCCGGAGACTCATCCAAGGAATGAGGAGGCGTCTGGAATCGGTGGTGCGTGCGCAGGGAGGACACACTAGATATTGATGAAAGTCGGTGTGCAGACTCTCAGATGACTGTTCTTTCTTTCCATGTGACATTTGTGTTAATACACCTGACAACAACGTCTGTGGATGAATAGTAAATTGTGTCCATTTTTTCATGAATTTAAGACAGTTTTAAGAATTTGGATTTCGTTGCAATAAAGCAAAGTCTTGATACTTTTTCCCTTTAAGTTGTTTGTCAGAGATCGTCTGTTGAATAAAAAAGTGTCAAACTATATCAACCCGGCATATTTTGATTGTCAGAACACTTCAAAGTTGCTCCAATAGAAAAAATTGGGGTGTTGCTTGATTAATTTCCAGGTGTATATATACAGATAAACAAATCATGTACAAGACTTAAACACGTAACCCTGAATGATTTGTGGTAGACATCACATGTATATACAAAATGATCCAACAACTCTCTCAAAGAGGAAACTAACAATACGACATAAGGCTAGACCCGGACAAGATGTGTCTTCCACAAGTTTCAAATAATTATAATGAAATGTACAGCATTGAGGATACAAGACATTAACGTCAAACATTGATATTGTTCAGCCAAATGTAATATGCGACTATTGGGATTACTAACATTCTACTCTAAAACCTTCAAATACAGTAATAAAATGTAAACAAATGCAATATATTATGTACAAACAGTAACAGTATCACTCTCTGTATATACATATATGAAGTCCACTGCATACTTGCTGGATAGCCACATTGATGTAGCGTTTAATCTCTGCCAGAGATGACAGTTTTAACTTCAGTCGAGTAGGATGTTTTGACGAATCGTGGGAAAGCTGGAAACTCACGGCCAGGCGTCAGTTTGAAGAAATCATGTTCACGGAAAATGCGAGTGAATGTCACCAGATCCTGTCTTGTCAGTTTCTCTTTCTGTCTCTTACTGGCTGTAGGTGTCGGGGTGCCTGTCAGTGTGCTGTATATTCCGTCAGTTTCTGCGGACACAGTCCCCACAACCTGACTATGACAGGCCACGGTTTCCTCGGAAATGTTTCCTCTTGCATCTTTAAGTGAATCTGCAAGGTGAACAGTTATCAAAATTGTAAAATCCAACATCATAAGTAAGTATAGGTATCAAGAATATGGATACAGGCTCTCTAAAAGGACATCACAATGCACGTGTCGCTTACTTTGGTGGAGGTGAAAGCATTTATTATCTGTGCATTACGTTTGAAGTGTCTTTAGGAACTCATTGACAATGTCCATTTCTATGTTCCTGTCTTAAATGCCTGTAAGGGTCACAGTCCGGTTCCAGGTCAGATTCTCCCGCAGCCTGGCAGGTAACCAACCAGCTACTCCTGTAATAGATAAAGGTAATAGGGATTAGGTTGAATATGAATACTTACAATTACTAGTTATTTCTACATGACGTATAGAACGTAAGTACTTTCTCCTCCTTTACAGCGAGATATTTGTTCTCCATTACATGTTACATACCTGCCAACAAGCGATGAGCTAGTATCACATATTTGCTGTGGTTCCGATAGTGAAATAGAATCAAACCATGTAGACAGTGGGAGAGTATGGCGGGCCCATCGTTTGCCCGGACAGCATCCCTCCTTGTTTGGTCCATGAGGCCACACCAGGTGAGGGACGCAATGTAATTAAACATGTGGTCCTCGGGCACTACAGGGGAGGCTTTGGATGTGCCTCTGCATTGTTCGCAGCAGTACCAGTCTCCATCTGTTAATAAAGTAATAGTTATGTATCCAAATGTGCTATCAACTACTAATCATACCAATTCCTATAGATTGTTTCCCTGATACTTATCACAAGTTATGAAGAATGTAAGTACATAAAGTAACAGTTATGTATCATACGTGTTAACAATTATGAATCACACCAGTTCCTATATATTGTTTTCTTCATACATTCTTGATAACTTATGACATGTGAAAATATTGATGCACCAATGTAGTACCAGGAATGTTCTGTAGTGACACAAGGGTCAAGTGAAACCAGCTTCCTCGTGGACAAAGGTCGTTGTCGCATCCAAACATGGTACTTCCGGGGACGTTCTTTTTGCATATGCAGTACTTGTAGTGTTTGTCCGGGGCACATAATGGGCAACAGTAGCAACTTCCCTCTGGGACATCCTCTTCATTCATGTCCACACACTCCAGGTAGTACCACTTGTAAGGGCACTTCTTACCGCTGCATTCAATCATTGGGCCCCCGATATCTATAACATGATATATCGTTATACAGCCATATTCTTAACATCAGATATGTATAACGCCAAACACATACTACATTCTCTGCTATTACGAGGATGTAGTTCATATGTATAACTTATGTTACATTATGTACACTGACTTCATGGGATTTCACATCAAGTCATCAAGTATGTCATCTAGACACAACTTTCAAAACTACTAGAATCTGAAATATACTGAATATGTAGTACCGATGAAATATTACCCCTATTCTGATCATTACAAAAGTTGTTACTTACCTGTCCTGCAGCAGCATAATTCGTATTGGTCATCTTCATCTTATGCTGGTATGACCAGATCAGGTTTCTTCATCTTATGCTGGTATGACCAGATCAGGTTTCACATCCAAGAATGGTCAGTGCAGCCAGAAGGACAAATGCTGATATAGTTAAGTTCAAGACGTCACCTGAGGCATTGAAGGACTCGCCAACATCAGTTTTGACATTCCTCTGGTCAAACATGTCGCGAATATGCGACAATGTCCCCCACTGATTCTGGGAAGATCCGTCAAAGAATATCCATCATGTTCTGAAACAATCAGTGTCACAGTTATGAGCGTTTCCTGTAAAAGTCGAACATAAAGTTGAGTTCGACAAAATCATAATTCTGAAACGGACGCTTAACAACTCGACCAACTTGCATCAATACCATCCTTTTGTGGAATTCCTGTGGTGCGGGCTCTGGTCCTATCAGTCTTTTGGTTCGAGTGGGCTCGTTCATTCTCGCTCTGTGGGCATCATGATGTTCACAAGAGAGCCCATAACATAGAATGGTCTTCAAAATCCCATCCCTCTTCGGAACATACTGATGAAGGTGTTTCAGAATTTCTACGGTGATACTGAGGGTTGATGGGTTTTCTTGAAACACGCCAAGATTCACCTGAAAATGAAAATAGTCATGTGTAATTCTCTCTCAGGTTCTTTGTGTGTGTGTGTGTGTATGTGTGTGTGCGCGTGCGTGTGCAATTGAGATTATTACAGTTTAGACTTACTATTTCACTCTTCTTGGGAGATTCCTTGCCGAACCTGTGTGGAATGTGGGTGACGGCTTTGAAGTGGGTGGTCACCCAAGGCATGTAGGCAAAAAGAATCCGGCCAACAATGATGTCCATTCTATCCAGCTCCCTTCTTCAAGCTCCTGAGCACTTGGTAGAAAAGCTTCCAGCGGAATTTCCTGCGCTTTCACCACATCGCAGTCATTTGGCAGGTGAAGAGTCTGGATTCGGTTCTTAGCGGCATACGCTAGGGCCCAGAGCATCATTTTGTTCTGGTGTTCAGTGTTCTGGTGTCTGGCTTTCACTACCGTGCCCACGTTGTCCCAGACAATTGTGTAGCCTTTAAAAGTGTCTGAAAGTTAAAACAGTATTATTTCAAAATGTTTAAAACATCACATCTAATACACTGTAAGTGACAGTCTGTAATGCATATTCATATATCAAATGTCCTCAGCAGCATAAATCATAACCACATTTTACTTGAACTCACCTTCATTCAGTGGCGAAAAAAACGATTCAACCTCATCAGTATCTGGCCGGGAGTCTCCATTAGTTGTTTGGGAGGTTGAGCTCCGCTCCTTGTCTAGGTCAGTACATGTGCTGACAGTGTCATTTGAACTACTGACTTCAGTCTGAACACTCTGAACATTGGCATCAGTGACATCGACATCACTGACATCTTCTGCACTCGGGTCGTGGATACCGGTCACTACGGTTCCCTGAAACATAAATCAGACATTAATAAAATTTGTTCCAAAGTAATGTATACGGTGTTTATAGATATTGATATCATGCCTAGTTTAAACATCATTTGAACCATGACATGAACATATTACATACAGACATCACAAATGGCAAATTTTCGTTACAGATTTGTATACCGTTTTCAGTTATATGATGCTCTATCGAAACGTCATTCTCGGAAACACCATCAACTCCTGGAACGACTCTAAAACCACATACCATTTGGGACTTCCATTTTAGTATCCTGTCGTCACTCCCTTGTCTCAATGATCTCAGCAATTGCAATGCTTTCGTACGGCTGACGCATATCCCAAGATGGTTGAGTGAGTGAGTTAACATTGAACGTCACATCGGCAATATTTCAGCCATACAGTGACGGGAACTTAACACTGAAATGGAATATATGTGTAATATAAAAACCTGTCAACAAAGGACAGTAAAAACACTAGAATATCACAGAAATGAATATAAAACCAGCATGAAAACCAAAACCCAAGATGTTTGAAATGCGCGAGCAGCTTAAATGACGAAATACACATTATCATTTTAGTGTAAATTGCGTAACTGTATAATCAATCATTGATTCATTCTCACCGAGAGATATGATGACACCTTTCGAAACTGGTAACATTGATTGGTGGGTGCATTCTTTGAGACATTTGTGATACTGCATAGGGCGACTGATCGGCGTGGATTCTTACATGCCGTCAACGGGCTGATAAGAGTAAGCATCAGCACCGAAATGACGCTCTGTGCGCATCGCAACTCGTATTATTGACTTGGTTCCTTACAGAACATATAATATGCTGATGTATTGCACGTGCGCATGTGTCGGATGGACAATACGTGTCTTTGAATGCTCTGATAATGAGTATCTCTTTAGCCCAATATCGGGCTAAAATCGATACGTTTATTCAACCAAATTGTTCCAAACGAAGTATGGATGGTCTCCATGTCGATCGACGGTCAGTTTATTTGCTTCTTCTCAGCACACTACTTGTGAGTTAATATTTAATGTCACATCGGCAATATCTCAGCCATATCGTGACGAGAACGTTAAATACTGAAATGAAATATATGGATACTATAAAAACCTGTCAACGAGGGACAGTAAAACAACTAGAATATCACAATCTGGATTAAAACTAGTGTGGAAAGATAAAACTAATATCACTATTCGGACAATACAACATAAAAACAGGCTATAGATCGCCAACAACTGAAGGTAGATCACCATACTAGGGGCCATGGGGACTTACAGTACGTTTGCTACCTGCATGGTCCCTAGCTGGATTTACACCATCCCCTCAGCTGCTGGCGACTGTATCCAAGATTAGCCACAATTTAAAATGACACATATTCTACGATTAAAAAGTGGAAGATTAAATCTGACTTATACTGTTTTGGGACTTACGTACCCTCTCAGGAGGACAATAATTTTACGGTACTTCAACCCCCTTCGAGGATACAGCCACTAACAATCTTAAGTTGATAATTCAACTTCCAATTATAAAATAGTAATCTATTTACAAGTCATGTAACAGGTCTAATTCTTTTAAAAATGCAATGATTAAATGAGCACTAACATTACTAAAAAGATCCTTCATAGTTCTTGATTTAAAAAAGTTATCCCTTGTGATGGAATATTCCACACAGTCAAGCAAGACATGCATGACTGTGATTCTTTCATCACAAGGGATACAAAACGGAGGATCTTCACCTTTAAACAAATATTCATGTGTGTATCGTGTGTGGCCAATACGACATCGGCGCATGATGACCTCTTCAAATCTGGACTGACAACCCAAGTAGGTGTAACCAATATACGGTTTTATTGCATGTAATTTATTTATGCCCACTTGGGTGTCCCACTTCTTCTGCATCAGATCACGGATGTAAGTTCTAATGCTGGCTTTATAATCAGACTATGGAATAAGAAGTGGTGTTACAGATTTGTTGAGTGCTGCCTTGGCAGCAAGATCGGCCATTGCGTTACCGGAAATGCCTACATGGCTGGGTAACCAACAGAAGACGATGTCGTATTGGCCAGTAGCAAGATTATTATACAATTCAATAATGTCAATTAAAAGTGGATGTTTATATGATAAATTTTTAATCGCCTGGAGACAAGAAAGAGAGTCTGAATAGATTATATATTGTTTACGTTTAGGGTGTCTTTGAATATATTTAAGAGCTGTTAATATGGCGTTAGCTTCAGCTGTAAAAATAGAACTATCTGGTAATCTAGAAGATATTGTTCTGGATCCAATGACAGTGGCACAAGCCACAGCGCCACCATCCTTGGACCCATCTGTAAATAAGGATTTATAATTGCTATATTTATGTTTTAATTGATTATATTTTTGCTTATATTGTAATTCATTAGTCTCTGATGTTTTAAATGTGGTCAATGTTAGGTCTACTTGAGGCCTGACCAACTGCCAGGGAGGAGAAGAAAGAAGACGGGAGGGAGCTATGTTTTCCAGCTGAATCCCAGCAGCAGAAAGAAAAGGTTTAATTCTATGTCCCAGAGGCGGGACAAGAGAAGACTTTTTGTTGTATAAATCCTCATAAAGGGGATTGAAAACACAGTTATATGCAGGGTTAGAATGATCAGAGTATAATTTAGTAATGTATTGTAAAGCTAACTTTATACGGCGCTGCTCAAGAGAAGGTTCATCAGCCTCAACATAGAGACTGTCAATAGGTGAAGTTCTAAAAGATCCAAGACAAAGTCTCAGACCTTGATGGTGGACAGGATCAAGAAGCTTAAGATTGCTTTTGCAGGCTCCACCGTAAACGATTGAGCCATAATCAAGTTTACAACGAACTAGTGATCGATAGAGATGGAGAAGGGTAGCTTGATCCCCTCCCCATTTTGAATTTGAAACAACTTTCAACAAGTCAAGTGCTTTCAGGCATTTAGTTTTAAGTGATTTAATATGTGGTAAAAAAGTTAAATGTGAATCAGAGATTAGGCCCAAGAACTTGGCTTCCTTTACAACTTTAATGGGCGTCCCATCTAGAGACAGTTCAGGGTCTTTATGGGGTTTATATTTACGACAAAAATGTATGCAGTTAGTTTTCGATTTAGAAAATTTAAAGCCGTTTTCAAAACACCATTTATTTATTTTGTTTAAACAAAGCTGCAGTTGCCGTTCAATTGTATGCATATTTTTACAACGACAAGAAATATTAAAATCATCCACAAATAACGATCCATCAATTGAATCGTTTAAAACTTTTGATAAACTATTTATCTTGATGCTAAAAAGTGTGACAGACAGAATACTGCCTTGTGGAACACCCTGATCCTGATTGTAATGATCAGACAGGGTAGAACCCACTCGAACTTGAAACTGTCTGTTATTTAAAAAGTTGGCAATAAATTGAGGTAAACGACCTCGCAAGCCGAAGTCATGTAAGTCTTTTAAAATACCATATTTCCAGGTTGTGTCATATGCTTTTTCAAGATAAAAAAAGATAGACACAGCATGTTGTTTATTAATTAGTGCGTTTTTAACAAATGATTCTAAACGCACTAAGTGATCGACAGTACTTCTGTTTTTACGGAAACCACACTGTATATCAGTTATAAGGTTATTTGTTTCCAAGTACCAAACAAGTCGATTATTTATCATGCGTTCCATGGTCTTCCAAACACAGCTAGTTAACGAAATCGGCCGATAATTGGATGGATCCGTATGATCACGTCCAGGTTTAGGTATGGGTACTACTATGGCGTCACGCCATGATGAAGGAAAGTTACCCGATGTCCAAATATCATCAAAAATATTGAGAAGAGTTTCTAGGCAGGATTCTGGTAAGTGCTTCAGGAGTTGATAATGTATGTTATCAGCTCCTGTAGCAGTATCATGAGCTTGATCAAGAGCAGTATGGAGCTCATGAATAGAAAAAGTTTCATTATAATCTTCCCCATTTTCTGAGTTGAAATTAATAGTTTTCTTTTCTTGTTGTTTTTGATACTGTTGGAACTTAAGTTCATAATTAGAAGAGGAAGAGTGTTTAGCAAGGGTTTCACCCAGTTTATATGCGATATCTGACTTATCAGTAAGTACTTGATCTCCATGTTTAAGATGATTGACACTAGATTTAGTGCCCTTACCTTTAATTTTCTGGACCATGTTCCATACCTTGGACATAGGTGTCCGAGAATTTATTTTAGATACATAATTTTGCCAAGATTGGCGTTTGTTCTGTTTAAAAGTCCTCCGTGCTTTAGCATTTAAAATTTTAAATTTATTTAAATTATGCACCATGGGATGGCGACGGAAGTAATGCTCTGCTTTTTCCTTGCCTTCCTAGCTTGTTTGCACTCATCGTTGAACCATGGTTTTCTTATGTGTGGAACTACAGAGGAATTTGGTATATACTCATCAGCTATGGAGTTCAGTTGATCAGAAAAAGATTTAATAGCATCTGGAACGTCAATAAAACGTTCAGGTTTAAGTTTTTCAGCACACAGTGTTTCATATAAAGCCCAGTTAGCCTTTTTAAAATTTCGTCTTGAAGATGGAGGAACATCAGATGGAGTTATAGGTTTTAATACAGTAGGAAAATGGTCACTTCCACACAGTTCATCGTGGACTGACCATTCAAATTCATTTAGTAGTTCTGAATTTGTCAATGATAAGTCAAGAGCAGAATAGGTCCCCGTACCAGGGTGTAAATACGTGTTGGAACCATCATTATAAATACATAAATCATTATCAGAACAAAAGTCCTCCAACAATTTACCTTTAGTGTTTGTAGTTACACTACCCCAGAGTGGGTTGTGGCCATTTAAATCTCCCATTATAATACAGGGCTTCGGGAGCTGATCATACAGAGCTTGAATATCAGTTTTGGCAAACGCCAAAGACGGTGAAATATAAAGAGAACACGATGTAAACGCTACATGTAAAGTAATTCTCACTGCAACAGCTTGCAAATTAGTAATAAGTGAAACAGGGCTTTGAATAACGTTTTGTCTGACTAGAATGGATGATCCGCCAGTGGCCCTATCACCCGGAGGTGAAAAACAATGATATGCATTAAATTGACGAAGGTCAAATGTATCTGTTTGTTTTAAATATGTCTCTTGGAGACATATCGCTGAAGGTGTAAAATCTTGGACTAATAGCTGTAATTCATGTAAATTAGTCCTCAGTCCTCTGCAGTTCCACTGTAGAATATTATTGGAATAAGCTATCTTTTGGGGGGATTTATTGGGGATCTACCCCGCACTCTTTTGGAGGGCGACAAGCTATGTGCCCTAGAATGGACGTTTTCAGAAACGTCCATATCTTCAAGAGACCCATATTTATTGAACAATTGAATTTTGTTCTGTGACCCTTTTGGAGCTCTGCCAATTTGTTGTTTCGAAGCATCAGGCTTAGGCTTCGGTTTACTTTTAACAGGTGGCTGACTATCAGCTGTTGATTGAGACCTTGAGTGTGACTGAGATGGTGATGATGATGATTTGTGATCGGAAGAAGACTTTGATGAAGGAGGTATGGTCTTTTGTGTATTATGAGCTGTGTCTGTCTGAGTAGACTGTTCTGAGATAGACTGTGGAAGGTCAGGAGAGATAGACTGAGGAATATCTGAATTTACCCATGTCAGGTCAGTCTGACATGAGCTTGACGAAGTTAGTACTGGCGTAGTTGTTCCTTTTGATAAGGTTTCAGATGTTTTTGTGACAGAGGCGTACGTTTCAGTGTGCTCAGTAGATTGTACAATCTTTCTTGCTTCAGCAAAACTGACGTTCCTGGAAAATTTGACTTTGTTAATTTCCGTTTGCCTTTTCCAAATGGGACATTCTTTCGAAAAGGAGGAATGGTTTCCTGAACAGTTTGCACATTTTTTGTGAATACTGTCACAATCTTCGGTCACATGTGTATTCTCAGCACAGTGAGCACATGTAACAGACAATGTGCAAGTATTAACACCATGTCCATACTTTTGACACTTAAAGCAGCGCAGAGGATTTGGAATATGTAAGTCAACATTGAGATTGCAGTAACCTGCTTTGATTGACTTTGGAGGTGTTGGAGCCGAAAATGAAAACAGATATGTGTTGGTTTGGACAGTCACATTATTTTTCCGTGTTGTGAAACGTTTGACGAAAGATACTCCTTGATCTTTCATCTCGGACATTATATCGAGCTCAGTCATGTCTGCTAGAAGACGCTCACGGTCTCGAATTATGCCTTTGCTTGTATTCAGTGTTCTGTGGGCAGAAACTAATACCGGGACTCCGACAAACATATCAGTTGATAATAGGTTGGTAGCTTGTTGTTTTCTGCTACATTCAATCAGCAGTGAACCTGATCGCAAGCGTTTGATATCTTTTACCTCACCTGCAATGCCAGAGATACCTTTTGAAATTGCAAAGGGATTTAATTTTAAAGGAGTCTTGTCAAGGGTCTCAATAATCAAAAAACGTGGCCAGTGATCAATTTGTATAGACGGTCGATGTTGATCATCATTTTCCAGTTGACGTTTTGTTTTGTTGTTAGGGGTTTGGTAATCCATGATTATTGGTATATTGGTTCGTCATCCGAGCTCCCCACCCACCACGGAGTATCACAAGGACAATACTAAAGCAAGCGATCCTCCAGCTTACAGCACCAAGGATACTCGGATGATATACTCCAGCAGAAACATTAAAAATATTAACAGTTCCACCAGATTGGCCCATGAGCCACCGCCTTCTGGGCATAAGACTCTAGGCAAAGTTCATGTAATCAAAAATCAAGTCAAATAATATTCTATGAACAAAGGGAGCCAAGACTAAAATGTAAACAATTCCAAATCAAATTCTGTGCAATGACATAAAATCCATGTACAGGGCTTGGCATGACCAGCCGATTGGTTGAACCGGGCCCATTCAACCACCCGTCTAGGTGAAGTCAGGGCCGAAGTGGTGTGTTGAGCAATAGGAACACTGGTCCTGCTCCCATTGCCCTCAACCACCAGGATCCCCTCCTCCACCGACACAGGGCCGCAACCCACGGCAAACGGGTTGGTGGACCAAATATCCCCCCGGGTCCACTACGGGGGTGTCGGCGAGCTCTTGGCGTTACCCAGTACCCACCACGAGGAGGTGGCTCGCCACGGGTGCCCACTACTTGTGACGAGCGGGTCGGTGGAGATGAACCCAGGACCTCACACCCGTCAGTCCACTCTACAGACAGGTAAGATGGATCAGTGCAAGTTGATCAAGGATTGAATGATTCGAACAGTGATGCATTAAAAATGTTCAATGATCTATAATGTGCTAGGGACAAGAACTTCGAATCGTTGCACACAAAGGCTGACAACATGGCGTCAGACATGCACGAGCAACTCGCCGGACTTCGGACGGAGATTGTGGAGTTACAGACCAAAGTTAAAGGACTTGAGGAGAAATTAGAGGACCTTGAATCTAGAAGTCGACATGATAATCTGTTATTTCATCGACTGCATGGCTCATCGGGGGAAACCTGGGATCAGTCGGAAGAAATTTTGCGATCGTTTTTTAACTGACAGACTGGAAATGGATGAAGAAACAGTAACAATGTCATTGTGCGTGCTCATTGTCTAAATCCACGTAATCCTCAATCCCCTGTGATTGCTAAGTTTTTGAAGAGCAGTGATGAGAGCAAAGTGTTTATGCGTGCTCGTGATCAGTTAGGACGAGGTAGTAACCACCATGTAACAGAGGACTTCACACGGAAAGTGAGAGAGGACAGGCGTGCGCGTTCACCATGGTTTGTAGATGCTCGGAATGCTAACAAACGAGTGAGTGAGTTAATATTTAACGTCACATCGGCAATATTTCAGCCATATCGTGACGGGAAAAAACACTTAAATGGAATACATGTGTATTATAAAAACCTGTCAACAAATGACAGTAAAACAACTAGCATATCACAGAAAAGAATGTAAAACTAGTAATTATATGTAAAACAGTTCATCAATAGAGGACAATACTATACAAAAATGGGCTATAGATTGCTAACATATGAAAGTAGATCACCGTACCAGGGACCATGGGGACTTACAGTACTCTTCGTACCAGCATGGACCCTAGCTGGATCTACATCATCCCCGTAGCCGCCAGCAATTTCGGAAATCTAGCCATACAGTAAAAAGACACTTGATTCTAAAATTAAAAAACGTGGAAAGTTTGAAATTACTTTGAATGTTTGTGGATTTACGTACCGTCGCAGGAGGACGATAGTTTTACAGTACTTCAACCCCCTTTGAGGATACAGCCACTAACAAGCACAGTTACGAATAAAAACGTCCAATAATAAAATATCTATCTATTTACAATTCAGTTGGTAAATCTAAACAAACGAGTAAAAATGCGACAGAACAAACTAATCATCGATGGACTGACATATGTATATGACCACGACAAGAAAGGTCTTTTGAATTTCAGGTACATGTTTTTTATATGGTTGTGTAAAACTATAGTAATTAGTTACATTAACAAATATTTCTTAAATAATTTAAACTCTTGTGTAATTTTACTTTTCTTCCACTTTTAGTTGGACGAGAACTTTTTACCTGAATACCTCTTGCGTGGTGACGTAAGAAACAAAGGCGAGAGGCATTCAGTGTTTGTCACTGACCGGCAATTACAGCGCTTGGGTATGAGTACGCAGTGGTTCATGGACGCTACTTTGGAAGATTGTCAAAAGGCCGTTCCATCAGCTACTTATGATTCATGCTTTTGTGCGGGCTGGCAGGGACTTTAAGCTGGTGCCTCTTGTCTTTGTTATAGTGTCAAGGCGAAGGATATCTGATTATGTCAAGGTTTTCAATCACTTCCTAGAGGTTCTCCCGAAGAAGCCAATAATCATGAATTTGAGCTGTCTGCCTGGAAAACTGCGAGGATGACTCTATCCGACATCCGTATCCGTGGGTGTTTATTCCACATGACATAAGCAGTTTGGCGAAAATGTCAAGAACTAGATGTACAGGTACGTCCAATCTTCAATATATTAATACATTACAACATTTGATAATCTTTATGCGTTTCATATTCATATTTGTATATAATCATATTCATATGTGTATGTACTGTTTGAGGTAGCTTACATGGAGGGTGATCTTACATGAAAGGTGATGACATCCACAAGTTTGTGAGGAATCTAATAGCGCTCCCATTTCTTCCACCGGCTGATGTGTCAAGATTATTTCGGAGGATATCTGATCGGGTTCCAGCTTATGGCAAGATGCGCCAGCTCACAGACTACTTCCAAAGTCAGTGGACCCAACAGGATATGGAATGTCTATGTGTTTGTGTTGCCACAGTTAATACGAGACGAGATAAATACACGGTCTTATATTCTTTTCATTGTGCAGCAATAGGCTACAAACAGTAATCGTTATCGGTCAATTCCTTACTCGTGAATGTAATTATTGTAAATGTGTTGCCTGCGTATTTTACTGTAACTTTAATGCATTTGTTTTATGTACGTATAGGAGGGACCTGTGAAGGTCCCGGGTTAGAATAGGCTTTCAGCAACCCATGCTTGCCTTGAAAAAGGCGACTATGCTTGTCGCAAGAGAAGAGTAATGGCATCGGGTGGTCAGGCTCGTTGATTTGGTTGACACATGTCATCGGTTCCCAAATGCACAGATCAATGCTCATTTTGGTGATCCCTGGATTTTCTGGTCCAGAGTCAATTATTTACAGACGGTCGCGATACAGCTGGAATATTGTTGAGTGTGACATAAAACTAAATTCACTCACGTGTAGGAGTTAGCACACAGACCCCGAAACCAATGTATCCAAGCCGCGGCAAGCCTAGATGACCACGATATCAGAATTTTGTATTAGACCCTTTATATGTAAAATATGTTTCACACAGACACTAAATATACAGGGAAATGGCCCATGGTAGAATAGATCCTTAGTAACCCATACTTGCCACAAAAGGCGACTATGCCTGTTGTAAGAGGTAATGTGATCAGGTCTGACTTGCATGCTTTGTTGTCACATTTTTGTAACCCAGTGGCGCAGATCGATGCTCATGCTGTTGATCACTGTCTTGTCTGCTCCATAATCAAATATACTGAACATCATTGAAAACGCACCACCCCTAAAATTGTGGATTTCTGAGAGCAGAAGTGAGCAATCTATGTAAAGTTTACATATTTGTGTAGACCAATGTTTGATAAAGAAAAGAAGCAAAAAACAATCAAGCAAAACAGTGAGGATTTAATGCAGCTGACAATGAAATAAAGATGGGGTCAAAATGGAAAGTCAGTAGCGTGTATGACCTCCGTTAGCAGCAACACAAGCTGTGCAACGTCTCCTCATTGAACGGATAAGTCTCTGAATAAAGTCCTGAGGCACTGCATTCCACTCTTGCTGCAAGGCATTGTCGAGTTCCCCAAGGTTGTTGATCTGCGGACGACGTGCGAGGCGTTGGCCGATGTAATCCCACAAGTGTTCGATGGGTGACAAATCTGGTGACAATGCAGGCCAATGAAGTAGAGGAATGTTGTTGTTAGCAAGATACTGTATCGAAACACGTGCAGTGTGGGCTCGTGCATTGTCATGTTGAAATGTGTGCAGATCTTGATGCTGGTGAAAGAAGGGAACGGCGTTGTTCTGAAGAATGTTGTCACGGTAGTAAACGGCATTCACTCTGCCACGACAAACAATCAGAGCGGTTCTGTGGTGATAACTTATCCCTCCTCACACCATAATGATTCCTCCACCCCACCGATCGGTTTGCACAACACAATCCTGATGATAACGTTCACCCCGTCGACGCCATACCCGTAGACGCCCGTCAGCATTTCGCAAGTGAAAACGCGACTCGTCGGAGAACACCACACCATGCCAACGTCGTAACAACCACACACGATGCTGTTCAGCCCATTGTCGGCGTTCACAGCGATGCCTGTCAGTCAGGATGGGTCCAACGTAAGGGCGTCGACAACGTAACCCGGACGGTGGAAGCGCTGATCAAACCACGTCGACCCTGGACAGCGTTGGCGGTTCTGGCAGCGGGCAAGGTTCGATCCCGAATATGGCGCCGTACAATGTCTCGATCTTGACGAGGGGTGGTAACACGTGCCTGACCTGGGCGTTGCCGGTCCCTGCTGGTTCCTGTTTTGTTGGTATCTGTTAGCAAGCCGCAGAATGGTCGAATGATGACACCAAAATCGTCGTGCAATGTTTCTGCTTGAAGCGCCGACCTGCAACATACCCAAGGCCTGTTCTCGTTCCTCTGGTGACAATCTTGGCATGGCGAAAAAACTTTACTTACGAAAGTACTGCGAAAATGAGAACGGTTTTGTGCCGGAGGTCATTTATACCCCTGAACAGCATGCTTTCTGCATGCAATTTGTGCCCTTCGTGTGTGATGTGCATGAATTTTGTTGTTTTCATGTGATGTGTTCGATGATGTGTTCGAACGATCCGTTTTTTACTGTAGAGCGTTATTTACGATCTAGTGTGTTATTATCAAAATTCCCACCATTAATTTTCCATTTCCAAAAGATTCTATTGCCTTATTTCAAAATTTACAGGTGGTGCGTTTTCAATGATGTTCAGTATATTTACATACCGCCATCATAACGGTGAAATATTTCTGATAATGGTGTAAAAATATACTGAGTGATTATAAGGGAAGTTATCATGTGTTTTATCGTTTAATGTCTTCTTTCAACAATGACGTTTATAACAGCTGGACTGGACAATGCACCACGTGGCATTGGTCATATCTCCTTTGACTGCCCTAATGAGTGACCAAGTATCCAACTTGAAACATGGGGTGAAAGCTATTGCTGTAGACAAGGAAACCCCATATCAACATACGAGGGTTGGCTGAAAAGTTCTAAGCCTCACTGTGAAAAAAAGTTACAAAGTCCACGTTTGTAATTTATTTTTCTACGTAGTCCCCTTCCAAGTTCACACACTTTTGCCAGCGATGCTGCAAGGCCCGAATCCCGGTCAGGAAGAAATCTTCTTCAGCTACCCTAAAAAAGTCAGTCACAGCAGAAAAGACGTCATCATTACTTGCAAAATGGCGACCGGCGAGCTCCTTCTTCATTTTGATGAACAGGTGGAAGTCAGAAGGAGCCAAATCAGGTGAATAAGGAGGATGGTCAATGAGTTCAAAGCCACAATCGCGGATTGTTGACATGGCCACCACCGATTTGTGAACAGGCGCATTGTCTTGGTGGAAGAGGACACCTTTAGCGATCATCCCTCGTCGTTTGGCTTTGACTGCTTCTCGCAACTGGTTCAGTAGATCAGCATAGTATCTGCCGTTGATAGTTTGACCTTTTTCAAGATAATCAATGAGCAGATTACCCCTGGAATCCCAAAAGACTGATGCCATCACCTTTCCAGCTGAAGGAACAGACTTGGCTTTCTTCGGATCTGGTGAATCAGGATGCTTCCACTGTTTTGACTGTAGTTTTGTTTCTGGTTGAAAGTGATGTATCCAGGTCTCATCCATGGTTACAAATCGTGCCACAAAATCATCGGGATCTGCTTCAAAACGACGCAAATTGTCAAGGGACGTCTGGAACCTGACACGTTTCTGTTCTGCTGTCAAGAGCTTTGGCACCCATCTTGCAGAAACTTTAGTCATTCCTAATTCGTTGGTGATAATATGCTCAACCCTCTCATGAGAGATGCCCACTACACTAGCAATATGTCGAGTAGTCAATCGTCGATCATCCATCAACATATCGAGCACTCGCGTGATGTTTTCTGGAGTGGTTGCTGTTGAAGGCCTTCCTGAGCGTGGGTCATCATCAAGGCTTTGTCTGCCATGCTTAAATTCTGCAGCCCACTTCTTTACTGTGGAAAATGAAGGAGCATCATCCCCTAGAGTGGTGACCATGTCAGCATGTATCTGTGTTGGGCACATCCCTTTCTTTTGCAAGTACTTGATGACTGCCCTGTATTCAGTTTTGTCCATTTCTGATGATTTCGGAGGGTAGGTTTACTAAAAGAGCTGTAGTTGAGATAAAACTATTAGTACGTTTGTAGTTCTTGTGTCTATGATTCACTAAATGATTGTCCTCATTGGTGGCAAACACCTGTCTCTACCTGGTGGAGAAAAACCACTCAGGCTGAGAACTTTTCAGCCAACCCTCGTATACAGGGTGTGTGGAAATGTTGACAGTCGCTGTTTGCATGGTAACCTCAGACATCATTTTCCATGCACTTCAGCTATAACTGATTGGAATAGTTGTAAGCCTTTGTGAATACTTTGTTTCATACAGTTGAGTTGCACAATGCCAAAACGATTTTTAGCAAGATGGTGTTAATATTAATTGTAGTTGGATGAAGTTTGAAAAAGGATACTATCGCTGAGTAATGTTGGGTCATGCTTTTGTTTAGCGTCTGCTGAATTAGTGAAGTAACGTTACTAGAATTTCCTCATCCATCTTAATTAGGCACCCGTGGCGAGCCACCTCCTCGTGGTGGGTGCTGGGTAGCGCTAAGAGCTCGCCGACACCCCCGTAGTGGACCCGGGGGGATATTTGGTCCACCAACCCGTTTGCCGTGGGTTGCGGCCCTGTGTCGGTGGAGGAAGGGATCCTGGTGGTTGAGGGCAATAGGAGCCTGCAACCGTGTTCCTATTGCCTAACACACCACTTTGGCCCTGACTTCACCTAGACGGGTGGTAGAACTGGCCCGGTTCTATCAATCGGCTGGTCACGCCAAGCCCTGTGCATAGAATTTATTTTTGCACTTTTAACTTATTGGTATTGGTCCTTTTGATCTGAAATGTACACATATATCTTGACTTATTGGGTATTGGTCCTTTTGATTTGAAATGTACAAACATATATTGATGTATTACATTGCCTAGAGTCCTATGCCAGAAGGCGGTGGCTCATGGGCCAATCTGGTAATATGGGCCTCTGAAATCTGTGGTTCTTGGGAATGATGTCATGGACAGAACCAGCCTGACATTTATTCTTTTTGTTTTCATAGCTTTTCATGTCCCAATTGCTGGAGTATAACATCCCTGTAACCCTGGTCTTGCAGTTTGGTTTCCACTGCTATGTCGTCCTTGTTGACACTCGATGGCGGGTGGGGAGCGGGGATGTCGAATTTACTTCTTTACAACATGGCACACCTACAATAGGCTGGTTCTCGTTCTACAAATAAACGAAGACACGTAGAAACAGACACAATTTCATCGTCAGATGATGAATGTCCTGAAGTTAACCCTAATTCCTGGCCACGATTTCTGGTTGTGGAGGGAACTAACGGTACACCACTGAAGATCAATCCGTTTGTTATTTCAAAATCTATTGAGGGTATTTGTGGTACTGTGAAAAATGTCACTCGTCTTCGTAGTGGTTGTCTGCTGGTCGAATGTGCCACGAAACAGCAGTCTGTGAACTTGCTTACTGCTCACTACTTTGCTGATTCTGAGGTCACTGTCTCTGCACACAAGTCACTAAACACTTGTAAAGGCATTGTCCGGGATCGCTCAAAATGCCTATCTGACATGTCAGAGGATGACATTGTTGCAGAACTCAAATCGCAAGGTGTTATTTCTGTTAAACGTTTTACAAGGAAAGATCATGATAAAATTGTTTCTACAAATACTTACCTTTTGACATTTGCTCTCTCTAAACTTCCAGATTCTATCAAAGCTGGATATTTCAACCTTGGAGTGGATATATTTATCCCTAATCCACTTCGTTGCTTCAAATGTCAGCAATTTGGACATGGTGCCAGGTTCTGTAAGAATGCTTCAGTGTGCTTCCGTTGTAGTGAACAGCATGACGCCTCTGATTGCACAAATGAAGTCAAGTGTGCAAATTGCCATGGTAAGCACATGTCATCTTCGAAGATGTGTCCAAAATTTGAGAGAGAAGTCAAAATAAATAAAATCAAGTACTCAAACAACATCTCTTTTTCAGAAGCAAAAAAACTTGTAGCAGATCTTTCAACTGTAACTCCTTCCGCAAAATCTTACTCTGCAGCCGTGTCTTCCAGTGCTCACAAAGTGGATAATGGCTGCCAGACTGCAATATCCTGGGTGTTGAACAAACAAATAAAATTGTATACCATTTCTGGTGAATCTACATCGGAGACTCAGACTGAGACATCTCCGAAGCCTGTGACGGAGACACCCGCTGTGTCCCAATCTGCTGAGTCCCAACCAGCAACAATCACAGAACGTTTAACGAAAAAAGAAAGAAAGTCGTTAAAAAAGAAAGAATCAAGAACTCTGAAACATGTTGAGGTCCCAGTGCCTTTGACGGTCCCTGTGGAGGTTCATAATCCATTTGAGCCTTTACACATGGATATCACTCCGCAGATTAGTGAGCGGAGTAGAAACTGTCCCAGATCTCCTGTAGAACCTCCATGAGTTCTCAAAATATACTACAGTGGAACTGTAGAGGCATACGGAATAATTTTAATGATTTACAGCTTTTAATTCAAGACTTTAAACCATCAGCAATATGTTTACAGGAAACATACCTCAAATCCACAGATAATTTTGATTTAAGGCACTATAATGCCTACAACTGTTTCTCCCCTCCAGGTGCTAAGGCTACTGGGGGGTCCGCTATTTTGGTGAATCATGGAACTATCCACAGCACTGTTCCTCTCAATACCCCTCTTCAGGCAGTTGCAGTGCGTGTTACTCTGCATATTGTTGTCACATTGTGTTCATTGTATATTCCGCCATCATCGTCTCTGCAGCAATCTGATCTTCAGATGCTTTATGATCAACTACCAAAACCTTGCATTATCATGGGAGATTTAAATGGTCATAATCCGCTTTGGGGTAGCAATAACACCAACACAAAAGGAAAGATTCTTGAGGATTTCTTCACCAATTCTGATTTATGTATTTTCAATGATAATTCTAACACATATCTTCACCTTGCAACTGGCTCATACTCCTCTCTAGATTTAACAGTTGCGGATACCAGCTTATACAATGAATTTGAATGGTCAGTCCACGATGATCTTTGTGGAAGTGATCATTTTCCCATTATACTCACAGCCATACACCCAAGTGATGCTGCACCGTCGTCTAGGTGGAACTTTAACAAGGCAGATTGGTCTTTATTTGAGACCTTATGCACAAACAGATTAAAACCCGAAATCTTTTTAAATGCGTCTGATCCTATTCAGCTGATTTCTGGTGAATTAAATATGATTGCTGATGATTGTATTCCCAAATCCTCTATGGTTCCACACATTCGTAAACCATGGTTTACCATTGACTGCAAACAAGCTCGAAAAGCTAGAAAAAAGGCAGAAAAATATTTTCGCCGGCATTCAACAGTCCATAATTTAAACCAATTTAAAATTTCAAACGCCAAGGCTCGTCGTACATTTAAACAGCATAAACGAGAGTCATGGCAAAACTATGTTTCCAAAATAACCTCACGAACACCTATTTCTAAGGTATGGAATATGGTGAAGAAGATTAAAGGTAAAGGTTCCAAATGTAGTGTACACCATCTTAAAGAGGGAGACAATTTTTTAACAGAAAAATCTGATATTGCTAACAAGATAGGTGAAACATTAGCTAAACATTCCTCCTCATCCAATTATCCACCAACCTTTCAGAAGTTTAAAAATCAGCAAGAAAAAAAGTCAATTAATTTTAGTTCAGATAATGGAGAGGATTATAATGAAATCTTTTCAATTCATGAGCTCCATACTGCACTTGGGCAAGCCCATGACACTGCTTCAGGAGCCGATAATATTCATTATCAGCTCCTTAAACATCTACCTGACTCGTGTTTAGAAACATTACTGAATATCTTTGACAGAATCTGGACTTCTGGTAATTTCCCACCATCATGGCGCAATGCCATAATCATTCCTATTCCTAAACCTGGCCGGGATCATACAGATCCATCTAATTACAGACCAATTTCTTTAACTAGCTGTGTTTGCAAGACAATGGAACGTATGGTTAATAATCGTCTAGTTTGGTACCTGGAAACCAACAACCTTATCACTGACATTCAATGTGGTTTCCGGAAAAATCGTAGTACCATCGATCATTTGGTACGCTTAGAGTCTTTCATCAAACATTCCATGCTTCATAAACAACATGCTGTATCGATTTTTTTCGATCTTGAAAAGGCATATGATACGACATGGAAGTATGGCATTTTGAAAGATCTCCATGATTTTGGTTTGAGGGGTCGTTTACCCCTTTTTATATCACAGTTTTTAGAAGACAGACAATTTCAAGTCCGAGTGGGGTCTACCCTGTCTGATCATTACAGTCAGGATCAGGGTGTTCCACAAGGCTGTATTTTGTCAGTAACATTGTTTAGTGTTAAGATAAACAGTTTATCAAAAGTTTTAAACGATTCAATTGATGGATCGTTATTTGTGGATGATTTTAATATTTCTTGTCGTGGGAAAAATATGCATACCATTGAGCGGCAACTGCAGTTGTGTTTAAATAAGATTAATAAATGGTGTCTTGAAAACGGTTTCAAATTTTCTAAAACCAAGAGTAATTGTATACATTTTTGTAGAAAGTATAAGCCGCATAAAGACCCTGAACTGTTTCTCAATGAAACTCCCATTACAGTTGTAAAGGAGGCCAAGTTCTTGGGTTTAATTTTTGACTCACATTTAACGTTTCTACCACATATCAAATCCCTCAAAACTAAATGCCTGAAGGCACTTGACTTGTTGAAAGTTGTTTCACATTCTAAGTGGGGAGGGGATCAAGCTACCCTCTTAAAAAATTTATCGATCATTGATCCGTTCGAAACTTGATTATGGTTCCATTATATATGGTGGAGCCTGCAAAAGCAACCTAAAACTTTTAGATTCTGTTCACCATCAAGGTTTGAGACTTTGTCTTGGCTCTTTTCGAACATCACCTGTCGACAGCCTCTATGTCGAGGCTGATGAACCATGTCTTCATCAACGCCGTATAAAATTAACTTTACAGTATGTAACAAAATTGTGTTCCAACAAATCAAACCCTGCCTATAACTGTGTCTTTAATCCTTTGTATGAGGATTTGTATAACAAGCAGTCTTCTCTTGTTCCACCTCTTGGAATAAGAGTGAAACCTTTCCTTTCTGCTGCTGGCATTCAGCTAGAAAATATAGCTCCTTCCCGTTTACTTTCTTCTCCTCCTTGGCAATTGGTGAGACCACAAGTTGACCTTACACTGACAACATTTAGAAAATCAGAGACTAATCAATTACAATATAAACAAGAATTTAATCAATTAAAAAGTAAATACAATACATACAAATCCTTATTCACTGATGGATCCAAGGGTGATGGTGCAGTGGCTTGTGCCACAGTCATTGGGTCCAAAACAATCTCTTCCAGATTGCCGGCTCACAGCTCTATTTTCACAGCGGAAGCAAACGCCATATTAACAGCTCTTAAATATATTGCAAGACACCCTAAACATAAACAGTATATAATCTATTCAGACTCTCTTTCTTGCCTTCAGGCTATTAAAAATCTCTCTTCCAAACATCCACTTTTAACAGAAATTATTGAACTGTTTAATAATCTTGCTACCGGCCAATACGACATCGTCTTTTGTTGGTTACCTAGCCATGTTGGCATTTCTGGGAACACAATGGCTGATCTTGCTGCCAAGGAAGCACTCAACAAATCTGTGACACCACTTTTCATTCCATATTCAGATTATAAAGCTACCATTAGATCTTACATCCGTGACCTGATGCAGAAGAAGTGGGACACCCAAGTAGGCATTAATAAATTACATGCAATAAAACCATATGTCGGTTACACCTACTTGGGTTGTCAGTCCAGATATCAAGAGGTCATTATACGACGATGTCGTATTGGCCACACCAGGTATACGCATGAATATCTTTTGAAAGGCGAGGATCCTCCGTTCTGCATCCCTTGTGATGAAATAATCACGGTCAAGCATGTCTTGCTTGACTGTGTTGAATATTCCATCACAAGGGACAATTATTTCAAATCAAGAACTATGATGGACCTTTTTAGTAACGTAAGTTCTCATTTAATTTTTGCATTTTTAAAAGAATTAGATTTGTTATCTGACTTGTAAATATCTAAACATTTTATGATTGGAAGTTGAATTAGTAACTGAGATCGTTAGTGGCTGTATCCTCGAAGGGGGTTGAAGTACCGTAAAATAATTGTCCTCCTGAGAGGGTACGTAAGTCCCAAAACATTTGAGGTCAAATTTAATTTTCCATTTTTTTGTAGCTGTAGTATTTCTGTCATTTTAATTTGTGGCTAATCTTGCATTCAATCTCCAGCAGCTGAGGGGATGGTGTAAATCCAGCTAGGGTCTATGCAGGTAGCAAAAGTAATGTAAGTCCCCATGGTCCCTAGTATGGTGATCTACCTTCAGTTGTTGGCGATCTATAGAGCCTGTTTTTATGGTATTGTGTGAATAGTAATGTTAGTTTTAACTTTCCAAGCTAGTTTTATTTATTATTGTGATACTCTAGTTGTTTTACTGTCCTTCGTTGACAGGTTGTTTACTATATATATAAATTCCTCTTTTCAAGACTGTTCTCGTCACGATATGGCTGGAAGATTGCCGATGTGACGTTAAATATTAACTCACTCACTCACTCACCCATCTTAATTAGTTTCGTCTTAGAAGCTTACGTACCGTTCTTGCAATCATGTGAATAATGGCATCTGGCCCTTTTCCTGCCCGGTAAATGAATAAACACACTGCACAGGCCCCGGGAAGGAGTACCCGCCTAACCCTCTCCAATACCACAACCCCTTTACCCCTCCCCCCCCCCCCCCACCTCCCCTTTAATCAGTATCGTCAGAAAACCAGCTCACTTCGATGTTTGGTTGCTACAGTAGCTTTTGGATTAGGCATGCTGATATCAGATATACGGGTAGTAGTCCACCGGGGTGTTCCCAGCAGTGTTTTAACATATACTGGCAGTAGGTGGGGAGGGATGGCTGTCACCTGTTGTTATGGTCGCAGTCTGGATCCTCGACGCACCAAACGGTCAATGAGGGATCTTGCATGTCAATCAGCGACAGAGCGATATGTGTGTCACAGATTTTGTGAAGAATTTTTCTTTTACCCACGAGTACATCAGAGAACAAAACAAAATGTGCACACCTGAATCCTATGGTGACTGCACCTCTAGGAAGTGGGCATGTCTATCTAAAATGTCCATGTTTTCAAGGGGACAACGTGTATATGTGGCAGTGACAGATTTTTGTATATTTTAACATGTTGTATATTGATTAGAATTCATGTAAATAAATTCTCCAAAATTCACTGCATAGTTTTAGTTATATTACTTAACCTATTACTCAGCCTGCCTTAACTATCGCTCACAGCCAGTTCACTGAGCAAGCTAACCGCATGTTCACCACACAATACAATTACATAAGCCCTTTCCCACTTAGGTCCTTTCGTCTTCATAGCCAGCTTGGGCAATCAGCTAAGCTTTACACCTTTTACACATTACAAGGTTTGCGGTCACTCCACATTCAACCGTCAGTTGTTGATATGACACGTTGATTTGACGGGACATACATTTGGACACAGTCTTTGGATCGCATTCTGAAGTAATTTGGCTATTTTATTTACTTATTGTTCATGCGATATCATATTTAGACATATCTAGTAGTTGTATAAGTGTTTGCTATTCTCAAATGCATAGTACTGTGTATTTGATGTTCTTATTGGTGTAAATGGCCCAATAAATACTCAGAATCCATTATAATTTAATATTAATAACCTGATTGATATAAGGCAAGGTGTGTGATAAACAGATGAACGCAAGTATGGTTTTGTAACCATGAATGAATGAATGAATAAATGAATAATTGTATATGTAGCAGTGTTATATATATTCGTAAAACTCATAAGTTCAATCATAATTCATCATGATCATTATCAAATCAAACATCATATTTCATAAACATCATTATCTGTTCCATGTTGTCTCAGTCTTTGCCGTTGAATGCCGCCTCTATAACATCTTCACCTTTTCCTTCTGTTTCCTGGAGCCCTGTCAACAGGGATTTCCCTTAATTTCCTCTCTATTCTTAGTCAGGTAACCCATTCTTTGGGATTTTCCCTTTTCTATTTATAGGTCACATCAAAGACTTCCTTTGATGTGCTACCTCCTTCCTTATTGGCTATTGTGTCCTCTGACCTCTTACTTCCTTTGGCCACCTGTTTTCCACCTCACTGCACTTGCTGTTGTTGAGCTGGAAACATATTTCCCTTCCTCAGGTATGGCCATTTTTCTATCTGTTTCCATCTGCCTCTATATTTCATAATTCTCTATCAAAAGGTGCAAAATGTCCTTCAAATAATAAAAGTATAATAATAAAAGTATTATTTAATTGATAATCATATTTATTGAGTTAAAAATATTAAATTATAAAATTGGTGTATATTTAAACATGGCTGATGCCATGTGCTCAAAGTTTATTCCATAGTGCAATATCTTTTACCTGGTCTCTGATATCTTAGATAATATATTTACCATAACTTACTGTGATAATTAAAACTATTTAATATTTGTTAAAAATTATTTACTTGGTTAAAGATTTTATGACTCCACTTGCTGTTGTTGAGCTGGAAACATATTTCCCTTCCTCAGGTTGGCTCAACAACAGCCTCATCCAGCACTGCAATAAATCATATTATCATCATCATTGTTGTCTGTCCTCTTGAGTCACAGCCCAGAGCCGAACCATACAACCACGGCTACAATTGGGCGCCCAACGTGGGGCTGTTGACTTCAAGACTCATCTTTCACCTCCATACTCATCTTCATTGGAGTGGAGCCTATATGGATGAACTCTATTAGGAGGACTATATGGTGATGAACATTCTGTGTTGCATTCTGAGGTGGCACAAATTGACCTTTTCTGGGGATTATTCTTGGATGTGTGTTTCATGGATTGACGATTCCTCTTGGGCAGTAAGTACTGTTTGTGCAGGGACTCTGTGAGCCCACAATATATGACTGCCGTTCAGCAGCAAGCTGACCGTACATGATACTTAAGACTGTACTTATCCATGGAGAACTGTTTCCTTCACATCCATATATGTGCCCCATGAACTTTTGCTGACTATATATGTGGAATGAACTGTTGATTGATTTATCATTCTTGTCATGATTATGTGTCATTCAATCGTTTCCTTAAAAAAAAAATTCAAGCATTTTATATACAATTTTCATCACATTTCTATTTCTATAACTTTGAACAGATTTCTATTTCTACAAGGTTGAATAGATTTATATTTTTACATTGTCCATATATCTATACTTTTACAGATTCTGCAGCTGTAACTTTCATTGATTTTCATAGATTTTATTCTAATCAAGTAGATAATTTGTTATAAAAGTTAAAACATCTTATATCACAGTTCAGTAAATACTTGCAGCAAACAGTTATCAAGTATAGCAATCAGAAATTAGTTTACTGGTATAAGGGTAAAGTTATTGCACCTTATTCACTCTCTGATCTCTTCTTCCTCTGACTGTTTCTCTCGGCGTTCTCGGGGTTTTCTTCCGCGTGTTCTCTACCGCTCTGGAGATTGTCCTTCCCTGCTTTTCGCGAATAATATCATGTCACATCTTGTGTTGTCTTGTTTCTTCATTCATTGATATTCATCATACCATTCTCATATTTGTCATGAGTTAGTTATCTCAAGCTGACAGTGTGGTGAGTTACTGTCACCTTGGCTACATCTTGATTACATCTGATATGCATATATGTTGACATCACTTTTGATGTTTTGACTGTTGGTAAGTTTGTTGGTCTGTTCCTTCCTTGGAGTTACTACAGTCCCTTGTTCATATTGGTTGCCCTTGGTGGTTATGCTTTATTTGTTGACATCTTGGTGATTGCATTCCAATTGTATCTTCAATTTTCCTGTTTACACCTCGGTGTTTACATTTATTGGTGACATCTTCCTGTTTATATTCCATATTACTTTGGTGTCTCACTTTGGCGTTTCGTTTGGCGCTTGTCCCTGACAGTCACACCTTGGTACAAATACACTCTTGTCCTTGAGGACACACATTTCTGAAAAAACATTTTAACTGTGTCTCAGATTATATATCTGGCATAGTTTGTCACTTTATATTCTGCATTGCAGAGTACCTTGATCTTTGACACAACATAGCATAATCACTTATTAACTTTATACATCCAAACTTAGTCATAACCATATATTCCAGTCTCTTGCATCCCATCTTGTATCCTTTCTGGAGGAATTACATTCTTCATCTTCACCACGACATTTACTATTCTTAGGCTTAGAAAGTAATGTTGCAAATTGTTGGATCTTAACTTGTGAGATTCTTTTTGCCTTTAGTTAGGTACATTGTACATACTCAGTTATCATCAGTTACTTTTGATACTTCAACATTACACCATTACACTTTGTGCATTAAGCTTGAATATTACTACACTTACTTGGTTACTTTGGACTGCTTCACAATGGCTGAACACAGTTTGGAACGTGTAGACCCAGACGTTGTCGAAGCTATGGAATGTCTGCAACATCTTCCTAGGTCCTTACGTACTGGAGTTCTGCATCGGCTAGCAGATGATATCTCCAATCAAATGCAAAATACTTACTGTATCGGGGCTGAAGGTGGGCACCCAATGAATGTGACTCACTCTATACCACCTCCAGCTTACAGGAACACACCACTGCCTCGTGGACCCTCCCAGTTCTCTACAGTTCCTAGGAGTTCTGGGGATGATTTCCCAGTCATGCAGTTGGAGGAGAGTCCCTTGCTGAATTTACCTGCATCATTATCCAGGTCGCAGGGCTCTATTCCCATTCCACGCCTTGTTCCGCCTCAGGGCACATCAACACCTTACCCTCAGGGCATTTCGACACCATACCCTCAGAGTACCACACCATACTCTACCACTGTACATACTGCAGACTGGCCTCAGCTTTCAGCACCAGTTCCAACACCACTTCACATAGGCTCTCATCAACCCAGTGTTCGTTGTCCTCCTCCTTTACAACCTAGTCAGACAACATACATGCCCATTATAAATTCACCCAGTCCAAAACTCTCTTCCTTTTCAGGAAATGGGGCTAAGGGTGAGGTGAGATACTCACAATGGCGCTTGGAGATTGTTGGTTGTCGCAGGGAGAATTCTTATTCTGACACTGCAATACTTAATGCTATGAGGAGGTCTGCTAAGGGTTCAGCGGCTGGTTTGCTTTGTGGGCTATCAGAGTCTGTTTCCTTGGACACTGCCCTTGAGCAGTTAGATGTGGTCTTTGGAAACGTCATGCCTGGCGAGACTCTGATGGAGAAGTTTTATACTGCTCGTCAAGCTGGGACCGAATCAGTGGCTGAGTGGAGTTGTCGTCTCTGCGAGTTGATCTCAAAGATTGAGACATCTGGCACACTCCCTCCTACTGCAGCTACTGGTCTGCTTCGAAGCCGTTTCTGGATGGGTCTTTCTCGTGATGACCTGAAGCAGGCAACTCGTCACCACTTTGATTCGGGTCTAGAATTTAACAAGCTCTTGCTTGCTGTTCGCTGAGTTGAAGAAGAGTTGACATCCCCTCGAGAAGCGCATCTGATGCAATCATCTTCATCGCAGCCAACAAGCCAGCAGATGGATGATGTGATTTCTCGCTTAAAGGAACTGAGTAAGGATCTTAGAGTCCTAGGGGAAAGGGTAAAGACATTGGAAAACCATGCCCATGGCAATTCTCAACATAAAACATTGACAAACAAAACAGTTACATAAATAAGTCCAAACCCTCTGGGAATTCCTCTTCTCGTTCCCACACTACTTCCTCAGGTCCTTCTATTGGTTCCTCTGGTCCTGTTACTGGTTCATCTGGTTATTCAGGTTCTTTAGCTACCTCACAACCAACTTCCAGTCAGACGTATTGCTTTGATTGTGGGGCTCCTGGTGTTAAAAGAGGGCATTATGGTTGTTCTTTAAACTCCTAAGAGTTCAAACTATGGAGCGAGTGTTGGACTCTGAAAATAGCTCCAATCCAATCCCGTCAAATCTTGTGGGACCATCTAATGTAGCTACTGTGGAAGTTGAAGGTATTTCCTGTAGTGTTCTCTTGGACACGGGATCCCAGATCTCAAGCATGTCGGAAGCCTTCCATCAGCGGAATCTCAAACATCTTCCTATTCTGGACCTTGGGTCACTTTTAGATCTAAAAGGTGCTGGGGATTGTAAGCTACCCTATCTTGGGTATGTTAATACAGTCATTGATGTTCCAAGTGACTTTCTTGGTGAAGCTGTACAGGTACCCTCCCCTATTCTCATCGTACCTACAACACAATATCACCACAAAGTGCCCTTAGTTCTTGGTACCAATGTTATGGATTATGCTTGCCGTTTACTGGGTTCACCTATTTCGAGTTTATCCTCGCCAGCATGGACTTGGGCACGTCAGTGGCTTGTTAATTCTCAGGCTGATCTTGATCATGTTGAAAGTGTGCGAACAACAAGTTCAATTACTATCCCTGCCTTCTGCAATCAGATTGTTACTGGTATTTGCAGGGGTAAGCCACCACAAAAAGGAAAACACTTCTTAGCCTCTCCTTCTCCTACACTTCCTGGTTCTCTTAACCTTGTTAATGGTATTGTGAACTTTAAGTCCAGTCAGTCAACAACTAGGGTTAAGGTTGAAGTCGCGAATCCTTCTTCTAAAGCAATCACCATTCCATCCAAGACAGTTCTTTGCTGCTTGGAGCAAGTTGATTTGCTTGAAGGTCTTCCATCCGATGATGGGCCAACTATTCCTGGATCGCCCGAACCACTTACTTTGTTCAATCTATCTTCTCTTTCTTTGTCTTATACCCCGGAACAAATCTCCCAGTTGAAGTCTCTCCTATCTGAGTTTGAGGATGTTTTTAGTAAGTCTGATTTAGATATGGGACACACAGACTTAGTGACACATAGGATTGAGCTCACAGACGAACAACCATTTAAGGAAAGACATCGTCGCATTCCGCCTTCTATGTATCAAGAGGTTAGGGATCATCTTAGACAAATGTTAGATGCTAAGGTCATACGCCCTTCTACAAGTCCCTATGCTTCTCCTGTGGTACTCGTACGCAAGAAAGATTCCTCTCTGAGATTTTGCATTGATTTTAGAGAATTGAACAAGCGCACCATTCGCGATTCATATGCTCTACCAAGGATAGAGGAGACCCTTGATGCACTACATGGCGCTCGGTACTTTTCGTGTCTTGATTTAAAGTCAGGATACTGGCAAGTAGAAGTTGCAGAAGATCACAAACCTCGTACCGCTTTTACAGTAGGACCGTTAGGATTTTATGAGTGTAATTCGATGCCTTTTGGTCTCACAAATGCTCCAGCAACTTTCCAGCGTCTCATGGAACGGTGTATGGGCGATATGCATCTCTTGCAATGCCTAATTTATCTCGATGACGTCATTGTGTTTTCTAAGACCTTTGACGAGCATCTGGATCGATTACGAGCAATCTTTCAACGATTGCGTGAGAATGGCCTCAAGTTAAAACCCTCGAAGTGCCAATTCTTGCAGACCTCAGTGAAATATCTGGGTCACATCATTTCTGAGGATGGCATCACTACAGATCCTGAGAAAATTGCAACCCTTCAGACGTGGCCAGTTCCACAAAATGTAGACAATGTTCGTCGTTTCTTGGGTTTCTCAGGATATTACCGGCGTTTTGTTCCTGATTATGCCAAAATTGCCAAACCTCTCACAAATATGTTAGCTGGACTTTGTGGAAAGAAATCCAGCAAGAGTAAGACAGATATGCAGTGGAGTTGGGGTCCACAGCAACAGACTGCCTTCAGTGAACTTGTGAGCAAGCTCAGCAGTGCTCCTGTTTGTGAAGGCCTTGGTGCAATTTTATATCAGACGCAGGAGGGTAACAAACGAGTGATAGCCTATGCTGGCCGAGGACTGTTTCGGTCAGAGCGCAATTATTCAGCGCACAAATCAGAGTTTCTTGCTCTCAAATGGGCCGTTACAAAAAAATTCCATGATTATTTGTACGGTAACCATTTCACTGTGTGGACTGATAACAACCCCCTGACTTATGTTTTGACCTCTGCAAAATTGGATGCCTGTGGTCATCGCTGGCTCGCTGCCTATGCCCTCGGAGCCTATGACTTTTCCTTTGAATATATTCCAGGTTCAAAGAACAGAGATGCTGATGCATTGTCCAGACTGCCACGTGAGGTAATAGATATAAAGTCAGTTTCTGCTATCTGTAACTTGCAGACAACACCTTTCATGGAGACTTTATCAATCACAGACGACGTGTTGTGCCATATGACCTCTGTTGGCGATGTCAATTTTTCTGATATTGGAGCGGATTCCAAAATGCTGACATTCACTTCGCCTAATAAACAACCTTCTAGTACGACAGCAGGGTAATGGTGACGACCCCTACTTTCAGACAATTGTTCCCAAACCTCAGCGTGAGACGATAATCACACATCTTCATGATGGAATGGGTCATCTCGGTAGGGATTGGACTGTAGCACTTCTCCGTACCAGGTTCTATTGGCCTGGAATGCTGGGAGATGTGGAGAATCATATCCAGAGTTGTCAGCGCTGCATTCTCAGGAAAGCTCCCAATTTGACAGAAAGAGCACCTCTTGTTAATGTTCAGACGTCCCAACCAATGGAATTGGTCTGTATGGACTATCTTTTGCTTGAACCGTCCACAGGTGGATATGAAAATATCCTCGTGATATCTGATCACTTCACGAAATACCTACTCGAAATCAGACTGCAAGGACAACTGCAAAGGCACTGTTTGAGAACTTTATTGTTCATTATGGTGCGCCGGGCAGACTGCATTCTGATCAGGGGCGTAATTTTGAGAGTGATGTGATTAAGCAGCTCTGCAGCATTATGGGCATTAAGAAGTCGCATACCACGCCTTACCACCCGATGGGGAACGGCTTGGTTGAACGGTTTAACCGCACGCTTCTGGGAATGCTGGGTACTTTGCATGACCATGAAAAGGCAAGGTGGAAAGATCACCTATCTCATCTGGTCCATGCCTACAACAGCACAGTTCACGAATCCACCGGGTATTCTCCTTTCTACCTCATGTTTGGTAGAAATCCCTGATTACCTGTCGACGTTGCATTAGGTTTACCCTTGGCCACCACATCTCCATCCACTTATACGCAGTTTGCTGCTGATTTGAAGCGCAGATTGAATTCTGCATATGAGTTGGCATTATCAAACCTTGACAGGGCCCGAACTAAACAGCGGAAAGCTTACAACCTGAAAGCTCATGGTGCAACAGTCAAGGTTGGAGATGTAGTCGGCATTCGAGGTAAACAAAAGCTTGCAAATCGATGGGAAGAAGATTTCTACGTCGTGGAAGAGCAACCGAATGTAGGCATTCCAGTTTTTCAAGTCCGTAAGGAAGGGACCGCTGAATGTCGTGTTCTCCACCGCAACATGCTTCTCCCAATCGGAACTGATGGGAAACCACTTCCCAAACCATGTGGTACTTCGCCACAGTTAAATGTGTCAGACACATCGGTTGAATTGTCTCATTCACCTCTGGAGTTATCCTCGCCCGAACAGGATGTGGGAGTCTGCAACACTTCCGAGGCTGACACTTCAACAACTCAGTCTGACACATCCCTACAATTTCAAGATCAGCACAATCAGGCATTATCGCCGATATCAACAACACCAGTGCCTTCTGATTTGACAACACCTGGATCTGGCCCCTCTGGGGTACGTCGGCCACAGCGCACCCGTTTCAAACCGAAATGGATGAAGGATGGTCAGTGGGAGATCAAGCAGAATGTTGTCTGGGTCTGATTACCATTTGTACTGCTAGCCAGTCTTCTGATTACCAGTTTTCTGGTTTGTGATGTATTTGTTATATTCACCTTTACTATACTGATCAGACTGATTAGTTAATGGCGAGGACGCCATTTCCCAAAGGGGGGGTGAATGTAGCAGTGTTATATATATTCGTAAAACTCATAAGTTCAATCATAATTCATCATGATCATGATCATTATCAAATCAAACATCATATTTCATAAACATCATTATCTGTTCCATGTTGTCTCAGTCTTTGCCGTTGAATGCCGCCTCTATAACATCTTCACCTTTTCCTTCTGTTTCCTGGAGCCCTGTCAACAGGGATTTCCCTTAATTTCCTCTCTATTCTAAGTCAGGTAACCCATTCTTTGGGATTTTCCCTTTTCTATTTATAGGTCACATCAAAGACTTCCTTTGATGTGCTACCTCCTTCCTTATTGGCTATTGTGTCCTCTGACCTCTTACTTCCTTTGGCCACCTGTTTTCCACCTCACTCCACTTGCTGTTGTTGAGCTGGAAACATGTTTCCCTTCCTCAGGTATGGCCATTTTTCTATCTGTTTCCATCTGCCTCTATATTTCATAATTCTCTATCAAAAGGTGCAAAATGTCCTTCAAATAATAAAAGTATAATAATAAAAGTATTATTTAATTGATAATCATATTGATTGAGTTAAAAATATTAAATTATAAAATTGGTGTATATTTAAACATGGCTGATGCCATGTGCTCAAAGTTTATTCCATAGTGCAATATCTTTTACCTGGTCTCTGATATCTTAGATAATATATTTAGCATAACTTACTGTGATATTTAAAACTATTTAATATTTGTTAAAAATTATTTACTTGGTTAAAGATTTTATGACTCCACTTGCTGTTGTTGAGCTGGAAACATATTTCCCTTCCTCAGGTTGGCTCAACAACAGCCTCATCCAGCACTGCAATAAATCATATTATCATCATCATTGTTGTCTGTCCTCTTGAGTCACAGCCCAGAGCCGAACCATACAACCACGGCTACATATACTGAACATCATTGAAAACGCACCACCTGTAAATTTTGAAATAAGGCAATAGAATCTTTTGGAAATGGAAAATTAATGGTGGGAATTTTGAACACACTAGATCGTAAATAACGCTCTACAGTAAAAAACGGATCGTTCGAACACATCATCGAACACCTCACATGAAAACAACAAAATTCATGCACATCACACACGAAGGGCACAAATTGCATGCAGAAAGCATGCTGTTCAGGGGTATAAATGACCTTCGGCACAAAACCGTTCTCATTTTCGCAGTACTTTCGTAAGTAAAGTTTTTTCGCCATGCCAAGATTGTCACCAGAGGAACGAGAACAGGCCTTGGGTATGTTGCAGGTCGGCGCTTCAAGCAGAAACATTGCACGACGATTTGGGTGTCATCATTCGACCGTTCTGAGGCTTGCTAACAGATACCAACAAACAGGAACCAGCAGGGACCGGCAACGCCCAGGTCAGGCACGTGTTACCACCCCTCGTCAAGATCGAGACATTGTACGGCGCCATATTCGGGATCGAACCTTGCCCGCTGCCAGAACCGCCAACGCTGTCCAGGGTCGACGTGGTTTGATCAGCGCGTCCACCGTCCGACGCCGTCTCCGTGCGGCAGGGTTACGTTGTCGACGCCCTTACGTTGGACCCATCCTGACTGACAGGCATCGCCGTGAACGCCGACAATGGGCTGAACAGCATCGTGTGTGGTTGTTACGACGTTGGCATGGTGTGGTGTTCTCCGACGAGTCGCGTTTTCACTTGCGAAATGCTGACGGGCGTCTACGGGTATGGCGTCGACGGGGTGAACGTTATCATCAGGATTGTGTTGTGCAAACCGATCGGTGGGGTGGAGGAAGCATTATGGTGTGGGGAGTGATAAGTTATCACCACAGAACCGCTCTGATTGTTTGTCGTGGCAGAGTGAATGCCGTTTACTACCGTGACAACATTCTTCAGAACAACGTCGTTCCCTTCTTTCACCAGCATCAAGATCTGCACACATTTCAACATGACAATGCACGAGCCCACACTGCACGTGTTTCGATACAGTATCTGGCTAACAACAACATTCCTCTACTTCATTGGCCTGCATTGTCACCAGATTTGTCACCCATCGAACACTTGTGGGATTACATCGGCCAACGCCTCGCACGTCGTCCGCAGATCAACAACCTTGGGGAACTCGACAATGCCTTGCAGCAAGAGTGGAATGCAGTGCCTCAGGACTTTATTCAGAGACTTATCCGTTCAATGAGGAGACGTTGCACAGCTTGTGTTGCTGCTAACGGGGGTCATACACGCTACTGACTTTCCATTTTGACCCCATCTTTATTTCATTGTCAGCTGCATTAAATCTTCACTGTTTTGCTTGATTGTTTTTTGCTTCTTTTCTTTATCAAACATTGGTCTACACAAATATGTAAAATTTACATAGATTGCTCACTTCTGCTCTTAGAAATCCACAATTTTAGGGGTGGTGCGTTTTCAATGATGTTCAGTATATATACTACCGACAGAAATTAAGGGAACCAAGAAATTGAACGTAGATGACTGACTGTGACAGGGTCCGTTATCGTGGAGTATCTCCCAAACGCAACATCCAATGACAATGGAATTTCGCATAATGCATGCCCAGCACGTGCTACACGTGCATACAGAAGTTAACTCCTGTAAATGTACTGGAGAAGTCGCAATCACTAATGCAATAGAGATTGACACTAACTGACAGAAATGCCTCCGAGGCAGTATCTCGGTGAAGCAACAAAATGGAGAATTGTGGGGATGATAGAAGAAGGGGGGGGGGGGGGGGGGGGGGATCATTATGTGAAGTTGCCCGGCAGATGGGTAAATCAAAAAGTGAAATTTCACGCCTGTGGGATAAGTACCGTCAAACGGGTGGGGTTGCAACGAGACCTGGGCGTGGTAGACCAAAATCAACGACACCACGACAGGATCGTCTCATTACGTTAATTGCTCTACGCGATAGGTTTAAATCGGCCCCTGCCATCAAAAGAGAATTCCGCACACTCACTGGAAGACGCATTTCAACCTCAACCGTTAAAAACCGTCTCTATCAAGCTCGTCTGAAAGCAAGACGGCCTTTTAAGGTTGTCACCCTTTCAGCTCACCATAAGCGCCAAAGATTGGCATGGGCTAGGCAGCATCAGGGACAGGCAAGGCGCCACTGGCGTTACACCATGTTCTCTGATGAGTCAAGGTTTTGCCTACGATTCACAGATGGAAGAAAACGTTGTTGGCGTCGGAGCGGGGAGCGATATGCCAGAGCAGCAATTCTTGACCATGATCGATATTGGGGTGGTAGTGTCATGGTGTGGGGTGGGATTACGCATGACAGACGATCTGATTTGGTCATCACTAACGGAGCCATGACTGGTCAGCGATACGTTGACCAAATATTGCGTCCTGTTGTGGCTCCATTGGCTAGAGTTATCGGCCGAAATTTTGTATTCCAAGATGATAATGCCAGACCACAACGGGCCCGAACTGTCTCCGCTTATCTCCGACAAGAAGGTATCCAGACATTGGACTGGCCCTCTAAGTCCCCAGACCTGTCCCCAATTGAACATCTCTGGGACGTTCTTGGTCGAAGGGTGTACGTCAGGGACCCAGGACCCGCCAACCTGGCCCAGCTTGGTGCAGCTCTCCAACAGGAATGGCGGGCAATACCACGGGCAACCATCCGGAAATTGATTAACAGCATGCCATCAAGGTGCCGTGAATGTGTTGCCCAAAATGGTGGACACACCAGATATTGAACTTGACGCCTAAAATTGATTTAGTGGATATTTAAAGCAGTTTCAAATTCGCTATTATTTCATTAGTTCCCTTATTTCTTGTCGGTAGTATATATTCGTATTAGCATGTCTGTACATATTAGTATTATTATTTCCTCTACAAACAATCATTTGATAGAGACAACAGCGTCCCCAGGTGTGAAATAAACCTAGGCCCACACACCTGGTAAGTTTATGTATTGTTTATATACCAGTATGATATAACTCAAATGGAAGACATTTTGTACAAAGTAATTGGTTACTGAAGCAGCTATCTTATAACGGTAATATATGAATATGTGTATTGCTACATCTATTTTATTGTACACCTGATTGTTGCAGGGTTATTGTTTTCACCTGTATTCATCACGAATAAACCGTTGGCCATTGAGGAACAACAAAAGCAGTTTCTGTTGTCTATGCGTGACTGACACAGCCCTGCTACATATAGACAACGATATCTGCACCCATAGCATTACTGAAGCAATTGATTGTGTGGTACGTATTTTCCCTTTAAGCGCTCTGTGTTGTGCATGAATAAATATACTTGATTCCCCCAACAGTGTTTCTTGTCGTGATATGAATGGTCTGTCCCCTCTGCAAGGAAATATTTGACAAATAACATAAAACACAGATAATTACGTTATACGTAAGCGTGATACACCCAGAGTGCGAGCGCTCATGACGAGTCGGCGAGTCGTGCGTACTTTTAATGAAGAACGTCTACCGAAACAGACTATAGAATCTGGCGCATGCGCACATTATGTCAGGTCGCTATCGTCGAAACAAGAAGTGATGGTAATGGGTCCATTAACAACTAAATGTATGGTCATTGTTACGAGTTTGTATTTTCTGTATATTTTGTTATTAAATTCAGTAATAATTATTGGGTCACAATGTTTAGTGTTTGGAATAATAAATATGGTGGGTCACATTTCGTTTGCTAGATGTCAGCACTTTTAGGAAGCTGGTTTTCCGGAATTTATCTGCTCTTAGTTTTCTATGTGTTTACTTCCGGGAGACTTATTCGAGGAATTCTACAGTGTTGACGATTGTCGTAAGTGCCCGAACTTTCGGGAAATGACTATATATATATATATATACACACACACACACACACACACACACACACACACACACACACACACACACACACACACACACACACACACACACACACACACACATATATATATATACACACATACATATATATATATACACATATATATATATACATATACATATACATACATACATTTATATATATACATATATACATATATATATATATATATATATATATATATATATATATATATATATATATATATATATATATATAAATAAAGGATGATTGCCGTGTTGAGGGCGACACTCAGTCATATTAACTGAAGGATATACATCACTGCCAACGCCTGACCTACATTAACCGCTGTCAGACCGATCGCTGTGTTTACATTCCGCATAGTTGATTCTCTCACACCAAGACTTTGGTGAGTTTGCAACTAGATATATTTTGTGACCAATTGCCTTAGAGTTTCTCACTTATATTGAATATTGTATTGTATTTAAGGAAAGAGTTCCGCCCGTACCTCCTCACATACTACTATCGTAAAGACTAATTCTGTTTATAAATCTTTTTGTGAAGTTATCTGTTGAATTAGTAGAATTTTGTTGGTGACCCATATTATGTCACGGTAACTTCGTGCTCATCATGTTCTCTTCGTGTTTTTTTAAATCGTATCCTTGGGTGCATTATTTGTTGTGGCAGATGTTTCACGTGCCTTGAGCTTATATATTGAGCAGTAAGGGCAACTTCGGCTCTTTCTTTCACTTGCTTTCCTGTCTCCTCAAACCATGTCTTCCGATGATCGATTCCCACCCAATCTGCCTAAAACTCCGTCTGCCGACCAATCTTGCACCGATCCCTTACTTAACCTCCTCTCTTCTGGTGACATCACTCTAGGTCAGGTAGACCGAGAGACGATTCAGACGATGACTCACTTGATTTTACTTCATTTTCCTCCCGACGTTATGACTGAGGGACATACGTCTGAAGACCAGGCCTTCTCTGTAAGTAACGTTTCGAGCACTGGTTTGTCTCACTAACGCATGCTATTTCGTCATCTACTTCACCAACACCACCCCCTCCATCTCCTGTTTCTATTAATACACATTCCCGACCTAAACGCACCATTAACCGTCCCGCTGGTTGCCTTGAATCGCAGTCCTCCAGTCCTTCGCCCCTGTTTCCTTCGGAAATGCAAGGCCAGAATCCGGCAACTAACTCCCCCCTACACCGGCCGCTCCCCCTTCAAGTACCCCTTCACCATCCTCCTCACCCACTGCAGCTGCACCTAACAAGCCATCAGTTTCTGATCCTACGCTCAGAGCTACCGTCCCCATTAATTTGTTTACGTTGTCGGCTAACTTGCGCACTCCTGAGAGTACGGGTATGGGCGGAATTCTTACCGAAAATACGGAAACACGAGGGGGTAATCGGCCGCTAGTTTCTGAACAGGATTTATGAAGGTGGTGTTCTCGGCCGCGATGCAGGGCCTTGACTGTATAAGATCGCGTTGCGGCTCTCGGCTAAAAGTGCGGTCATGAATCGACGAGAAAATAATATGTTCAAATTCACAACATGCCAACCGACAAAACCCGTGTCATGACGTGCGCTTCAACGCACTAATGACAAACCTGCTACATAACGACAGCCTAGCCTGATACAAAATATTCAATACATTCACAGAGCATCCTAACCCAAACTATTGCAGTGACTGACACGAAAAGTAAAGCATATTTACTTTGGGCTGCGTGCGCCAAAAATGTCCAGTTGATGGTGTTCCCCATTGACGATTTACTCTATACTTGTGGATTAATTAAGGTTTTCAATACAAATTCCCGTGCTGCTCAAGTTTTTCCCATAGGCCTCTCGAGCCCGGCATGTTTCACGAGCGAGCCTTGTACCCTGGGCCCGATTTCTCGAAACAAACTTAAGTTTTAACTCAAATCTCAAACTGAGTTTGACATTTTGAAACAGCTGAATTTTTTTTTATCTCAACTGCATTTTTTGGGCTAAAAAAGTCCAAACAACTAAAGAAATCTGTCCACCAAATTGAGATTGTCTACTATGTTTGAGCTGGATACCAATTTCCTTTCATTCTGGAAAATGCATGCTCCTGCATTTTCTCATATTTGAGCAAAAACTTGAACTTAAGTCAAAACTCAGACTTAAGTTTGTTTCGAGAAATCGGGTCCAGAACTAATGTATTCGGTCGAACACGCACAAAGATTTTCCGGGAACGTTTACCACTGGAACAGTTGCGTTCGGGCTAAGGTTCAGGCAAAACTTCATTACACAAACATACATTGGCTGTATGAAGAATGTTAATGTTTGAAGCTTGCTGAAGTGTGTCACTGACTTGTCTGTCTGGTGACTAAGGTGCAAGTGAGGGTTAAAAAGCATGCAATCTGAGAACAATAGGGTGAGCCACTCAACCAGAACATTTGCCCTGGCGTTAGCTAAACAAGTTGGTAGGGTGGTGACGGACCCAAGCACAGCTAAGTTAAAATATTTAAAGTGTAATATCACCTCATAATTAAAATCCTTTCACCCATATTACAAACTAATATCAACTGCTTATTAATACTAATACACATATATAAATTCTAATATTAGTAGCTGATACTAATACTAATAACTACTACTAATACCAATACTATATACTAATAACTAAAACTAATAACTAGAACTAATGCTAACACTAAAACTTATACTAATACTAATACTAACATACTACTAACAATTACACCGTATGAATATATGTCACTGCCACATTCATTCTTTCCTTCTTCTGCTGTTTCTGGTATTTCTGAAACTCAGGCACATAATTTGATGAAGACGAATGCTTGGCGAGAGTTTCACCAAGCTTATTGGCAATGTCAACCTTCTACGTCAATACATCGTCACCATCCTTCAGATGGTAGACCGTAGATTTGCAACCTTTGCCCTTTATTCGTTGAATCATGTTCAACACCTTCGAAATCGGTGTGCGTGAATTTATTTAGGATCCAGAAGTTTTGATTGACACTTGTTCTTGTTTGAAGGCGCGGCAAACCTTATCATCATAATTTAGAATTTTAACTTTACCTAAATTATGGTCTGTGGGATGTCGCCGAAAAAAAACAAACTTCTCGGCCTCCTTCCTACTCTTTCTGGCCTGTCAACATTCATCATTAAACCATGGTTTACGAATGTGTGGAGTTGCTGAGGACTTGGGTGTAGGTTCGTTAGCTATATTCTTCAGTTTATTAGAGAAAACGTGGACCGGATCCAGGGTATTGACAAAAACGTAAGGTTTTCAGTGCACAGTGTTCGAAATAATGGCCATTTGGCCAGTTTATTAAAATTCCATCTTGTTGCAGGTGGGTCATCAGTCGGATTTGAGGCTGAGAGAATTCTTGGAAAATGGTCACTTCAACAAAGGTCATCATGGGCTGACCATTCAAACTCATTATATATATCTGGATCTGAGAGTAACAAATCAAGTGCAGAATCCGTTCATGTTCCAGGATGTAATAAAGGAGATGATCCATCATTAAATATTCATGCGTTGTTATTGGATATAAAGTATTTTCCCGTTACTGTTAATACTGGTACTGACTGTGTTGAATATTCCATCACGAGGGTTAACTATTTTAAAACACGAACTATGAAGGATCTTTTTTGTAATTTTTAATCATTGCATTTGTGAAAGAATTAGATTTGTTGAGTGATTTGTAAATAGATAACGATTTTACTGTTGGTGGTTTAGATTAGTAACTAAGATTGTTAGTAGCTGTACCCTCAAAGGGGGTTGAGGTATTTTAAAATTATTGTCCTCCTGATAGGGTACGTAAGTCCTAATATTGTTCCAAGTCAACTTAAACTTACCAGGATTTTTAAACGTAGTATTTCTGTTGTTTTATGGCTAGTGTCTCTTACAATCACCAGCACCTGAAGGGATGATGTAAATCCAGCTAGGGTCCATGCAGGTAGCAAAGGTACTGTAAGTCCCCATGGTCCCTAGTGTGGTGATCTACCTTCAGCTGTTGGCGACCTATAGCCTGTTTGTATGTTGTATTGTCTTCTATAGTTAAAGTGCTGAAACATGACACTCAACAAGGGGAACCATAGAATTCCCAGCTTGAATCAATGAAAATGCTGTGTAAGCAAATATGGACCAGTAAATCCAGTAACTGACACTATGAGCATCCATCTGTGCAGTTGGGATACGGTGACATGGATGCATCAGCATCGGGTGTGATTATACCCAGATTTTAACATTTCAGAGACATTCTTGTTTTGATATTTTTTTCCAAATCCATTTCACGTGCAGTTTCCAATCTCTTCCCAAGAACCACAATGCGTAGAAAATGCTGAATGTGAGCTGATTAAAATTCGAGAACATTCTGAAAAATACATTTCAAGTCAATTTGAAATGTATTCTTGTGGCGGTATTCAAATATGCTACAGTAGTAACTGTCGCTAATAACCACAAGAATCATTAAATATTCTCATATTCCTTGTGCTGAAACGTAACACTAAGCAAGTGGAATCATACCATATACAGCTGGAACCAATGAAACTGTTTTCAGTGCTGTGTAAATGTTTATAAGGCTGTCGTGTTGATGGGCAAAACTACTTTCCTGACGACTACCCTAACGGTCCTTATTCACCATGAAGCTGTTAGGTCTGGTCGTTCTAGGTAAGTTGCTTCCTGTGTATTCAAAAATAGACTGTAACCATAACTTCCATAAGACCCTCTTGTATGCGTTAAACCAAACATGTCTGTACTGTGTTCCACTGGTACATTACACCCAGATTGTATCGATGGTACCTATTTCAGCACGGCTCCCTTGGGATCTGCATTCGCCGCCTTAAACGCGCATGCTGCATGTCGTTGGATAGCGGGACCCTGGCACCTGTTAATTTGGCAAATTTACAACCGAGCAAATAAGGTTTCTGTGATTTTAGGCTGTCTGATTTTCTTCCACAGAAGTTTCGGTGGAAGAATTTTCTTCCACCCAGCCTCCGGTGGATGTCGCTCGCGCCATTGTATTTCGGAAGCCTCTTGTCATATCTATGCGTATTATACATCGTTGAAAACCCGAGGAAACGCTCTCTCCCAAAAATGCAAACGCGAATCTTATGCTGCCCTTTGTGAGCAGTCCAGATTGAATCTCCCACGTAATGGTTTTTGTAATTTTATTGAACTTCAATTCTTCTATATGTCAGCAATCGTCATGCCACCATCATCCGGTTTATGATTTATGGCAACCACTCTTACGAGTCACTCCAGACAATGCATTTCTATTCTGCGCTGGAAAGCCATTTAAAACGTGTTATAGACAATGTAGAAAACGCACATGTTGCGCATTTAGTGGTGGAACTATACAGGTAATAATGTGCGAAATGCAACAAATACCAGTGGTGATATAGATTGACGGAATTTAGATGAATCTGCACACCGGCTGTACCGGCGTCGTTAATATTTACACATACAAATCATTTGTAAGATTATTCATGTGGGATTCTGGAAATATGCAACATGCTAGTGTGCAACTTTAGATAGTCTAACAACCTATACGAAATTTAGATAGTCGAGTTACACAGGGGTGAATATACTTGACAGAGCTAAAGTTGCAATAGATTGGAATAAAGCCAAAAAGCAATACTTGTAGTCTTTATATATAAACTTTGGCGGTGGTGGAAAGCCCTGGAAAATGCAGTTCTGCCAAGGTGTAATGTGCATTTAAGTCGCGTCTGAGAGTCAGGCAATGTGCGTCATTACGTAACCGCATTTGCGCTCATGGCGGGTAAAGTAGTCGGGGATCTGGCGCGCGTCTCCCGCCAGTGTTGCGACAGCTATAATTTCACGATCCATCATCCAACATGAAATGTTTAAAATGCATAGGAAAGTCATTGAAAGTGCGGTTCTGCCAAGGTATCGTGTGCATTCGAGGCACGTCAGATAATCTGGAAATGCGCGTCATTATGTAACTGCACTTGCGCTCATGGCAGGTAAAGTCGGGGATCTGGCGCGCATGCCCCATCAGTGTTACGGCAGCTATAATTTCTCGATCCATCATCCACAATGTTAAAACATGTTTAAAAATGCATCGGAAAGCCATTGAAAGTGCGGTTCTGCCAAGTTATAATGTGCATTCGAGTCACGTCTGATAGTCCGGCAATGCGAGTCATTATGTAAGCGCATTTGTGCCTGTGCTGCAGGACGAAGTAAGAGATCTGGTGCGCATCTGTCGTCAGCTGTTATTTCAGTAGCCGCCATCCGAAGTCAAAGGTGTAAAATACCTTGAAAATGTGGATCTGCCATGGTATAATGTGCATTCGAATATACGTTCCATTACATAACGACGCGTATCAAATATACAAGCTGGCGCCCTGCTCTGACAGCTGTAACTTATCACAAAGGCCGTCTCTGTCTGGCCACTTCTTTCAGATCTGTCCGCATGGATTGATTGTATATACATGTACTTCTCTAGCTTCCTGTAAACTTAATTATTACCTGATTAACTGTATATCACCTCCTTTTGGCATGCTGCTACTTTGGGTTTTTTTTAACCTCTTCGCCCCACTGACTTCAACATTGTGCATAGAGTTCTTGAATTTCTTTGGGCATGTCACACCTGTTGGCATGTCCATGCCTCTCCAAATGGACATCATGCATAGAATGGAGATTGGCATTTTACAGTTTCCTCCTCCCCCTTAGAAACATCCGGCTTCAACTTCATCTAAACCATTACATTGATTATCGTACTGTGGTAATATAAGCGAAGGCATTTCACCGCAATTTCATCATCACAGACCAAGTATCTTAGTGGATGACTACCGGTCAGCGTTGGCAATCACCATTGGCAAGTGAACTTTACTTTCATTTCTTAAATATCAGTTAGACTTACATCCAGTAATATTGTATAAGTCAGTTTATTTCTTAATTTGTCCAAGACAAATTTGTAGCACCCAGGTACTCCCAGAAAGTGCCCCAGCGTGATAGTACAGTATGCCTTCCACAAAACTACCAGTCGTTTGTCAAAAGTATAAAACTTTTTACTTAGGCGTCGCGCATTTAAAAACTGTTATTGTGGCAGTTGTATTGCTGCTATACGCGCAATACACTAACAAAAACCCCGCTACATAGCTTGTCAATGTCGGCTCTATTGGCATTTTGTGGCACATGCAGTGTAAACAAGAATCAAATCCCTGAGTACATCACGGTACTTAAACACTTTGGGCACACAATTCAAGGAGAGGACCCACCTGCAGCCTCTCCTTCAAGTAATAATCCAATGCCGAGTACCAGTCCTGATGTAACTGAGTCTACTAGAAGTTGTGCTCGGTCTGAATACAACTCAGTCAGGGCTAATCTAACTAACACTGCCTTATACGATAGGTTCCCTGAACGTGAACCCACAATTTTACGGTTTTATCAATATTTAACAAATGTTCATAAAAAAAGCACGGTGTAATGCTGGCGACACATGTCGCCGCGTATCTACAGCTATTTACGTGAGGCACCCACCTGATGGGTAGATGCGACGGCATGACTTGCCAGACGTTTTCTGACCTTTTGTTATGCATGTTGATGTAAAAGTGTAGTGTGTGTTGCTCATCACGTGCAGCAGCTCAACTGCCAACAGTACATGAAGAACCTGGTCGTCCTTCTTACGTCGACTCAAGTGCGTCTTCACAGCAATCAGACTTTGAAATCAAAGTTGTATCCTTCCAGGAATGTTTCATGATTTGTATTTGTGTTGACATATTTAAGTTATCTGTCCATTATGTACTGCAATAGTATGGGTATTGAATTCGTGAGCTATGGTTATCATGGTGCATGCAAAATTAAAAGAACACTGTTTCTCTCTAATCTGAAACAGTAACCTCAAATCAATTTAACATATAATTAAAACGTGAAGCCTACGTCCTTCTCTCTACACAAAATCACTAACCCAAACCGAAATAACCTAAAAGACATAAACTCAAAGCCAAAAGCATCAATACCGAGAAGCTTAAAACTGGACATAAACACTGACAATCCGCTACTAATAACTAATAGTACTTGTAACTTAAATAAGGTAAAACTTGAGGTAAAACTTGAGGTAAAATTCACAACGGCGAATGGTCTATAATACTAACCCTAAACCGATGTAACATAAAACAACGTGAAAAGTATCATTAGAGCGAGGGTCAAGACGGAACGTAAACACTACCAGCTCATATCAAAAACCTAACATTACTAATAATGTAAGAAGCCACGAAAAAGCAAATGGGTGAAATTGGATAGATTGGATTAGAAGATTACAATTATGAAAGAAATTGGAAATACTTGTTAATAGAAACAATTCCACAATATTTGAAACCCCTCATTATTAGGTAGTGAATATCCACTTAAACTTTCGAAATCTATGCAAAATAGCTTTGGAAAGATACTCTAAAGGAATGTGTAAAATATAGTTGTAAAAATAAACCAATGCATGTGAAGAGTTCCTAGGAACCCTTATTCATAACGGAAACATCATTATAGATGGCAAATCGTTTTCTAGTAAAGAGTTTTATGAAAACATTATTGTTAATACATATTGCCTACTGAAAGATGATGGGAACTTTATGAAATTGAACAATACTGT